>NC_142042.1:60385504-60691633 GCF_982192425.1 Myodes glareolus | reverse complement strand
TTTTCCCTCCCAAGTTCTGAGATTACGGGTATGTGCCAACATGACCAGCCAATAAATAAAATTATTGATTTAAAATTGTAACCACAGGTCCAAGGAGAGTCTCAGTGGGTAAAGGCCATTGGTATGCAAGCTGACACCCTGAGTTTGATCCACAGAACCGATGGGAAACAGAGAGGGGAGAATTGGTGAACATCTATAGGCTAGTTAGCCTGAACTACACTGCTCAGTGGTTAGAGACCCTTGCTTCAACAAGGTGGGGGGGGGCACAGACGAGGTCAGAGAACTTTGGGGATTCTCTCTCCGTCTCTCTCTCACAGACACACATGCACATACACTGAAGTAAAAGTTTAAAAATTGAATTAATGTAACTATGTATCTTATGTACAGAACCGTATATAAGACTAATCTATAGCAAGAAGAAGATGGATATCTGAGAAGTTAGGAGCGTCTAACTACTATGAAAACACAGAAGGGAAAGATTGCTGTTGGGAGAGAGGATGTTTCCCACCGACTCAGGAGAGTCATCTTGTCATCGGGTCTTTAACTCCTTTCAAGGAAGAGGACAGAGCAGCTGGCTGAGGTCTCTTTCCCTTTGACAGCTCCAGCTATGGAGAAGGGAGTGGTTCTGATGGCAAGGCAAGGGGAGATAAGAAAAGGCCATGAACGTGGAGGCTAGACCACTCTAACTCCATTTCCACATCTTCACACATTAAGTGATCACCAAACATGCAGAGGAAAAACAGCAAATGCTGTTTAATGCAGACATCAAGCTGGGGGTCAGAAACCAGACAGCAGGTCTCCCCCTCTCAGCTTGGGAATCTAATGAACCCACTTGTGTGGCAAATGATGCTGTAACACCCACCCACTTGGGAGCTTCCGGCTGTGGAGATCCAAGGTCCCAGTGGGGACGCTATGCTGCTGCTCTGCTAAACACCTAGTTTACTATGTTTCCACGTAGGGATTAGTGCTGGGCTCGGCTTAGCCCAGAGGAGTTTCCTTTTGTTACAGTCAGCGGTGACACTACAGACTGGCCTAAGAAAACAAAATACAGGACTGTCTGTTGTCAAGACATAAGACATCAGTATCAGGCATTCTAAGGCTTAAGAACCTCACGGAAGGCAGGGAAGGCTGGAGTGTGTGGAACATGGAATTCTGGGCATAGCAGGGCTGTTGAACCCTTGCACTCAGAGCAGCGGTGATCAACTACACAAGATTGGCCGAGACTGGGTCTGCTCACATCCTGTCACTTAAGGAAGGGGTCATGGGGATCTATTCCTCCCCGAGAATTTCTAAGACCTTAGTAACTAATGTGAGAGGGAGAGGCATTTTCTTCGGTGGTGTAGTCACCAATAAAGTTCTCAAGCTCCTATAAAGAAACCCTCCCTGAGCCAGGCCCGGTGGCACATGCCTTTAATCCTGGCACTCAAAAAGCAAAGGCAGACGAATCTCCGTGATCTTAGGCCAGCCTGGTCTACGCAGGGATCTTCAAATCAGCCAAGGCTACATAGTGAGAGCTGTCTCAGAAAAAAAAAGAAAGAAGAAAGGAAATAATTTACTACGCTCCATAAACAACCCTAACGAAACTAATTACAGCACACTGAAAAGCCACAAAGCGCAAGGGGCCCTAATTGGGAAGAAGGGGGTTAGCAGGAATGGCAGAAGGACAAAAACGGGTAACTGAGTGTCTGTGTGTGTGTGTGTGTGTGTGTGAGAGAGAGAGAGAGAGAGAGAGAGAGAGAGAGAGAGGATATGATTGAAATACACTCTACATAGATGAATTACATCTATGAAAATGCCATAATGGAACCCATTGTTATGTAATTAACATGCACTAATAAAACATTAAGAAGGGATTCTTGGGGACATTTAAAGTCTCCTATAACGTGGCTCAGATCTGCTGTTATTAACATCGCCCCCCACACACACACACCCAGTGCTCATTAGGGCACCGCGCTTTCCCGCGTGCCAGCTTTCACACCACACACTCAGGCCAGGTTACACACACCTCTGTATTGCGGTAAAAGTTCAACATACAAAAAAACCACTGGTGGGGAATATTATTTTAATATTTTTTATGCTGCATTTGTTTAACTCTGTGAAGCTGTGATTCTTTGCCTGTCTAAAACATCTGATGGTCCTAATAAAGAGCCAAACAGCCAATAGTGAGGCAGGGCTGGCAGGCAGAGCGGATAAACAGAAGGAGAACTGAGGACAAAGAGGAGCAAGACAACAAGGAGAGGAGGACTTCAGGGGCCAGCAGCACAGTAAGAGTGAAAGTAAGATCACAGAAGTAAGAGAAAGGTAAAAGCCCAGAGGCAAAAGGTAGACAGGTTAATCAGTTAAGAAAAGCTGGCCAGAAGCAAGCCAAGCTAAGGCCGGGCATTCCTAACTAATAAGCCTCCATGTGTGATTTATTTGGGAGCTGGGTGGTTGGCCCCTCAAAAAGCCAAAAAGTAGAACATCACACAACAAACCACCAACAAATACATGGAGTTTAAGGAAGGCAGAGCTGGGTGTGGGAGCACATGCCTGGGATCCTAGCACCTGAGATGTAAAACCAGGATGCCTGGAGTTCAAGGTCATCCTAGGTTACAAAGTGAGTGCCAGGCCACCTTGGGCAACATGAGTTCCTGTCTCAAAATACCAAAACCAACCAAACAAGCCCCCCATAAAGTTTCAGTTCTCTCATTCCTAGCTACAGAAACTTTGTTTTTTTTCTTTGCAAAATTAGAATAACAATAAAATAAACCCACTGTCTTAATTACTGTTAAGTTGCTATGAAGAGACACCATGACCAAGCATCTTATAGAAGAGGCTTTATTGGGGGCTTACACTTTCAGAGGGTAACCCATGACTATCATGACAGGGATGGCAGCAGGCATGCAGGCATGGCAGGCAGGGCACAGGGGCAGTAGCTGAGAGCTTACATTTCATCCATAAACATGAGGCAGAGACAGAGAAAGTTAACTAGGAACAATGGGGCCTTTTGAAACCTCAGAACCCAATCCCAGTGACACACCTCCTAATCCTTCCCAGATAGATCCATTAACTGGGGACCCAGCATCCAAACATATGAGCCTCTGGGGGCCATGCTCACTCAAACCCTCAAACCACAGCACCTACTAGGTGCCACTGAGTTGCTGGATACTGCTGATAAAGCAGTGAGTAAGACGGACAAACTAAACAATAATAAAACTCCTGGCACCCGATACTTCCTACATGAAGTTTATATTTTGGCGGAGTCACCAGCTTATAGATAACAGTTTAAGCCACAAGAGTAGGCGAGGTCCCGAAAGCAGATGGCGTAGAGACCAGACCCAGGGCACTCTAATTCTGTATTTGTAGTAGACATGGTAAGAAGTAATACTATGTTAGAACTCTTGGAGGTCTACATGGAAAAAAATCATTCCCCCCAAAAGAAATGATAGCTTGGGATGCACCTCTGTGACATAGCCCTCGCTCAGAAGACTCCAGGATTAAGTCCCTGGTACGAGAGAGGAAAAATAGCAAGTAAGATGGGCATGTTGTATATATATCTGTAATCCCAGCACAAGAGAAGCTGAGACAGGAGGATTGCAAACACTAGGCAAGCCTAGGCTACACAATAAGATATTGTCTCAAAAAACAACAAACAAAAACAAATTTAAAAAACAGAGAAGGGTTGGACATGGTGCCAAGTACCTTTAATTCTAGCACTTGAGGCAGAGGCAGGTGGATCTCTGTGAGTTCAAGGACAGCATGTTCTACAAAAAAGGTCCAGGACAGCCAGGGCTATATAGTGAGACCCTGCCTCAAAACAAATAAACAACAACAAAAAAATGGGCAAAGAATATGAACAGAAAATTGACAAAATATTGATCAATAAAACTACTTTAAAATTATCTATATCTATCTACTTAGATAGATAGAGATAGAGATAGATAGAGATGATATAGATATATCTGAGACAGATATATCTGCCAGGCGAGACAGGTCTGTTCCTGGCAGCACCAATCTACTTCAAGAGGAAGATGGACATCAAAGAAGCTCCTTATGGAGTTGGTTAGCCATTTGGACAAAAAACTGCTCTTGCCTGGACTGTTACATAAACTGGACACAAAGAACCCACAGAGAGAGGACTGCTAAACTTGCCTAAAGGTGAGATGATCCTTTGGGGTTTCTGTTTCATAAAAGAGTCTGCAAGACATTCTACACGACACAAAAAAAAAGTGACTAAATTGTCTTTAAAATTTCCTGCTTCATGGGAATGTCTGCTGGATACTATGGGCCTGTAGGCTGAAGATGGATGCCCCAACGGTACAGAGAAACTTTGGGTGACTGTCCAGGCAACAAGATGTTTCTGTTATTTCTAGAGTTTGGAAGTTGCTTATTTCTTGTTTACTTAGGTAATATTATATCCTTCTGGAGTCTTTGATGGAGTTGAAGAATACATAGCTATTATCATAGTTTTCCTTAGTTATGATAAAAGATAAAGTAGATATAAATATTGTAACTGTAATTCTTGCTTAATAACTGTTTTGTTGTATGTAATTTTACTATGTTAAAGTGAAAGCCTTTCTTTTTTGTTTAAACAGAAAAAGGGAAAATGGTGTAGGAGGTTCTTCTATCTATGTTAAGAGAATGGTTAGTCTTCCCTAGGACCCTGGTCCCATTCCCAGCACCCTCATGGAGACTCACAACTGTCTGTAACTCCAGTTCCAGGGGATCTGATGCTTTCTTTTGGCGTCTGCAGGCACTGCATACACATACTACACAGACAGACATGCAGACAAAACACCCACACACATTAAAAAAAAAGTATGACGTCGGTGCAGTCTTCCTGTTTTATAATGAAAGTGGAGAATTCACTTCATTCCTCTGACCTCCACATATGTACCACGGCACACACTCTACCTAGTCCCACTGATGATAAATCTAAGTCGAACAATTATGAAGAATTATGAAGAAAAAATTAAATGGTGGAATAACCTGAAAAGAACTCATGAGTTCTTTTAAGATGCTGGCACGGGGTAGGGGTTTAGCTCAGGGGCAGAGTTAATGCTTAGCATTTGTACGGCTGGATTCACGCTTCACAGTTAACATTTTTTTTTTCAAATTTGTGGTGTAGTGGTGCAAGTCTGTTATCGCAGCCTTTCAAGAAAGCTGAGGCAGGAGAATCATAAGTTGGAGACCAAGCTGCTTGTGCTGCATAGCATTTAACACCTGTCTCAAAATTTTTTTTCCACAGTCACTAAACAACCATTTATTGAATAGATTCTAGCAGAGGGGTCACCACGATCCTCACTGTCTAGCATTATGTCTGGCATGCAGTAGGTACTCAGTAAATAGCTGTCGTTTCAACAAATGACTATACGAGTCTATAGACCTTCCACACTTGAGACCTTGTGAGTCATAAAGCCTTCTCGTTCCCTTTGCTGTTTGCCTTCTCTGGTCTGAGAGTAATTATAAAACATTAATGCGAGAAACCACCAATTTAAAGGCCCTTAATTATTTTTTTTAAAAAATATTTATTCATTTATTATGCATTCAATATCTGCCTACATGTGTGCCTGCAGGCCAGAGAGGGCACCAGATCTCATTACAGGTTGTGAGCCACCATATGGTTGCTGGGAATTGAACTCAAAACCTTTGGAAGAGCAGGCAATGCTCTTAACCACTGAGCCATCTCTCCAGCCCCCTAAAGGCCCTTAATTATATACTTCGTTGTCTTCTATTGTTCCCTAATTATATTAAGAGTTTAAATTCGTCTTCCTTGACAAGAGCACTGGTTCCCACAAATCAATTCCATTCGATTAAAGCTTATTGAGCACAACGTATTAAGTACCACAATAGGTCCCACCAAACCTTCCGTTCAAAGATTAGAAACTTCAAAAAAGGACCTGTAACCCTAGCACATAGCAGGAGTCTGCCAATAAAAAGGATGTGAGGGATGGAGGGAGCGTGTGAGCCGCACTGAAATGGTTAAATGCTCTTGCTGCCAAGTGGTCAGGAAAACTGACCCGCTCACGTTGTCCTCTGACCTCCATGCGCAAGCTGTGGCGCTCACGCCTACACACAAATAATGTTGTTTTTAAAATCAAAGAGATTCCAATAATGCTAATCAGGCAGTGTCAAGCGGGGGATCAGTTAATTCTTCTTAAGAAAGGAAGTCCAGGAAGGCGGTGGTTAGAGGGTAGCGGTTTCGGTTGACTTGATAGCTAACAGGAGTCTGTCAGGCCCGTGACAGGGGGCTAATGGTAACAGATGCGGGAGAGGCTGGTGCCATAACAGAGTCTGAGCTACAAGAATGAGCCTTCCTCGCCTTCTGCTTTAATATCTGTCCCAGACACGACAGCAAGCCCTGCCTCTCCTTGATGTACAGTCAACACAGCAATGGGAGCCCGGGAGAAAGGGCAGGGATCCAGAGGGGGGCTGGCCCGACAGGCTGACAGAAAGCGTTGTCTGTCTTGCTGCCGGCCACGGAGGACCATTCGGGAAGCAGCGGACCAAACCGGGTCAGAGTCACCAAGTCAAAGCCTTACCTGCCGTCCCACCCCCACTCGGGGCCCACGCAGCGGCCAACTTGAAATTCGCTTTTCTTCCTCCAGCCCGTGTCCTAGACCCGCCTCCCCGAGCTCACTATTGGTGGGTTCCCCGGCCAATCTTAGACAGCGGAGGAGGGGGAGGCGAGGAGGCGGGGTGGGGAGCGAGCCTAACCGGAACTGAAGCTTGAGAAGTGGGGAGCGCTGAGATCTGGGGCTGCAGTCTCCACCTCAGCCCGGACGGAACCGCCAGGATGGCTGGAGTCGGCCAAGATGACCTGCAGCTCAGAGTTCATCCAGGCACGTGGCTGAGCCAGAGGAGGAGAACCGCTGCTGGGAAATGGCCTCCGGGGTTGGAGAGACCACACTACTCAATGCTCCTCGGCGGGCTTGTTCCCAGCACCCGCCTGGAGGCGCCCAACCGCCAGACTCCAGCTCCAGCGCCTCTGGCGCCCTCTCCTGGCCCTGCGCGCCACCCCACCCCCCACTTTCCGACCCTCTCTTTATTCCTGCGCAGTCTCCAGCACCAACCAATGAATACTTTAATTTTTTTTTTTTTAAAGACGGTCTGGTTACCCAGTCTAGGCTGGCCTTGAACTCATGATACTCTTGCCTCTGTTATTACGGTGTGCTACCAAGCTCAACCCAAAAATGCCCCCTTCATTCACCCACCGTAGATTGGAACTGTGTCTGAGAAGTGGGAGGGGGCTTGGGGATCAGAGAAGTCGCTGGGGAGAGAAGGCAGGAACCCAGTGGGGTTTTCTTTCTGTATTTCCCAACGGCCTTTCAAGCCCCTTGGTAAGGTGAGGGGAGAGTCATGCTTCAGGATAGAAGAGAAAGCTAGTAGTCAACAAGAATGTGTCAGATGTCAGAGAAAATGGCCTCTAGACTGGGAAATTGTGTGTGAGTGTAGTGCCAAGTGCCCAGTTTTGGGACTAGTACAAAAACAGTTGTGAAACTTTGGGGGAACTTGCTTAACCTCATTACATTTGCTACAAGAAGACGATTGTTCCCACCTTATAGAGTTGTGGGGCTGGAGATGTATGCACTGCAGAATGCCCGGCACGCATCAATAGCTTGTATAAGCGGCTGTTTTCCCTACAAGTATTTCTCTTCCTTACCCAGTAACATTTTTTTTTGTATCCGTATATGGTGGCCTCCGCCATTTTAATTCTCTAGGATCCTTGGAAAGCTTTCCAAACCCTTAGTACCTATCCAGTGCCCCCACTTCCCTTGGTACCTTCCAACTGGACACAAACTCATCCCTAAAATATGCAGATGGAAGCCTTGGTAACCATGGAGACAGGGCAGGTGGCACGGAGAGGCAGAAGCAGTGAGAGCAACAGATAGGAAGAGACGAGTGATTCAGGCAGGGACCTTCAAGCGAGATGGAAAAACGAGTCTAATAGAGTAGAGCTATAAAGAGGGCGTCCGTGTAACAGGGTTCGGTCATTCCTCTCTCCTACGGACATCCCTTAAAATACAGGGGGAAAGAATTCTGAGAGTGCCCCTTGCCCTAAAAAATGTCCTGGGAGAGCTAGCTAGCTACCTTCCTCACATTCCTAAGAGACCCACGGGAACTGAGATCTAAGTGTCTCTGTGGTGATGTTTGTGAGAGGTGCAGCGGGGATATACTGCTGTCTGATTCCAGAGGCTATACTCTCCCTGATATTTAAACTACGGGAAGGGGAGCCACATCTCCTGCCTCTTTCTGATCTGTGTGGACGCCGCTGCAGATCCCATCCGCCTCCCTCCAGCCCTCTGCACAGTGCCATATGCCGTGTGTGGCAGTCAGGTCTGGCATACTGGAGCTCATGGAGATCTGCTGAAGCCCAACGAAGAATCAGAATCGGAATGCTTCCTGAATGGGTCGCAGGAGAGTCCCCTAAGGAGCGCTTAGGTTTGTTGGGGCTGGGGGAGGTGGGTTAAGAAAGGGAAGTCAAGATTGGAGGCCCTGGGTTTTTTTTTCTTTTTTCTTATTTGGCTTATGTGTGCGCGCATGGGGGTGGGGAGCGGCTTGGTGCCGGACGCCCCCACCCGCAGAGACTGGGCTATAAATAGCACAGCAGAGCTCCGCCCCCCACCCCCCCTCTTCTCTCCTCCGGAGCCGGCGCTGTGCCCGGGGCGCACCGGGAGGAGGGACCAGGATCCAGCGCTGGGGCGCAGATACTGACACCAAGGGAATCCGGGTGCCCCCCCACGCCATGTGGGCCCCCAGGTACCCGGCTCCTCCACCCCGAAGGTCCCCATGGCCCCGGTCTCAATCCTGGCCAGGCAAAGATTATGCGGACATTCAGGTATCTATTTGGGGGTACAGCCTGGGAGGGGAAAGAACAAGGAGCAATGGGGAACATGACAGGGGCAAAAGAATCCCTAATTCTTCCTCCATCCCTTTAGGTCCCAATTGCAAGCTGCTTCCTTCCCCCCACTCAATTTTTGGGGATGTGGCAATCTAAAAGAGGTTAGGAATAGAAATATGTGTATGACTGTACGGGTGCATGTGTGTGGGTGGGTGGCGTTCAGTATCCTAGAGAGGGGGATTCCAAGTGTGGATAAGAAAAGGGGGATGTTGGAAAGGTCTGATAAGCCGTGGGGTGCGAATGGGGGGTGCGAATATCTCTGCGCGTGCATGTACGTATTTGCACGAGCCCTCATCCTTCAGTGCGGATGCACCCTTCCCACCTCCTCTGGCATGCGCTGGGGGGGAGGGGGCTCAAAGGCAGGAGTCAAGAGTAAGGACTGCATTGGAGATCATATTAATCACCCCAGTCATACACCAGGCATTTTCATCAGTGCCTCAGTTTCCCTGCTGAACCTATCAATAAGCTCTCTCTATCCTCTTTTTTACAGGGCTAGGCTTTACCACCAAGACCTCAGGCCTCTCCCAACCACCACCCCCACACTCCTAGCCATCTTCGGCAGGTCCCATTCCCGGCTCCATCGGTGCTTTCGCCCGAGCCGCAGCTATGCTGCACACCGAGGGCCACGCTCTTCTTCGGGCGGTGGGTCAGGGTAAGCTTCGCTTGGCCCGTTTGCTTCTGGAGGGAGGAGCCTACGTGAATGAGGGTGATGCCCAGGGGGAAACTGCGCTAATGGCGGCCTGCAGGGCCCGCTACGACGACCCTCAGAACAAGGCACGCATGGTACGCTACCTCCTGGAGCAAGGCGCGGACCCCAACATCGCAGACCGCTTAGGGCGCACAGCGCTCATGCACGCTTGCGCCGGGGGTGGAGGAGCCGCAGTGGCCTCTCTGCTCCTTGCCCACGGCGCAGACCCCTCAGTCCGAGATCACGCTGGCGCTTCGGCGCTTGTCCACGCACTGGACCGCGGGGACCGTGAGACCCTTGCCACGCTGCTGGACGCCTGCAAGGCCAAGGGCACGGAGGTCATCATCATAACCACGGATACCTCGCCCTCGGGCACCAAGAAGACCAGGCAGTATCTCAATTCTCCACCGTCCCCGGGGGTAGAGGATCCTGCACCCGCTCCTCCTAGTCCAGGGGTCTGCACGTCGCCTTCTGAAGTCCAGCTGCAGACTGCAGGAGGAGGACGGAGCTTGTTATCCCCTCGCGCCCAGGAAGAAGAGGAGAAAAGAGACATATTTGAATTTCCTGTTCCTAAGCCCCCTGACGACCCTTCCCCTTCCGAGCCTCTCCCCAAGCCGCCTCGACATCCTCCAAAACCACTCAAAAGGCTCAACTCTGAGCCCTGGGGCCTTGTGGCTCCTCCTCAACCGGTCCCTCCAGCCGAAGGGAGGCCGGGGATGGAGCGCCTGGCCGCTGAATTTAACGGCCTGACCCTAACCGGTAGACCGCGTCTTTCCCGGCGTCACAGCACCGAAGGCCCGCAGGACCCGCCCCCGTGGGCGGAGAAAGTGACAGGCGGGGGTCCTCTCTCGCGCCGAAACACAGCGCCCGAGGCTCAGGAGTCTGGTCTTCCTGCAGGGCTAAGGCAAAAACTGAGCCGCATGGAGTCCGTGGAGCTCGATACCCCTGGACATTTTTGCCCTGACTCTCCCGAATGCAGCCGCTTATCCCTGGAGCGCCGGCGATACAGCGCCTCTCCGCTGACCCTCCCTCCAGCGGGCTCAGTTTCTTCTCCCCGCCAGTCCCAAGAGAGTCTGCCCGGGGCTGTATCCCCGCTGAGCGGACGGAGGCGGAGTCCCGGGCTGCTGGAACGCAGGGGTTCCGGGACCCTGCTCCTGGACCACATCTCACAAACGCGACCTGGTTTCTTGCCTCCTCTCAACGTCAGCCCCCACCCTCCCATCCCCGACATTCGCCCCCAACCCGGAGGTCGGGCACCCTCACTGCCTGCCCCTCCTCATTCTGGGGCACCAGGGTCTCCCAGGACCAAGCGCAAGTTGGTGAGACGCCACTCCATGCAGACTGAGCAGATTCGCCTGCTAGGGGGTTTCCAGAGTCTAGGCGGGCCAGGGGAACCGGGGCGCTGAGAGAAGTGAGAGCCACCAAGGAGGGGGAGGGTCAGGCCCTGATGGCGGGAGAACCAGCTGATACCTCGGACACGGGATCTCTTGCATGTGCTCACGGCACTGTGCACGCACACATGGGTAAGCATGTGTCCACAAGCACAGTACACTCACTAGCGAGGAAGGATAAATACTGTGTTTACTGGGCGTATAGAACCACGCATTCGTGTCCTGGTCATTTCATACGCACACGGGATTACTTGGGTGCCCAGAGGCACAGCACACCAACAGAGGACCACATGTGCTAGGGTCCCAGACTCACTGGCATTTGTTCAGAAGTAGCAGGAAGTCCCCACTTAAGGATGGTCTCCTGTATCTTTGCTCTCCTGGAAAAGCAATCCCTTGCTTTCTATGTATGCCCTGAAACGTGGCCTATCATACTTTCGCATACTCTGCTTTCTGTTCATGAATCTCTCTCCCCATTCTGCAGGTCTTGCTTCTCCATGCCTGGCTCCTTGCTCACACCCGGCTTCCATCCGCTTTTCAGGATGTCTTCACTTTTCCTAGGGTTCCCGCAACAGCGCCCAGTCTCGGTTCTGTTGCTGCCTTCCATGCTCTCAACTTGCTTTTTATTCCCACCCTGCACCCCACCCCCCAAAACACACACCACTACAGATTGTCTTGTTTACCCCAGGGGGTGGGTCATGGGCTCTAAGCTGATCTTCTGTGTGTCTGAGCTTATGAACACCCCTACAGGTAGAAGTGGGGAGTAAGCCTAAGCCAGCCCCCCTTGCCACTTGACATGTCAAATAAATGTGTTCCGAAGTCTCTGTTCTGTCACTACCGCCTGAAGGAATGGGGAGGGGAGAGGAGAGGGATGGGGGAGATGCTAACTGACAGCCACAACTACCCGGGGGTGGTATCTAGAGGTTACAGCTATCTGCTTTCCAAGAGCCCAACTGACCAATTGTGGTTGTAGAAGAAAAGGCAAGTAAAGGTTTTAAGGCATGTGTTAGGCCTTCCCTCTAGCCTCCCCATGCCTGGCTTTTAATGATTTATTCTTACAGAGATTCCCCTCACCCCCGCCATAAGCAGATATGACTTCCTACTTCTTGAATTTTTTGTTTTGCTTTTTTTTATATATAAACACAGGGTTTGATTTCATTTCACCTGGTATGCCTCGTCCTTTTTCACCTCCATGTTTAATCTCTAAGCCACCCTAGGAGAGAGGGTAGGCCTAGTAACTTCACCCAAGGAAGAAAAAAGGAATGATAGTCAATCAGCAAAAGCATGTTATAGTGTGAGCGCATGGGTGTCTGTGTGGGGACAAAAGTTGGAACTCAGTCTGAGGAGTTCTATGAGCAAAGTTACCCTCTCTGATCTATGTCCTGACTTTCTCAGTTTGATAGGTTTCTGCATGTATTCTAGCTCTTTCTTTCGGTACAGTGATAAACATACTCTACTTTCTCTCATTTCCTTAGTGAGTAGCTGAAGTCAGAAAAATCATCCCTAAATGTAGCATAGTGAAAAGACAAAAACACTTGGATTAGTACACTTAGGTCCGAACCACCCTAACCATCTAGCTATTTGATTTGGCGCAGAATATCTAACCTTCCTGAGCATCACTTTCCTTGTTCATAAAATATTAAAACCTGGTTTATGCTTGCGGTTATTAAATAAGACAGTGCACTGAAGTATACCACATAGCATGTTCTGAAAGTCAGCGGCATTCTCCATTTTAGCGTCACCACCAATTGTATATGAACTTAGAGTCACATTCCTTCTTTGAACCGCATCTTCATTTAGAAAGTGGTGTGACCAGACAAATGAGCTCTAAGAACCCTTTCCAGTTACAAGTCTACTCAACTCAGCCTTGCATCCAGGCCTATTTTTCCTTCAAGCCCCGCCCCAGGGGTCTGGCCGAATTTCTAGCGTTTACCACAGGATTCCCGAAGATGCTCCGAAGCTCTCATTCTTACACTGTATCGCCTTTTCTCTTTGCAATTGGCTCCCGCAGCCTCCTCCTTCCTCAATCATTTGCCTAAGGTGGCGCAGGGGCCCGCCCCTTCCCTCCCTCTCCACCAGTGATTGGCTTAGCGTCTGGCTCGTCCCCGCCTGCTCTTGACTGACAGCTGGATCCAGGCACCGCCCTCAATCCCTCGGCTCTTGCTCACTGGGGTAGCTGGGACCGTTAGCTCGCCAGGCTGGCAAGCTGCGGGGTCCAGCTCTGCGGTCGGCCGAGATGGAGACGATGCGAGCACAGCGGCTGCAGCCCGGCGTAGGTGTCGGCGGGAGAGGCACTCTGCGAGCGCTGCGGCCGGGGGTGACCGGGGCCCCGACTAGCGCCGCCACACCCCCCGCGGGCCCGCCGCCCGCCCCGCCGCCCCCCGCCCCGCCCCCGCCGCCGTTGCTCCTGGCTGGGGCCCCCGGGCTGCCCCTGCCCCCCGGCGCCTCGGGGAGCCCCGCCGTGCTGCGCGAGGCCGTGGAGGCGGTAGTGAGGAGCTTCGCCAAGCACACGCAGGGCTATGGCCGAGGTGAGTATGGGGGGGCTCCTCCTGCGGGACACACTCTAGGCAGGAGGCTGGCTCCACTGTCTTCCTGGTGGCTCCGCTTGGCGTCCAGCCCTCGCATGCATGCATTTCCTTTTGGGGAGTTTCCTTCTGGACACAGACACACAGACGAGACACTCTCTCTCTCTCTCTCTCACACACACACAGACGAGACACTCTCTCTCTCTCTCTCTCTCTCTCTCTCACACACACACAAACACACACACAGAGAGAGAGAGAGAGAGAGAGAGAGAGTCGGACTCCTTTCTTTTTTCAGACGTTACCCTCTTTTCTTTTCAACTTTTTCTGTCAGCAACAGAACTCCTGTGGGGTTAAGGTTTTAATGTCCTTCTCCCGCTAAGAACCGGGCCCTATTGTGTGGAGTCCTGTCCTTTATCTCAGACCCCGGGCACTTCTCATTCTACCCAGTCCTTCATTCCTCTCCGATTTCGGCAATTCCTGTACTCCGGCTCCTTAACCCTGACTTTGTAATTCTTCTCGTACGTATCCACCCCACCCTACCCCAGGAGATTTCCATCGCGACTTCAGACCTGCTGGAGAATTGGGTAGTGCTTTCAAAAGTCGCTCACATGAATCTTTTCTTTGAATCTGGACCCACACCATTGAGGCCGTGCCAGCTTCCTGTGACTCGGTGCCTCTCTTTAGTGTCTTTCAGTTTGGAGCCTCACAACTCGGGCCTCTGTCTGTCTGGCTCTGCGTTCCTGGCCCCTGCCCAGGAATTGAGGATAAATCTCAGGCCTTGGCTCTCTCAGTGCTAAATTCTGTGGAAGCGAGCCAGGCAGCAACCCTGTTTTGCTAAGAAACCTCCAGCTTAAAGATGCCTAATTTCTGGGAAGAGGGATGTGAGGATTTTCTTTGTTGTTTTTGTTTAAGCAATGTTAACCAATTTCCTGTCAGAATTCTGGTTCCAAATTCAGAGTTGAAGGGACAAGGAACACCCAGCGAAGGGTGTGTGACTCAGACTTTAAGTCTGGAATTTCAAACACATTACTTCTGTTTGCTTGATCGGGACCTCCTTGGACTGAAAGCAACTGGATCCTTTCTATTTTAATAGGAGAAAAGTTGCACGGCCTTCTTCTTTTCCTCCTCCTCCTCCTCCTCCAGCTCTGGCTGCTGTCCCTCCCTCCCTCCCTCCCTCCCTTCTTCCCTCCCTCCCTCCCTTCCTCCATTTCTTTCTTGGGGAAGCTGTAGTGGAAACAGCGGGAACAGGCTTTGGAGACCTGTCACTTGCTAGCGCTGTCTTTGGGGGAAGGGACTCATAACCTCGCCGGCCAACAGTTTCTTCAAGGGTTATGCTATGGATTAATTACAATTCTGCAACTGACACCATAATGGGCACTTAATATGATTGTTGGCTCGGATTTTCTGATTAGCTCTTCCTTAAGGACCTATGTCATTTTCACCTACTCTTAAATATTTGTATCTTTATAAAAAGCAAAGATTTCGATGGAAACAGATATTCAGATCGACTTTGCACCATGCCTAATGGTTCCTTTACTATTCATTTCCCTGCACTCTTGAGCCACTTTGAACTTCAGCTGTGGCCAGGACTCTGTAAGGCGCTGGGGGTACAAGAGGATATATTTCTGAAACTCGTGAGCCACCATAGTTACTTCCCAGACAGCTTCCTGGATTTAGCGAGGCTATGGATAGAACTGCCTTCAGCGATATCCTGCTGCTTCAGGTCTTTTACGTCAGTTCCGAAGGAAACATTCTTCTTCGGGGTGTAGTTGTAACCAGCAGTTACCCTAATTCTGAAGAGCCCCTCTTGGAAATGTCCAGGCATTTGGTGAACATCATAGAGAAATGTCCCCTCTTTTCTCGCCTGTGCTTCTCTGCCCTGAAGAGTCTCCGGTTTGTCGTCTAAGCTGGTTGCCTGGAAAACCATTTTAGTTTCCTTAGAAAGGATGAGGGAACAAAGGGCTTGCACTGACAAAGAGAAGTCAGTCGGATTCAGACTCTGTGGTGAGCCTCTCCTTCAGTCTCCCCACCTCCCACCACAGTCTTCTTTTTCTTGAGTTTCTTGTTTCCAGTCTGGGTGTCCAGCTAGTGCTGTAGGAGAATTTGGCTCTCTGCTGATTTGGCTCCAAGTCCTTCACCACATGGAACCACTTATTCTGCTTCAATTAATAGGCAAAGCTTCCACTGGCATGGACCCATATACCCTTGTGACTGATGGCATGATAGTCAGGGGATGGTTCTGTTGCCCTGAATATGATTTACTTTGGTTGCTGTCCAGATTGCTCTTTCATCTGGCAATACCTCCCACGTCATCTTTGCTTCACATCCTTCATCTTCTTTCTGACGGCTCCAAGCTTACCAATCCCACTGCTGTCTTTTTAGATTTACCTCCCCCAGTGTTGGATCTCAGCATCTAGACACACACATGTGCACGTGCACATGTGCACATACACACACACACACACACATACACACACACACACACACACACAAAAACACTTCCCTCTTCTCTTATTTCCATCATCTTTCCCACTCCCCATTCCCCTACCCATACCTGCTCAAAAGTCTCACACACTCTTGTGCTGGCTACTTTGTTTTGGTTTGATTTGGTTTTGAGACAAGGTCTTGATGTATAGCCTAGGTTGTCATGGAGCTCACTGTGTAGTTCAGGCTTTCGAGTTCATGGTGATTCCCCTGCCTCAACTTCCCTTCCCTGAGACTACAAGCATGTGCCATCATGCCTGGCTTGCTGTTGGATCTCACATTGTGTAGAATTTGGATTGGGGACATGACCTGTCATACAGTGGCTACGTGATCTTGGCGATGTTGCTTACTCTTTTTCGGCCTTATCTGTTCCAGTTATTCATTTAACAAACATTTACTGCTTGCCAGATGCAGTGGTGAACACGGCACATATTCAGTCTATCTTGATAGAGCTCAGTTGGCTTTTGAGAATGTGGAAGGATTAATGCCGCAATAAAGCAGATAGTACAATAGAAGGAGGGCTTGTCTGGGAGCCAAATGATTATTATTATTTCTTAATCCTGCTTCTGTAACTTCCAGTGTGTTCCTTAAGTTGTATTTTTTTTAAAAATGGATATTATAGTACTTGTCTTGATTTAAAGGTTTTTTTTTAATGTATGTAGGTGTTTTACCTGCATGCATATCTGTGTTTCATGTTCATGCCTGGTGCCCACAGAGACCAGAAGGATGTGTTGAGTCCCCAGGGACTGGACTTACAGATGGTTTTGAGCCACATTGTGGGTGCTGGGAATTGAACCCGGGTCCTCTGGAAGAGTAGTAAGTGAACCAGTGAACCAACCATCTCTCCAGCCCAATAATAAATAAATTTTGTGTGATCTTTTCTCCTTAGCTACTCTTTGTCATCAGAATCACAGACAGATTCTTTTTCTAAAGCTGTCACTGGAGCTAAACTGGTGCACATCTACACATCTACAATTTTTGGAAATATGGAATCAGCGCTCCTGTTCATTTCTTGTGGCTATAATAACAAAGCAACACAAATTCTGCTGCTTAAAACAGCAGTAATGAAATAAACAACATAAATGAAGTGTGTGAGGTGGTGCACATCTATAATCTTACTGGGGAGGTGGAGACAGAAGGAAAAATGGGAATTAATGACCATCCCTGGCTATATGGGGGAATTTGAGGCCAACTTGAGCTATGTGAGCCTTGTTTCAAAAAACTAAAGCACAAGAGTGTGTGTTCTTGTACAGTTCTGCAGGCCAGATGTCAGCATCAGTATCACTGGGTCAAGTGGGTGTTAGCAAGATCCTGCAAGAAAGTCTACTGTCCCTTGCCTTCTCCAGCCCCTGGTGGCAGTGACATTCCTGAGCCCTGATCATGACCACATGGTTTCGCGTGCCTCTGTGCCTTCTCCTCTTCTGTGCTTTGTCAAGTCTGAGCACCCCTAACAGTTTTGTTGCTGTTTCTTTTTGGTTTTGGAGACTGGATCTTACCTGTGTAGCTCTAGCCGACCTGGAAGTCATAATGCAGACCAGGCTAGCCTTGAACTCAGTGCTCCACTTGCCTCTGCCTCCCCGCACCACCAATGTAATCTAGGATGATTTCCATGAGTCAGATTCCTTAAACACACCGGCAAAGTCTTTTTCATGTGAGCTGATATCCACAGGTTCCAGGGATTGAATAAACACATCTTGGCGGGATGCACTATTTGGCTTTACTACGTCTCTGTCATACTATGTCCTTACTAAAGTCACTGCTACCTCACAATGCTGTCTTTCCAGAACTTCTGTGCACTATAGGTTAGGTATGGTCTTCTAAAAAGAAAAGGAAATCATAGATAAAATATTGTTAAGCAGCTTTGCTATTTTCCATAATATTTTCAATGAACCTCTGCAGCTTATTCTTGCAAACCTGTGTGAACAGGGAAAACTTCTTCCCTTGCCATGTCATCACCTGTTTATTATCTTTGAACTCCTTCATCCTTACCACAATATTGTCTTTATTCTTTTTTTGTCGTTTTTGTGGTTTTATTTAAACACAAATATAACACGCATGCAAGCCATCTCCTCATTCTCTTCGCTGCGCAGCCTGGCGTTGGGACTGGTGACCCTGATGACCGGCTGTGCTGCTCTTTCTACGATGGCTTTTCGGTTCTTGGAAGAAACATTGTGAGCAATCTCAGCACAGTAAGATTTGTTGCACATCAGCAGCACCTCCAGCTCCCTGACGTTGTGGACCAGAAATTTCCGGAAGCCGCTAGGCAGCATGTGCTTGGTTTTCTTGTTGCTCCCGTAACCAATGTTGGGCATTAGAATCTGGCCCTTGAATCTTCTCTGCACCCTGTTGTCAATCAAAACCTCTGGGCTTCCGCCAGTTTCGCTTAATTTTGACATATCAGTCTGATTGGTGCTGGATGAACTTCTTGGTCCTGTTTTTGACAATCTTGGGCTTCACCAGAGGCCGGAGGGCAGCCGTGATGCCGTAAAAAGAGCTATTCGTCTTCTTCTTTTTTTTTTTTTTTTTTTTTTTAATCTCTGTGTTTGTTTGGAGTTTTGCTCGTTTGTTTTGTTTTGTAAGGAAGGGTCTCAAGTAATCCTGGCTGACCCCAAACTTGGAATCCTTTCGGCTCAGCCTTCTCAGAGCTGGGATTATAGATGTGTGCTGCTTCCTCTGGCCCTTAATTATTCTTTTATTGTTACTGTTGCTCCTGTGTTACTCCCCTCATCCTCCACAGCAATTGGGAATTAAATCCAGAGCTGGAGCTTTGTGCATGGTGGACCAGCTCTCTACTACTTAACTAAATCCTCAGTCCCTGGATTTGTTCCCTGTTTTAGATCTAGTTTATGAGGTGTGTGTGTGTGTCTGTCTGTCTGTCTGTCTGGTCTGGATATGTGCAGGTGTGTGCATACCTCAACTCATGAGGAGGCCACATGTGGAATTGGATCCATCAGAGCTGAGGCTACAGGTATTTGGGAGACACTGGAGACACCTGGAGACACCTGGCTTGTTCTGTGGGTTCTGGGATCTGATTTCAGTTCTCTTGGTTGCTCAGCAAGTGTCCGTAACTCCTGAGCTATCTTTCCAGCCCCTCTTTTTTTTTTTCTTATGATTTCAAATATTCTGTAGTTTCATGGTGTCCTTGGGAAGCTAAGGGAAAGAGAGATTGGAGCTGGAACTTGTACCAAGGCTTCAAGGGTGCTAAGCATATATTCCTAACAACTGAGGTACAAGTCTACCCCATGTGTTATTTTAGTGTCTTTATCCCTGTGGATAGGATTTGTCACTAGCCTGCCTGCCTGCCTGCCTGCCTGCCTGCCTGCCTTCCTTCCTTCCTTCCTTTCATTCATTTATTTATTTTTGGTTTTTTGAGACAGGGTTTTTCTGTAGCTTTGGAGCCTGTCCTCGAACTCATACTGTAGACCAGGCTGGCCTCAAACTCACAGAGATCCGCCTGCCTCTGCCTCCTGAGTGCTGGGATTAAAGGCGTGCGCCACCACCGTCCAGCTACTAACATTTCATTTAGACAGTCAACTATTGTTTTATTTCCTACAGGTAAAACCTTAAACATCCCCTTTGTGTCGGCCCACCGCAGTATAAGGACTTAAACATTCTTCACCACTGGCTTTAGCTCAACCCAGCATCTGTCATTAACTACCACAAAACATTGCATCTGTCAAATATATATTCTGTTGAGCACATCTTCAAATATCTTATAGAAGCCATTATGTCTATGATTCCTCACTGAAAATCTGATTAAAAGCAAAACAAGAACAAACCTGCTGTGCAGTAGTAGCACACGCCTTCCGTCCCCGCACTCAGGCTGTGCAGTAGTAGTGCACGCCTTCCGTCCCAGCACTCAGGAGACAGAGGCAGGTGGGTCTCTTGAGTTTGAGACCAGCCAGGGCTACTACACACAGAGAAATGTCTGGAAAAAACAAAATAGGGGGCTGGAGAGATGGCTCAGTGGTTAAGAGCACTGCCTGCTCTTCCAAAGGTCCTGAGTTCAATTCCCAGCAACCACATGGTGGCTCACAACCATCTGTAATGAGATCTGGTGCCCTCTTCTGGCCTGCAGGCATACATACAGACAGAATTCTGAGAATACTATATACATAATAAAGAAAAGAAAAAACAAAACAACCAACCAACCAACTACAATAACAACAGGTCCAAACACATACAAAGCACACACACCTAGATCTATTATGAGAGTTTCAGGGAACTTGAGCCCCTGTGAAGCTCAAACATGGTTGGATCTTGATTTAGGTTTCTCAAACTGGAACAAACTTTGGCCTTAGGCTCCATAAATTTGTAGATTAGATTCGTAGATTTGTGCTGAGCCCTGGAGTAAGCTGCACTTCCTGAAGCCTAGCTGAGCTACTCCGGCTCCAGCTTCCCCCATCCCCACCATCACCCTACGAGCATTTTCAAATGTAGAACACAATTAAAGCAAACAAACAAAAAAGTGTGTCTCATTTCTCACTCAGTATTATGGAATTAGCTCCCCATTTACTTGAATAATCATTAAAAAACCAACTGTACTGTACTGTACTGTAGGACAGTGGTTAGTTTAACTAGATATGGAGCAGACATCAGCTTCTGAAGAGGCGCTTCCCCGTGGTGGCTCTCCCTTCTCTTTCTGTCCACTGTTTTCCCTGTTGTTTGCACGTTAGGGAGCTGTCACTGTGTCAAAGAGGGGGTGAGACTGAATGGATCACAATGGAAAGAACAAAGCTAGTGGAGCCCTGTGGGCTGGAGCAACTTGCAGAGCCTCGCCAAGCTCCAGGGCCGGAAGGAGAGAGAGCCTTTCCTTTTCATGTAGTCTTTTGATAGGAGAAGAATGAACGTTCTCTCAAGTCAGTGACAGATAGGATATGATGAAAGGCCTTATGCTGCGTTCCAAGCTGGCTGCCCGTGGGCTCTCTGCTTTAGTTTGCAAAACAGGTGAGAGCTGACTTATTGGCCACTCGGTTTTGGTCATCTTGCTGGCCAAGGTTGTGTGATGTTCTTACCCTCCCTAAAGACTAAGTTTTGTTTAATGAAAATGACTGGGTCAGATCCCTCTCCAGAAGCACAGCTGGCTCACAGCTTCCGTCCATCCCCACGGTGGCACACAGGCCAAGGCTCCCGTGGCTGGCCCAGTCGATGACAGAGCACAGCAGGGATGTTAGTGTAGGCACACGGGGTGAGATATGCAATTTCTCTGACATAAAGATTTCTTGACTTGGCCAAACCGTTTTTGGAACTACATTGCAACCTGAGCTTCTCAAATCTGACACAGCCTCTTTCCTTCCACACATCAGACCTCTGGGGCTGTCCCTTCCTTTGCCTACTTCTCCAGTGAATCTTTTGCGTATTCTAGGATAAAAAGAAACTGATCATGGCTTTGTTCACTTGAAGCGTAAATTTAGTGTCTTATTTCCTTGAATGGCAGTGTTGCCTAAAGCTTTAAGAACGCTGTGGGCTAGGTTGGCTATGCCTGTAATTCCGGAATTTAGGAGCCCAAAACAGAAATATCTCAAGCTCTGGGCCAGCTTGAATTACAAAGCAAGATTGTTTCTCACCAGGCGGTGGTGGCGCATGACTTTAATCCCAGCACTTGGGAGGCAGAGGCAGGCGGATCTTTGTGAGTTCAAGGCCAGCCTGGTCTACAGAGTGAGTTCCAGGACAGGCACCAAAGCTACAGAGAAACCCTGTCTTGAAAGACAAAAAAAAAAAAAAAAAAAAAAAAAAAAAAAAAAAAAAAAAAAAAAAAAAAAGAAGAAGAAGAAAGAAAAAGACTGTTTCTCAAAAACTAAGAGGCTGAAGAAATGGCTCAGCAGGTCTGGATTTGGTTCTTAGCACACACATGGCGGCTTTCAACCATCCAAAGTTCCAACTCCAGGGGACCTGATGTATGCTTCTGACCTCCATGGGTCCCTCATACATGGGTTCAGGCATACATTCAGGCAAAAACACTGACAAACATAAAAGAAAATAAATAAATCTAAAATTTTAGTGCTCTAAGTGGCCGAGCCATCTTTTCAGCACCACAGAAGAATTTTTAAATTAAACATTGTAACTCAATGCAATCCAAAAATATACTAATTTTATAACTACATACTGGGGAATGATGGGAAAGTCTTAAGTCTTTGTTTTCCCTAGTTAAACTATTATGTTCCCATAAGCTGAAAACTTTGTGTTAGAGACACATGCACGAGTCAGTCTCCAACCTAAGCTTCAGCCAGCTTTGTGGCAGCCGAGACACCAGGCGGCAGTGCTGCTGCAAGACTCCACAGCAGTGCTGTCAGAGACACCTTGCTGGGCACCTTGTGGTGACAGCACATTCAGAAGCCTGTTACTCTTCTGCTTCCCACTATCCTGACCCCATATAAAGTCACAACCTTTTAAGAAGGTTTAAGAAGCTAGGAGCTGGAACTGGGGAGGAGGCTGATTTATCAGCCTGGGTTTACTAATTTAAGTGGGGCTTTTTGTTGTTGTTTTGTTTTTTCGAGACAGGGTTTCTCTGTAGCTTTGGACCGTGTCCTAGAACTAGTTCTTGTAGACCAGGTTGGCCTCGAACTCACAGAGCTCCACCTGCCTCTGCCTCCTGAGTTAAAATTAGGCGTGCGTGCGCCACCACCGCCCGGCCTAATTTAAGTGTTTTTAAGCGCTGACCGGGAGCAAGAGACTTGGGCAGCCCCCCAGTCCATCCGCATTTGGCGCTGTTGTCCGTGCTGAGCTAGCTGCTTCTCTTGCAGTGAATGTGGTGGAAGCCCTTCAGGAATTCTGGCAGATGAAGCAGTCCCGGGGCGCCGACTTGAAGAACGGGGCTCTGGTGGTGTATGAGATGGTTCCCTCCAACAGCCCTCCCTACGTCTGCTACGTCACTTTGCCTGGGGGAAGCTGTTTTGGGAGTTTCCAGGTAAGAGCGGCAAGGCCAAGTGTGTACTGCTAATAAGGATTTTATTGGTTCTGCCCGAAGTCACGTGGTTGAGCCTCCAACTCTGGGCAAATCCTCCGGGCAAGCACCCGAGGCTTAGATGAGACCACAGAGGAGCCTCTTCAGCACACTTTCTTTCAGCCTGTAAAATCTCAAACCCATCTCAAACTTGAGCCGTTACGATTGTGCCCTTTTTACTGTGTCGGACTCCCAGCGCCTAACCTTTGTGTTAATCTGACTTCGACAACTGCACCCCAACTTCCTGCCATTCCTTCTTTTTAAACTGTGTATGGGTGTTTTAGCTTGTGTGTCTGTGCGGCACATATGTGGAGTGCCCAGATACTCTGGAACTGGAATCCCAGATGGTTGTAAGTTACCATGTGGGTGCTGGGAATCAAACCTGAGTCCACTGGAAGAGCAGCCAGTGCTCCCAACCACTGCTCGGATGTTATTTTTAATTATATGTGTCGGTGTGGGGGGAGTGTGTGAATGCAGGAACCACTGAAGCCTGAAGACGGTAGCAGATCCCCTTATGAGGTTCACAGCTGTAAATCTGAACTCAGGTCCTCTGGAAGAGCAAGGAGTGCTCTTAACTACCCAGTCATTTTTTGTCCGGTCCCTCTTCCTTCCTTTTATTCTTTTTAACATTTATTTATTTATTATGTACACTGTTCTGTCTGCATGTTTGCCTGCATCCAGAAGAGGGCGCCAGATCTCATTATAGACGGTTCTGAGCCACTATGTGGTTGCTGGGAATTGAGCTCAGGACCTCTGGAAGAGGTCTCCCCAGCCCCCCACTCCCCACCTTTTTTTTTTTATTATTAAAGTATTTTATGTAACCCAGCCTGGCCTCAAACTACGGAGTTAGGGACAATCATGTTGAACTGCTGATCCTTCTGCCTCCATCTCGGAAGTGCAGGGATTATTGGCATTGCACTATCAACGCCCTATTTGTGCAGTTCTTGGGGACAGATCCCACGACCTCCTGCATACTAGGCAAAACCTCCACGTGAACTACAGCCTTCTCCCCGGGTTGCATTGTCCTAAAAGTTTTCCCACCGCTACAGACACGGAAGACCGACAGTGGTGACAGAATAGATACTTTATAGGCCCGTGAGAAGTGGGAGGCGGGAGAGATGGTTTAGTCACCGTGAGCACCTGCTGCTCTTTCAGAGGACCACGTTCAGATCCCAGCACTCACATTGGACAGCTCCAGGGACCTGATACTCTCGTCTGGCCTCTACAGGCACTCACTCCTGTGTGGATTATAGTAAAGTGGTCCCACACTAGCTCAGAGTGGAGTATTATTTAGGGGTAGACTCACAGATCAGCAGTCCTGGCCACGCCCAGAATGGACTGATATCTTAAAGGCTATTGGCTGAAGAAGTTCCCACAGCACATCTCTCTCTCTCTCTCTCTCTCTCTCTCTCTCTCTCTCTCTCACACACACACACACACACACACACAAAGTAAAAAGAAATGTAGATTTCTATGAATATAATCAAGAATTGATTTTTCAGCTGGGCAGTGGTGGCTCATGCCTTTAATCCCAGAATTTGGGAGGTAGAGTAGGCCAGCCTGGTCTACAAAGTAAGTTCCAGGACAGCCAGGGATGTTACACAGAGAAACCCTGTCTCCAAAAACAAAAACAATTCAGACAGGAAGGCAACTTAAGAGTCTGGATAAGAATTTTTTTAATTTTTTTTTTTTTTTGGTTTTTTTGAGACAGGGTTTCACTGTGGTTTTGGAGCCTGTCCTGGAACTCACTCCTGTAGACCAGGCTGTCAGGCTGGCCTCCAACTCACAGAGATCCGCCTGCCTCTGCCTCCCAAGTGCTGGGGTTAAAAGTGTGCACCACCGCCTGGCTCTGGATAGGAATTTAAAGAGGACAATAGACACCTCTGATTAGTTTTCGGGTGACTGTATCACCTTTAGATAAGGTTGGAACCCTTGCTGTTTCCTGTAGCCAACACACTGGCAGGGGTGTGTTTGCTGAGATTTAGACAGTGAGGCTTCAATGCTGGAGGAAGAACAACCTTTATTTTGCCCCAAGCTAGAGCCTTTTATATCTTTAGGCAGCTGGCCCTTGCAACACTGAACACTGAGCAGCCAGAAACTGACGTCAAGGTCAGGGCATCGTGTTTGGAAGAACACTTCTGCTAAAAGCCACACAACAGAAGGAACACAAACATCCTTGTCAAATACTGGGTACAAGGAAGTTTAGCTGTCGGTCAGGGGGAGTGAGGGCGGCCAAGCCATCTGGGTACAGCCAGATCACAACAGCCCTCAGGCTTCCCCATCATATGATTTATAATGTATTCTTACTGATTGTCTCTTTAAGGGTTGCAGACTTTGTTCTTTTTCTTTTTCTGGCTCTGTAAATATGTATATCTGTGTGCATACACATAAGATTGAACCCAGGGCCTTGCAAACTATCTTTTTTCTTGTGCAGTATTAAAACCCTGCCACCCACTCCGACTTTAGCATAGATAAGCTCTCAGTTCTTGGCTTACACAGAAGGTCCGAAGGAAACCCTGTATTATTATTTACTTAGTTTGTCTTTCTGAGACAGGGTCTCTGTAGTCTTGGCATGCATTAGTATGCCTAGTTTGGAAGCTTTCTGACTCAGCACTTGAGCCATTTCAGATAAATAAAAGCCCAGGATGACTAATGTTTACATTTAGTTTTTCATTTTCATGTGTGTGATGTGCACATAGTGGGCACATGTACACATGTATGTATACATACGGAATCCTAGGTCGATGTGGGAAGACATCCTCAGTCTTCCACCCTACTTTTCGAGGCAGTCTCTCAAACCCAGAGTTTGCCAGCGTGGCTAGGCTCTCTGGCCAGCTTGCTCTAGGAATCCTATCTCTGGAGTTCCAAGGCTGGAGCCTCAGACTTTTGCTAAAGAATAATATGGTTCCTTCTTCTCACCTCCTCATAGTTTGAAGGGCAGTTTGAATTTTATGATGCTCATAAAGGAACCATTATTGTACTTTGATTTGTTGTTTTCTGGGAGTAAAATTATTTGTCCCTGGCCCCTTTTAGCTTGTTATTTAAATCCGCCTTGGCAGGTGAAATTCTCCCTGCTGGGTCTCTTCTTGGCTGACTTTTACAGAAGCAGTATTATGGGATAAAGTTTTTAAGAGACTGATAATAAAGTAGAAATAGGGAAACTAAAGAAACAGAAAGCCTTAGTGTGAACACATCAAGCTCCGTATGCCGTCTCAGAGGGAACTGTCCACTAAAGGAAATTAGGAGTAACCAATAGTGGTAGCTAAGTAACCAACATCTCCCACTGAATCATCAAGCCAATGTGATGGCACATGTCTTAACCCTAGCACTTGGGAGGCAGAGGGATCTCTGTGTGTTCAGGGCTAACCTGGTCTACACAGTGAGTTCCAGAACAGAGACCTTGTCTCAAAAAGTAAAAAGCCCCACTGCTCCTGTTAATCATGAATGGAAAAGGGTCCAGAGGCTTCTGCGACACCTGATGAAAAGACTAGTTATCCCAGAGCAGTGTGATGGGGGGGGGGGTTATCCCAGAGCAGTGTGATGGGGGGGTTATCCCAGAGCAGTGTGGTGGGGGGGGTTATCCCAGAGCAGTGTGATGGGGGGGTTATCCCAGAGCAGTGTGATGGGGGGGTTATCCCAGAGCAGTGTGATGGGGGGGGTTATCCCAGAGCAGTGTGATGGGGGCGGTTATCCCAGAGCAGTGTGATGGGGGGGGTTATCCCAGAGCAGTGTGATGGGGGGGGGTTATCCCAGAGCAGTGTGATGGGGGAGTTATCCCAGAGCAGTGTGATGGGGGGGGGAATCTGATGTTGGGAAGATCTAAGACTTCTGAAAATTGTATTTGCCCTGATACCATGTTGGTTGCAGTTTAAAACAATTTCCTGCTGCTTCCCTTGCTTTCCTCAGCCGGCCTTCCTTCCCTTAGCTGCCTGTCCCTGCATCTACTGTGGGGAAAGACATCTTCAGACTTAGACCCTATTGAGGTAGCTCCTGGGACCTGCCTGCTTACTGCTAAGAGTGAAGAGCAAGAATCCCAGATGGGTGCTTCTAACAGGTCATGGCCTGTCTTAATCTTGGGTTATCTAGAATTCAGACACCATCACCCAAAAAAGCAGGCCAAGAGCTGGCTTTTGAGTAGTTAGTTCTGTTGACAGTTTAAATAGAAGCATTTTCATGTCTTATGGTTATATGCTGACTTCAGCAGCCTTCCTTGCCCTGCATTCAATTTGGTATGAGCCAGTCATCTCCAATTCTTTAATGACTTCAGGATGTTGAGTCAAAGTTATGTTTTCAAACACCCCAGCCATTTCACAGCAATGCTCCGGAAAGTGTGATGAACACTACTGATTCATCCGTGGTGTCCAAATGTCTTCCTCCTCGGTGGCTTCCTTCCTGCTGTTCTTCCTCTCTCTTAGAGCCCATACGCACATGCTCTCATTCTTTCTCCCCCAACCCAGTTTTGCCCCACAAAAGCTGAGGCCCGGCGAAGTGCTGCGAAGATTGCGCTAATGAACTCCGTGTTTAATGAGCATCCATCCCGAAGAATCACTGATGAGTTTATTGAGAAGAGTGTCTCAGAGGCCCTGGCGTCCTTCAATGTAAATAACTTGCAAATGGGAGGAGGGAGAGCAGGGGGTGGGAGAGCTGGGGAACCCATGCATTTTTGTTCTTTTCTCTGTCTGCTTTTCTATTCTGTTTATTCTATTGATTTTTTGTGTGTGTTGTGTGCCCCATGTCTGTCTTTAATTCTAGATCTGTGTTTTTATGTTTAATGATTTGTCTTTGTGTTTCTTTTTATTTGTTATGTATACAGTATTCAGCCTGCATGTATGCCTGCAGGCCAAAAGAGGGCACCAGATCTCATTACAGATGGCTGTGAACCATCATGTGGTTGCTGGGAATTGAACTCAGGACCTCTGGAAGAACAGCCAGTGCTTTTAACCTCTGAGCCAGTTTTCCAGACAGTATCTAGATACTTTTAATTTAAGATTTGTGGGATTAAAAATCATATTAAAATTTTTTAAATTATAATGATAGTCATGGTGATACAGACCTTTAGTTCTAACACTCCGGAGGCAAATAGATGTATGTGAGTTCCAGAATAGCCAGGGCCATAGAGAGAAACTATCTCAAACAAACAAAAATAATAATGAAATTTTATCATGTTTATATGCATGCCATGGCACATCTATCAGAGGACAACTTCTGGGAGGCCATTGTGGTTTTCTCCTTCAGCCGTGAGGAGTCCTGTATCAAACTCGGGTTTCCAGGTGTGGAGGGAAGTATCTTTAAGTGCTGAGCCCTCTTACTGGTTTCACTGGTCCCAATTTATGGAATTTTAGAGCTATGAAAATAATGAAATAGTTTCATGCTTGAATTTTACTTCTCCTAAGTTTGGTTTAAAAATTTCAGTTCCTCCCTGGGGGACGGAGGGGAAGGAGGGGGGGAGTGGGGGGAGTGGGAGGGTGTTGGGAGGGGGGGCGGAATTGGAAACTTTTATAATTTAATAAAATTTACTATAAAAAAAAAAAAAAAAAAAAAAAAAAATTTCAGTTCCTGTTCCTTTAAGACAGGCAGCTCTGCAACATGGGTTGGGGAAAGATTCCCTCCCCTTCTATCAGCAGGTGTTGATGGCCAGGCAGTGGTGGGCACACCTTTAATCCTAGCACGTGGGAGGCAGAGGCAGGCAGACCTTTGTGAGTTTGAGGCCAGCCTGGTCTACAGAGGGAGTTCCAGGACAACCAGGGCTACACTGAGGCTACACTGAGTGGGAACACAGTTCCTGCCCCTCATCAGCTGCAACACTCAGAGTGGTCCCTGCTCCTCCTGGGCAACGCAGTACACTGGGCCCTGAGGATGCAGGTTAGGGAGAACCGGCCCCGCCCCTTGCTCTTCCCTACAAGGGGTATACTAGCTGAGGCAATGATGGAGAGCCCACCATGGTGGCAAAAACGGGAAAGCTGGTGGGCAGACCAACCCTGCGACTAACTACCCAGGCCCAGAACCAGGGTTATGTGTTGGCGCACCCCAACATCCACCTCATCTGTGTTAGATCTGGTGGTGGTGAGGGGTGTGCCAGCCCTGTGGACCCAGAGCTGTAGGCTCTCCAGGACACAGGGCAGCAACAGGATGTCCAGGTAGAGCCCCAGTGAGGGTACAGTCAGTGGCGCAGCAGGGACCAGGGGCCTTGAACGCCTGCATCTGAAACTGTATGGATAACGGGGTTTACTGCGTGACTCACCGTTGTCACAGTGCAGCTTCCATAACAAAAATTCCCTCTTCTTCCTTTCTTCCCCCCCTTTCTCTAAAATTTTATTTTGTTTTATTTTGGGGTGGGGAGGGAAATGGGCGGGATTGGGAGGCATGGTGTGAAAATCACAAAGAATAAATTTAAAAAAGCAAAACAAAACAAGGTAGCTCTGTGAGTGGAGACTGGCAGATCCCCAGAACTTGATGGCCATTCATTGAACCCAATCATAGTGCTCAGAGTTTACTTGTAAATTAAATGGAGGGACAGAGAGGGGAAGAGACCCAGTCAATCTCCAGCCTCCACACTGGTGTGCACACAGAATAGACTCTTAAGCTATTTATTTTTATTTCAGTGAAGCAACTGGAAAATTTAAAATCAAACATGGAGGCTTAAAAAATGGCTCAGCAGTTAAGAGCACCTGCTTTCTCGGAGGACCCAAGTTCAGGTCCCTGTGCCAGGCAGGCTGCAGGGAACTCCACTTCCAAGGGGATCTGCTGCCTTCTTCTGGCCTCTGTTGGCATTTGTACACATCACAGACACACACACCAGCTTTTAAAAATTCTTTTTAAAAAAAATTAAGTATGTGGCTCATGAAGGGCTGGGGAATGGGTCAGCAGATAAAAGCATTTGCCTTGCAGGCAAGAGGTCCTTAGTTTGATCCCCAAAGCCCACTTAAAATGCTAGTGTGGCGGCTCACATGTGTAGCCCCAGAGCTGGGTATCCCTAGGGCTCTTGGCTCAGTCTAGCATAACTGGTAAGCCTGAGGCCAACAACAGTCTGTCTCAGAGGAGGGGTCAGTGCTCCTCAGGAGTAACTCCAGATGAGTACACATACACATGTGCACATGCACGCACATGTGCACACATGAGCGCGCACACACACACATGCATAAAAATGTTACTAATTTCTACTGGATAATGCTGGTCAAAGTGGTAATTCTGATTGACCCCCTACTTGTCTTTTTCATTCCTGTTACCAGGGTAACAGAGAGGAAGCTGACAACCCAAATACAGGGATTGGTGCTTTTCGATTCATGCTGGAATCTAATAAGGGCAAGTCAATGCTGGAGTTCCAGGTACTGTCCCACCTACTTCCCTGGCTCTAATCACTGCAAGTCCAGTGTCACCTACTCATCTCTACCTTACTGTTCTGAGGGCAGGGCAGGGAGGCAGATGGAGAGAAGGTGGTTAGATTTTCAAAGTACAGTTAGTTACCTTTCTTCCCCCAAGGGCACACCAGAGTTGGTGATTAGATATTAGATGCTTCCAAAAATACATTTTGTCCCATTTGATTCTGATGTGGTATAACTTAAAATCACTATCCTGACTGTATCAGCCAGGATTATCTGGAGAACCAGGACAGAATGCACTCTGCTCTTCTCTCTCTCTCTCTCTCTCTCACACACACACATACACACACACACACACACACACACAATTTATTAGAGTGACTTATAGGCTGTGGTCTGACTTTTCCAATGAAGTCTGTCTCCAGTAATCCAGGAGTTGTCCAGTAGAGATTGGATGTCTTAGCTGGTCTTCAGTGTATACCAGAATCCCAAAGCAGGCTCTAATACCAGTGAAGGGATGGCCACACTGGTGAAAGCAGGCTTCCTTCCTCCATGTCCTTATATAGGCCGCCACAGTGTGGCCCGGATTTAGGGGAGGTGTGTTGTGTTGTTCCCACTCCAAATGATCCCATCAAGAAAAGTCCCTCAGAGTGCACCAGCAGCTTGGGGTTTAGTTAATTCCAGGTATCAAGTTAACAACCAAAATTAGCGATCACACGAGGATTTCCCATCTTCTTTCCTCAGGAGCTCATGACAGTTTTTCAGCTGCTGCACTGGAATGGCAGCCTCAAGGCCATGAGGGAAAGACAGTGCTCTCGACAGGTAGGAGTCAGCGGAGGGAAAAGTGTGAAGAGCTGCTTTGGGCTTTAAATGGCTGCCAGGCCGTCGCTGCTTTAGGCCCTACTTCAGCATCCTCTTTGCTCTCACATTCTTTCATCATTTTCCTTTGTCGAGACAGGGTTTCTCTGTGCGGCCCTGGCTGTCCTGGAACTCGCTCTGTAGACCAGGCTGGCCTCAAACTCAGAGATCCGCCTGTCTCTGCCTCCTGAAGGCACCAGTCTGTCCTGGTATTCTTTGCTGTCTGAATGTCATTGTGGCCCTTTTACCTTGCTTCCCCACTATGAAGTTTCCCTTAGGAAACTCTTTGACTGAACTGGGTTTGGTAGCTCATACCTTTAATCCCAGCACTTAGGAGGCAGAGGCAAGTGGATCTCTGAATTCTAGCAAGTTCCATGGTAGCTTGTGCGACATTGTGAGACCCTGTCTCAAAACAAAACAAACAGCCTCCTTGGCCTCTGTCTCCTAGCTGCCAGGACATGAACTAGTCTGCCCCACCACGGCTCCCTTCCAAGATGAGCGGACAGCTCTGAAACCGCCCCATTCTGGTGTCCTTCTCACTAAGAACCAGAGGACCAAGTCTATCACATTAAAGCACAGATCAGCCTTCAGTGACCCATGGAACTTTCAGTTCCTTCTGTAACAAGGAGCTGGCTGGAGCAGAAGAAATGAAATAAATGAAATAAAATAATTTTGGCAAGTTATGGGCATTCCTACATCCCCTTGAGCAAGTGTGCTGAGGTTTTCATTTAGGAGATTTTGTTGTTTTTAAAAGATGACCACATTTCCCACCTAAGTCAGATACCTTCTGCGTGCTGCTGGAGCATTGAAGGTGTGGTCCCCCAGCTCAGAGCTTTCACTGTGCTCCCCATGTCAGAGCCCCTGTGCCTTCCTCATCTGTGCGTACATCCAAGCTCCCCCCACTACTGCTTTACTTAAACTCTTATAACATAAGGGAAAATAAATCTTTGTAGTCATGTGCTAACTTCAGTTCCAACTATGCTATACTGTATAGATACATGTCTGTCTGTTGGGTCCCTGTGCTATAATGTGTAGGACATGTGCCTGTCTTTTGAGGTCCTGTGCCATGATGTGTAGGACATGTGTCTGTCTATTGGGGTCCTTGCTATAATGTGTAGGACATTTGCCTGTCTATTGGGGTCCTGTGCTATAATGTGTAGGACATGTGCCTGTCTATTGGGGTCCTGTGCTATAATGTGTAGGACATGTGCCTGTCTATTGGGGTCCTGTGCCATGATGTGTAGGACATGTGCCTGTCTATTGGGGTCCTGTGCTATATGATGCTTTTTACCTTCTCAGTGACCTCTGCATTCCTCTCCCTGACTAGGAGGTGTTGGCTCATTATTCGCACCGGGCCCTGGATGATGATATTCGCCACCAGATGGCTTTGGACTGGGTGAACAGGGAGCAGAGTGTGCCAGGGGCACTGTCTAGAGAGCTGGCCTCCACTGAGCGGGAGCTGGATGAAGCCCGGCTGGCGGGCAAGGAGCTGCGCTTCCACAAGGAGAAGAAGGACATCCTCATGTTGGCTGCTGGGCAGCTGGGCAATATGCATTCCTCCAGCTGCTAAGCATCTGTCCTCACCTGCCATGCCCTTCAGCCCTTTTTTTGTATGTCTCCTTTCTAAGACGTAGGACGATTTCTGTATATACTTTCTCAATTTTATACTTTTAAATATAGAGATATATGTATAAATCCTACAGCTGGATTCCTGTTTGCGGAGACCCCTTTTCTAACCCCCGTTTGGGGATGTAGTTACTTTGCAGTACCACTGTTCCGTGTGAGAGCTTTGCTGGCTCGGCACCTGCAGAGGAGGAACAGGAGTCGCTCCTGTAGCACAGCACACTTTACTGAGTGTTCCTGTCTCTTTTTCTTAAAAAGCAGCCAGCCCGCCAGGTGGTGGCTCATACCTTTAATGGCAGCACTCAGGAGGCAAAGGCAGTTTGCCTTTTCAAACTCTGTGAGTTTGAGGCCAGCCTGGTCTACAGAACAAGTTCCAGAACAGCCAAGGCTACACAGAGAAACTCTGTCTCAAAAAGCCAAAAACAACAACAACAAAAAAACAGCAATCAGGTGTGAGTGTGATGACTCGTAGCCGTCACCTCTGCACTCAGCAGTCTGTGAAGGCGGCCAGCCTGGACTACACAGTTACAGGGCAGCGTGGGCTCCAGGGTGTAAGACCGTCTCAAACCCCTCTTCTACATACGAGACAAGAGTCGGATAAGGAGTATGTGTTCCACCCTCACCCATGTTTGCTTTCTCCGTACTGAAATGGTGTGTGTCGAGCTTTGGCTCGAGGTGGACCTTCTGGCGCTCCTCTCCTGCTCTTTCCTCCTTCCTTGCCTCCAAATGCTCCTTTGTTTGGGGGCTTCCCTACCTTATCCAGAAGGAACAGGAGATCTGGCTTTTTTGTTTCGTGAGACATCTTACTAAGTAAGTAGCCCTGGCTGGCCTGGAGCTCCTTCTGTAGACTAGGAGAGCTTCATACATGTGGCGGTATTCCTGCCGAGGTCCTGGGCATGTGTCACCATGCCTGGCTTGGCTTTTATTTTGAAGTCACTCCTGACAAACTGCTCAAGAACAAGAGAATTCTAAACCCAATGGAGGGTGGGGATGGACACCAGTCCCTAAACTCTTCTGGCCTTATCGCTACCTTCCAGCCGAGTGCTTTCTGCTGTAAGAGGAGCCTAGGGCTTCGGCTGCTTACCTTTACCATTCTGTGCCACTTCTCCCTGCCCATCATATGTGGTAAGGCTACACACATGCGCACACACTTCTTCTTCCCATTTCATTTTGTTTATGTAGCCCAGGCTAGCCTCAAACTCTCCTTGCAGCTGAGAATGACCTTGAACTCCTGAGCCTCCTGCACCCACTGTGCTGGGATTACAATGGAGTACCACCTCACCTGCCTTAACCCTTCCTTCAATGATTGGAAGAAGTATTCTGCTCTTTAGAAGCTGTTATCTGGTCTGTGTAGTGAGAACCATGGTCCTCTCAGACCCACCGAGTTGTGCTGTTTACTCTTAGATTCTCATTTCCTGTGTCTTCCTCCTTTTCCTCCACATTGCCTGTGAGAATGTGACTTGATGAAACTTGGATGAGAATGTGGTTCTTCCTAAGTGGAACCTTGGGCGCCTGCAGGAGAGGAAAGAGAACGAGGTACTTGTGTGTGCAGAGAGAGATGTCTTGAAGGCAGAGCTCTGTGCTTTTGGAGACTTTTATGGAGTAAGCTGTTCCCCTTGTTTCCGGGATCTCCGCTACACTGTTATTGTTCACTGCACTTTCTATCATTTTAATGCTACTATAATTTGACTTCTCATTTAACAGTTGTGATTTGTTTATTGATTAGGAACTGGGCCTGGTGATGCAGGTCTGTAATCCCAGTTACTCTGGAGGATAAGGCAGGAAGATCAGAAATTCAAGGTACATCCCAGCTAGAGTGAGTTCAGAGGCAACCTGGGTAGCTTAGCAAGACTGTCTCAAAAATATGAAGTAAAAACAGGGCTGGGGATATAGCTTAGCCACGGGGTTTGACGGGTTTGTGAAGCCTGAGTTTAATTTCTACTGCAGAAAGGGTGGGGGGGAGAGTGGGAGATTTGGGGGGAGGAGGGGAAGAAGGGGATAGATTAGATCACAGCTCACTTGGCAGGAGCAAGGTGAAAAGCAGCTTTCTTGCTTTTGAAATCATCTTTGTGACAAGGACACATGGGGTCAGGTCGTGAGCCCAGGGACAACAGTGTCAGTGCTTAGAAAAGGGTTCCTCCATTCCTCTAACCCTGCCTCTTTATTTCACAAAGCAGACTGGGTCGGAACAGAGGCTCCCATATTACACGGTCAGTGCACCTGTCTTAAATTGGTATCTATAACCCAGAAGTCACGAACCCTCCCACTTCTCCTGTGCGCCGTTCTTTGTTAAGATGTGTTAAGGGGTATGTGCTTGGGGAAGAATTGTCTTTGCACCTTCTGGATTTATTTTTCTCAAAAACCCAAGACTCCAAAAAACATGAGAAAAATTGTTTTGTCCACTTTTGATGTTGAAGATTTTAGTTATCTTTTTGGTACTTTCTATGTATTTTATATGTAAAATTTTACACAATTAAAAATGGGTTTTGTCTAGTAAGCCAGAATGACTTTTTTTTTCTCCTGTGATAGGATCTCGTGTGGCTTCCAGCTTGCTGTGTATCTAAAGCTAGCCTTGAATATTTCATCCTCCTACCTCCACTCACCAAATAATGAGATCAGGGCCGTGTGCCACTCAGCCTGATTGCTGTTTTTTTGTTTGGTTTTTCGAGAGAGGGTCTTACTATGGAGCCACAGACAGCCTGGAACTTGCTATGTAGATCAGGATGGCTTCAAACTTGCAATAACCTTTCTGCCTCTGCAGTCAGAACCTGGAATTACAAGCATGGGTCACCTCCTGCCAGAATGACAGGCAGTTATCAGAGTAGCTCTACATGGCCTCTTGCACCCACACATAAACTGGCAAAGGCTTTGAGGCTGGTAGGAACAAGAGCATACTGCCGAGAGAAGACAGTTGCTCTCCTTCTCCAAATAGTAAAGGAGCCCGGATTTTGTCCATGGCCCTTTCTTAAGCTCATTCTCACTATAGCAATTAAACTCTATATGTATGATTCTCAAATACATTTCTTCCATCTCAACTTGTTTTGAGCTTTTATGTCTGTATTTCTACATACTGGTCATCACCATCCAGACATGACAGAAACACTGTGAACTCACATATCCATGATGAAACCTGTTTTTCAACTTGCTCTTCCTTGACGTCCTACGTCAATTACAGAATCACCATTCACCTCGTTATTTAAGGTCTCTCCTCACCTCTTCCCCATCCTCATCCAGTTAGTCACTCATAGCGAGTTTGCATTCTATACGAATTCCAGTCTAGTTTGTTCATGTTTCCTGCTTTATTCTGTCCTTCCTCACATCTGAACTGGCCCACTGCCATGGCTCCCTAACTGACCTTTGCACTCCTGCTATTCTCCCGTCATGACGTCTCTGCTCTTCTTCAAACTGTCTTAGCTGTCTTTACCTGTAACGGCACTGCCCAAAGCTTTATGTGAGCTTGAGGTGGAATGAGGTAGGAAAACACCAGCTATTAGATACTGATTTCTTAGTGACCTGCTTAAAGTACTGCTTATACTACCTATTTGCCAATCATGACTCATTTGCTACCTGAACAGAATGACCTGGATAAATAGCCCTAACAGTGGGTCATTGCCCATAACAACCTGCTGAGTGCCTGTACACTTCCGTGAAGTCTTGCTTGCTTGCCTGCCCCACTTGTGGTTTTAGAGTATAAAATGAGAGAACAAACTGGTCCTGGATGGAAGCCTTCCAGGAGCTATGCTGGCTTCAGTCCACTGCAGACATCTCCTCTCTCTCACTCTCATTGGTGTTGAAATGCCTATTCCATAAAGACACAACATTGTATTCTTCAACAAGCCCTTGATGTCAGCTAAGATGACTTTACTGGTAGATGGACCAACACATTAAAAACAATATAACAACAAAACCCCACATTCTCAAGTATTCCAAACTGGTCTTGAGCTCTTGGTATACTGGAGAATGACCTTAAACTTCTGAGCCTCCTGCCTCTGAGAGCTGGGGTTACAGGCATGCATCACCATACTAGGTTTGTGTGTCCCTGGGGACCAACGCAAGGCTTTGTGCGAGATAGGGAAAATACTTTTTTTTTTTTAAGAGATAGGGTTTCTTTGTAGCTTTGGAGCCTGTCCTGGAAGTAGCTCTTGTAGACCAAGCTGGCCTCGAACTCACAGAGATCCGCCTGCCTCTGCCTCCCAAGTGCTGGGATTAAAGACATGTGCCACCACCACCCAGCTTGCAAAACACTTTTTACATCATATTTTTGTGCAAATTTACTGTAGAAAACCTTGCTTTTCTATTTACAGTACTGTGACTAAATGTCCCTTTAGAGTAAATTTATGTTTTAAAAATCTGTTTAAGAAAAAAATGCCAAGCAAAAAATAATTTAGAAGCTATCGGGGGGAGGGGTTTCAAATGTTAAAAGTCATAAATACAGGGCTAGAGGAAAGATTGCTCAGAGGTTAAGAACCCTTGCTGCTCTTGTAGAGGACCTGAGTTGGGTTCCTAGCACCTGTATGGGGAAGTTCACAGCAGCCTGAAACTCTAGCTCTGATATTCTCTTCTGGGCTCTTTAGGCCACTGTGTTCAGCTTCCACTACCACACAGATACAAGTAAGGCAGGCTGAGGTGGCTTGTGTGAGGCAGACAGATCTTTTTGGTTTCAAGGCCAGTCTAGACCATATTGAGTTCAAGGCCAGTCAGGACTTGTGAGACTCGTCTTAAATAAATAAATCTTAAAAAAAAAATCATGAACACTGAAGATATCTGAAGTGTAATTTCTTATTTAGGATTAAACTAAAAAAAACCTTTAGCATGGCAAAATGATCCTAAGCTGCTATTTATAGATTTATTCCTAGTCACATAACTTTAAGCATACAGAATTCCCTTTCATTTTAAAATTCACTCTTTTCTTCTTTACCATGAGACAGGCACTGGGCACCAGTTTTAGAGATAATTAGAAAGAAGCATCTTTACTTCATAAATTGCATCATAGTGGGAGGGGAGACAGTTGATAAACAAGTTAGAAACAATACAAGGCAACTGAACATCCTTTTCTCAATTCTAAGAAGGAAAGAAACAGGAAAGGAGGGTAATAAAAATGCCTTCAGTGAGAGTACTGACCCTAAAGGATGAGGTGGGGCCATCCATGCCAAAGACCTGGAGGAACAGCCTCAGCATGAAAGCAGGCCAAGTAAGTGCTCTACCACCTAGCTACATCCCTGCAAAATCCTGAGGTGAGAAAGAGTACACCATAGGTAAGAGCAAGTGTAGGGAAGGATCAATAAGATAGCCTGGTCTACACAGGGAGACCCTGTCTCAAACTAAACAAAACGAAAATACCCATATATGATGGCTCTTCCTGGTTGTCGGCTTGACTGTATCTGGAATGAACTACAATCCAGAAATGGAGGGCACACGTGTGATCTGGATCTTGAGGCAGGAAGGCAACATGACTTTGTTCTGGATCTTGAGGCGGGAATGCGCACCTTTAATCTGGGCTATGCCATCTGCTGGAAGCCTATATGAGGACAATGGGGGAAGGAAGGGTGTTCTTCATCTGCTTGCCCTCACCTCCATCAGCCCATCCATTCCTTCTGGAGATCCCAGCAGACCAGCTGAGACCACCAGCCTCGTGGGACTGAGCAGCTCCTAGATTCTTAGACTTCATAGCTGGCCATTGTTGAACTGCAGCCTACAAATCATTCCGTGTGTGTGTGTGTGTGTGTGTGTGTGTGTGTGTGTGTGTGTGTGTGAATATCTATAGCTATATATACACTCTCGCTCTCTGAAAGATTCATTCCATAAATTCTGTGACTCTAGTGAACACTAACACAATTCAGAAATGAAAGGCACACTTGTAAGAGATTTTCTGCTTGAAGTGGGTGAATCCACATTTAGTCCAGACCCTTGAGGGAGGATGCACATCTTTGATCCCGATCATGAAGTGGGAAGACAGACCTTTAATCTGGTCTATCTGCTGGAAGTCTACATAAAAACATAGGAAAAGGAAGTTCTTGCCATTCCTTCACTGGCATTGAGCCTACTTCCAGATTCCAGCATAAACACAAGTCCCAGCCTTGTGGGCCTGAGCAGGTACTAGATTTTTGGACTTTCCATTCACAGCTAGACTGCAGCCTGTAAGTCATTCTGATAAATCTTGTGTGTGTGTGAGAGAGAGAGTCATTCTGTAAGTTCTGTGACTCTAGAGAACTCTGACTAACCCTGACTAATCCACCGTACTACCTTCAAGGATGGTAAAGCTGCTGGTTTTAGGGCTCTGATGCCTCCTTCCCTTCTTGTCTGGCCCTGGCTTGTGCCATGCTGGCTATAGAGCCGAGGGCTTCAGGAATACCACTGTACTACATTGATCAATTAAGCAACATTCAGCCTGGTCTACAGTGAGACTCTCAAAACAACAAAAATTGGCTATCTGCCTGGTCAATCAAATTCCAACTGTCCTCATCTAATAGTTTTCTTCTTCCTTCTTCTCCTCCTCTTCCCCAAGTATGGGGTTTCTAAGTATCCCGGGCCACCTGCCTCTGCCTCCCAAGTGCTGGGATTAAAGGCGTGTAAAAGCATGGCTCTTCTACCAGTTTTTCTAAAATTCTGTGCCAGCGGCAGTTTTTGAGCAAGTAATGTTGATTATTTTTAGGATTTATTTATTGTGTATACAGTGTTCTGTCTGCATGTATCCCTGCAGGTCAGAAGAGGGCACCAAATCTCATTATGGATGGTTTTGAGCCACCAAGTGGTTGCTGGGAATTAAACTCAGGACCTCTCAAAGGGCAGTCAGTGCTCTTAACCTCTGAGCCATCTCTCCAGTCCCCAACTTATTTATTTTTTAATGCTTCCTATGAAGATTGGATTGCTTCTTCAAATAGAAGATATATGCTTTAAGTTACTTTTTAGTCCTAACAACATTTACTTATTTGTATATATACGTGTGTTTACATCTTGTATGAAGGCAGGCATCTAGAGGACACCTTGCAAAAGCCGTTTCTTTTCTTCCACCTTATGGTTGCCAGGGATTGAACCCAGGGTGTCAGACTTGGTAGCAACAGTCTTCCTGCTGAGACATCTCATCCCTCGCTGTTTAAGATTAAAAACAAAAATTTAATTCGACTGCCATTTTCTAGTATGGAATGGGGGTAAGTTTCCTTAAATAAGCCTTTAATAACGAAATCAACACGGTTTTAAAAGGATTTCTTGTTAGCTGAAGGTTTTAAGAGAAAGCCAATGAATTTGTCACAAAGCGGAAGCGCTCATAACCTGTGATAGCTGTAGGAGCACTTCCGGCACCATTTTATTTGACTCTACTATATATATTTTTGAGAGAGTCTCATCCTGTAGCCTTAGAGCTTGGCGTGGTGGCGCAGGCCTTTAACCCCAGTACGTGGAAGTCGGGAGCTGGTGGATCTCTATGACTTCGAGGCCAGCCAGGGCTACAAAGAGACTGTCACAAAACAAAACACGCCAAATTATGAGGCTTTAACTGGCCTGGAACTCACCACGAAGACTGAGATGGCTTTGAACTCAAAGTGATCCACCCGTGTTCCCGAGTGCTGGGATTAAAAGCGCGCAGCCACGACAGGTTTCCAGCTCCACTTTAAATTAGGTCCGCCTGCATTTGAGACTTTTCGCCACGCCGAGGGCGGGGCTTGGAGTCAATCTCTGATTGGCTAGCCTGACTGGTGACGTTTCCCCTCTGCGACAGTTTCCCGAGGTGCCTAGCTCCTAGCGGCACGGACGAGAGCTCCGAGGGAACCAAGATGGCGGACGTACTGGATCTTCACGAGGCCGGGGGCGAGGATTTCGCCATGGATGAGGATGGGGACGGTGAGGAGAGTGGAGGCGGCTGCGGGAAGAGGGGAAGAAACGAGAGGAGAATCAATAGGAGAAACTTCTGGGGTGCATGCCCACGAACTGGGTCTCCACTAGAGAGACTCCGCCCCCTTGGGAAGGAATTAGGGGTGGAACCGGGAAGGCACTGAAGCTGGAGTCCCTGTTTTATGCTTCCAGATAGTCTTGGGAACGAGACAGGTTTTTTTTTAAATGACTCTTATTTTTGCTGCTTCTTATTTTCTAATCTGGAACTCTAGAGAGCATCCATAAACTAAAAGAAAAAGCGAAGAAACGGAAGGGCCGCGGCTTTGGCTCCGGTGAGTGTGGCGAACAGTATAGAGTGGTCTAATAGGGAGAAGTACGGGTCCGGTGGGAACACATATGAAGGACAGTTTTCGGTGATCTGGTATGTGTTCTTTTAGAAGAGGGGTCCCGAGCACGGATGCGAGAGGATTATGACAGCGTGGAACAGGATGGCGATGAACCTGGACCACAGCGCTGTGAGTAAACAGGACTTCTGGGAGTCTGTATTGGCACTTAAATGGGAATAAAGTTTAGCCAATCTCTCTCTCTTTTCACTCTTTTTCTCTGTCAGTAGTCCTGGCTGACCCACAACTCTTTTTGGATCAGGCCGGCCTCTAACTCTCAGAGATCCGCCTCCCTCTGCCTCCAAGAGTGCTGGGATTCAAGGCCTGTGCCACCATGCCCAGACTTTTTTAGGTTTTTTGATACAGAGTCTCACGTGGTAGCTCTAGCTGACCTAGAAGTTGCTCTGTCCCAGAACTCCCAGATCTGCCTGCCTCTGCCTCCTGAGTTTTTTCTTATGTGCTCATACAACACCTTCCCTTACCCAACAGCTGTTGAAGGTTGGATTCTCTTTGTCACTGGAGTCCACGAAGAAGCCACCGAGGAAGATATCCATGACAAATTCGCTGAATATGGGGAGATAAAAAACATCCACCTTAACTTGGACAGGCGCACCGGATACTTGAAGGTAGATTTTTTTTTTTTTTGCCTCCTTCACTCATAACTCTTAGCTGCATTGGTTAGTTTGTATTTGCTGTGGTTGGCCAAGAACAGGGATTAAGCGAAATGACATGGAAATTGACTTTGTTACCCACAAGAAAGAGACAAACGGGGCTGGAGAGATGGCTCAGTGGTTAAGAACATTGCCTGTTCTTCCAAAGGTCCTGAGTTCAATTCCCGGCAACCACATGGTGGCTCACAACCATCTGTAATGAGGTCTGGTACCCTCTTCTGGCCTGTAGGTATACACACAGAAAGAATATTGTATACGTAGTAAATAAATATTAAAAAAAGAAAGAGACAAACAAAATGGGTATGTTGTGTGTATAATGGGGATGTATGATGCACTTTTCGCTGTATAGAGCTGATAAATTTTTCCGGTTAAGTATGCAGATCAGGTTTAAGGAAAAGGGTACTTGGCGGTTGGTGAAGTATACTTTTGACACTTTTATATTTTTTCCAGGGATATACTCTAGTTGAGTATGAAACATACAAAGAGGCTCAGGCTGCCATGGAGGGACTCAATGGTCAAGATTTGATGGGACAGCCAATCAGTGTTGACTGGTGTTTTGTTCGTGGTCCACCAAAGGGCAAGAGGAGGTAAAATGGAGGGGGGTAAATATTTATCTTGGTGAAGGGAACATAAGTAAGATAAATAAGGATTTTGTGTTGTCCTCTGATGGATTCCCCTTCTTTTTTATTTTTCTTAGAGGTGGCCGAAGGCGAAGCAGGAGTCCAGACCGGAGACGTCGTTGATAGATCCCCTGTTCCCCAGGTGGTCTCTCCAGACCATTCTGGTTATACTGCCTTGCATAAATAGGGCCAGGGTAGAGCTTCTGTTTATATTTAATTTCTTACCCAATCTTCTTAGTATTGCTTTGAGTTAAAGAAATAAATGTTCCATTTTGTTTCCTACATTTAAACACACTTTGCTGTTCTGAAGACTGACGAGCTGTTTGCCGTAAGGCGTTCCGAGTCATTGGGAAGATGCTCCTGTCTGGAGGGAACGCTGAGTTTCTAGAAAGGCTCAGGTACAGACTCTGCTCATTTCTTCTTAAAGACAAAAGACAAGAGCAGGGATAGTGAGAATTTTGTAAATTTTTTTTATGGCATTAAGGAGTGATTCTTATTTACTCTTATGAGCAGATATTAGTGCTTCTCTTCAGACAGAGTCTTGTGTATTCCAGGAACTCATTGTGTAGCCGAGGGGAATGACCTTGAACTTCTGATTACTTTGCCTCTGTCTCCCAGGTGCTAAAATTTCAGGCTTGGGTCCCATACCCAGTTTATGTGGTCCCTCTAATTAAAACATGGGGATTTTGAGTGTGCTCAGCTTGCTCTGCCTTGAATATGGTGCTAAACGTGAAATTTGTTAGATCTTACAACACAAAAGAAACCACGCTTGAGTACTATGTAACAGTGCACTTCTAAAAAGGACACTGCAGCCTGTCAGTGTTGACACACACCTTTAACCCCAGCATTCGGGAGGCAGAGGGATCTCTGAGTTCGAGGCCAGCCTGGTCTACAGAGTGACTTCCAGGACAGCTAGGGCTACACAAAGAAACCCTGTCTCAAAAAATAATATAGCTGTCCCTTAACTTAGTTTTTAGTTGAAATAATTTTTTGATATGTGTATAATAACTTTGTGGAATTTTTGTTGTTTTAAAGTCTGTGTGGGTCACTATGTGACCACATTGGCCTCAGACTTAAAATACTCCTGTCTCTGTCTCCTCAGTGCATAATGGCAAATATTAAACTTAACATTTTTTCAGATGTTGCCCTTCCCTTCCTTTTGATAAATTGCTGGGGGTTTGGATTGGTTAAGAAAATATCTTAGATTTGCAGGGTTAGGGTGCCTTGGCTCTTTCTGGTAATAGATATTAACTATTGGTTTAATAAAACTAGATATTCTGAAGTATTTGAGAGAATGAATTGAGCAAGCATGAGGGACTTAAGGAAAATTGTATCCGCCAGAGAGACATTAGCTGAACTACTTGGATATGACTTGACTATTCTGAATTAGCTGGGAAGATCTTCTATAACTGGATATTTTTTTGTTTTGTTTGAGAAATATAAAAATAGCTCAGAGGAGTAGGGGTGTGGTTCAGTTGGTAGAATGCCTGTCTACTATGCATAAGCACTGGGTTTTGTTCACAAAAACCACAAAATGGACATGGGACGGGCGGGGTAGCACATGCATTTAATCCCAGCACTCTGGAGGCAGGGGCGGGCAGACTTCAGTGAGTTCAAGGCCAATCTGGTCTACAAAGTGAGTTCCATGATAGCCAGAGCTGCTACACAGAGAAATTCTGTCTTGAAAAACCAAAAAATAAAAAAAATGACGTGCTGCCTTCTGCCTATAATCTTAGCACTAATTTAGGAGGTGAAGGTTGAATAACCAAAAGTTTAGTTCATCCTTACTCAGCCACATAGCCTGTTGACAGGTCAGCCTGGTTCTATGAGGTCTTGGGAGAGGAGGTGGAAAGGGGATTGTGTGGCCTTCGAACTTTCCTTTCTCCTAGAGAACTTAACCATGTACAGTAGAAACCCTCCTTTTAACTACTATGACTTTGAAACTTGAGCATACAGGAATAATTTCCTACCATTCCTAATTCCATTATTTATGTGTGTCTGAATGTATGCTAGGTGTCCCAATAGTCCTTGAACTCTCTCTATAGACCAGGCTGACCCTGAACTCAGAGATACATCTGTCTCTGCCTCTTGAGTGCCAGGATTTAAGGCATGTGCTTCCACCGCCTGACAATTTTTTTAAATTTAATATTTAGTTATTATGAGCGTTTTGTCTCCATATGTTTGTACATCATATGTGTGCCTGTTGCCCAGGGCCCCAGCTCCTCTGGGACTGGAGTTACAGATGGTTGTAATCTGCCATGTGGGTCCCCAGATTGAATTTATGTCCTCTGAAGAGTAGCCAGTGTGAAGCCTGAACTCACAAAGCTATAAAAGCTGGTTTTTTAAGGGGTGCATTAAAAAGGACAAACTCAAAGTAAGGCTGAAGCAGCCACTGATCCTGTGCCGCCTTTCCACTGTTTAGGTCTCCGACCATGCCAAGCACAAGCCTGTGTGCTTCCCCCTTCAGCTTTTCAGTCCTCAGGTAGCACACAAGGCTATGCCCTAAGGCCAGTACCCCAAAGCTATTAACCATGCAGTGCTCTTAGCCATAAAGCCAACTCCAACCCTAGGTGTTTTTTTAGTAGTGGGTGATGGAGATCCTGTTTGTAACATTGTAAAAAAAATTTTTTTTCTGCCTTAGACCTATAGTCAGGCTTTTGCTGAGGCTGCTACTACTTTTTAGGCAAGGCCTTAAAACTAACTAGATCAGGCTAGCCTGGACCTGAGCTATGTTACTACATTCCCCTCCAGTGCTGGATTGTTGAGGTAACAGGTGCAGGCCAGTTAGTCGGGCTTGTGTTAAATTTCTGATACTTTATGATTTGAGGATTAGATCTTTTTAAAGATGATCTTGCTATATCACCCTGGTTAACTGGAAACTCGTGACATAGATTAAGCTGGTCATGAAATTGTGATCCTCCTGCTACTGTCTCCAGAGTGCTGCGATTACAGGCATACACAACAATACTTAACTAATTTTAATAGCTACAAAGTTAGACTAAAAATCACAACCTGTATATGTCACGCTCCACCTTCTAGTGTGTCTCTTTGCTTCAGGATAGGATACAAACTCTGACCTAGCCCACCTTTCCTCTCTTTGCACATTGTCCATTTTCTGTTCCTCAGCTTTAGAAGGAACTTCTGAGACCCACATTTACTTGTTTTCACACCTTTCTGTTTTTCAAGGGTCAAATTTTACCTCAGAAGTTTTCCTGGATTTCAAAAGCGGGTTAGATACACATTTCACTCTTAGCTCACCGTGGCTGGGCATAGCAGACAGGAAGTTGGCATAAGTACCTTTAGCATCTAAGTATATTGGTGTTAATGGACATTATTTCTTGGAGTGAAAAACACAAAGTTTAACCCAAAGCTCCAGGCTTTAAAAAGAAAAAGTACTTGTATGGTATGTGCTTTACATGTTTGTCTGTGTTTCATGTGCACCTACTGAAGTTAGAGGAGGTGATAGGTCCCCTGGAACTGGAGTTACAGATGGTTGTGAGCTTTCGTGTGTGTTGGGAATTGAACCCAGGTCATCTCTAAGAACAAGTGCTCCTTGAGTCTACTCTAGCCAAACCACATTCTTTTCTTCTTTCATTTTTTTTTTTTAATTTTTTTGAGACAGGGTTTCTCTATGTAGCCCTGTCTGTCCTGAAACCTGCTTGTAGACCAGGTTGGCCTTGAACTCAGAGATCCACCTGCCTCTGCTTCTCAAGTGCTGAGATTAAACGTGTGTGTCACTATGCCCACTGACAGCTTGAAGTGTACATATGTGAACCACGTGTGTTCCTAGTGCCATGGAGACCAGAAGAAAGCATCAGATCTCCTGGACTGGAGTTAGAGACAGTTGTGAGCAGCCATGTGCATGCTGGGAATTAAACCCTGGTGCGTGGCTAGAGCAGTAAGCACTCCTAACCACAAGCTAGCACCCTTCACTTAAAATCGGGCTGGACTGAATGGAGCTCTGTAGATGAATTAAGATGGCTGTAAACTTTCATTGGTCTGCCTCTGCCTTAAGTGTCGGGACTACAGGGATTTGCCATCGCATCCAGCAAAATATAGCTCTCTAGCATGTAAATGATCTTCCCAGGAGATGGCAAAGGCTTCCTCCCTGAGGATCCATGGCTAGTGGCCTGCACAGCATGCAAGGCAGTAACTTCCCAGGCACCTACTGTAACCAAATTTCCTGTTCAGCCCAGCCTGCATCCCTGACAACTCACCTGAGGCAAGGAAGAAGCCAGATTTTCCCTGTACATCTCATTTACACCTGTTCACACCTTCCACCTGAGCGCTGAGACCTGCTTCGTGGCAGGAAAGTTACCCACGTGGCAGTTAGTTTTGAGAAGCATGGGTGCCTAACATGCGACCTCCTCAACGAGATACTGAACAAGAATGTTTCAGATTGCATCTAGGGACATAACCGCAGAAGTGGCCGTTAAATTGGCAACGGTTAAACAAGTCAACAATTGGGCAGGGAAGGAATGGAACTGGCTGGGTTACTGTGGTGCCACTGACCACAGCAGGGCCAGATGTCTTACAGCAAAGCAAAACAGAGCACAGTGGTCACTCCCATTCGGACCTGGCTACCCCTAAGAAGGTGGGCATCTCTGACCTATTTCCACTCCTCATTTCTCCCAGACGGTCCTTCACCACCGCTGACCCCGAAGGTGTGCCTTAGGCCTACAGATGTGGTAGCCTGTGAATTTCGTCCACTTAGTTCTGCCCCTGAACTCTTCACCTATTCGGGAGGAGGTTACCAAGCAGGATCACATCACACCCTCTTTCCCTTGGACAGTTAGTCTGGGCTACAGGGTTCTTCAGCGCCTAGTGGGATAGGGCTGGACGGTACACGCCCAGGCGGGCATCCGACAGCACCGCAGGCCCCGCCCCTTGCTGCTGAGCATTTAAAGCCGGGTGCTTGTGGGGACGTGCTTAGAGGCTGGATACCGGCCCAGAGGGTGCTCTGCCGGAAATGCACCCATTTCGCTGCGCGTCCTGAGATTCCGCTCCAGGGCCGGCTCCGCTGGTTGGCTTTCCTGCCGCCGTTTGTCCCTCGCGAAGCCCCGTTGCCCGCCCGGGAGGCGTGACTAGGGGCTGGAAGCAGGCGGGCCGCGGCGCCGTGGGCCCGGGCTGCCGCTGTCATGGACGCCTGGGTCCGCTTCAGTGCTCAGAGCCAAGCCCGGGAGCGGCTGTGTAGGTGCGGCCCACGGAGGAGCGCGGGCGGGAGAGCAGAGCAGGTTCCCGCGAGGCGACGGGCGCGCTACGGGGTCCCTGAGGGTCAGCTCTGGCTACGGGGGCCCGCGCGGCCCGGGAGGCGCACTCTGCAGCCGGTTGTGACATGATTCTTTCCTGCTCACGGGAAAGATGGGGAAACTGAGGCATGAGTGGGCCAACGGGGAGGCCGCCCGGGGTTACCGTGTCCACAAAGCAAGTTTCCTCACTGCTGTGGTGGCATGAGGGGCGATCCTCCCGGTTCTGCGTCCTCTCCCCGGCTGTCACCTAGCAGCCGCGCTGTCTCGGCTCTCCTTCGGGTTCAGTACCGTTTACGGAGCTTAATCTCTTAGTTCCCCGGTCTGGAAGACTAGTCTGCCCTTCAACTAGATCGCCCTCTGTCGTGTTTCATATATAAACTCGCGCGTGGACGCTTGTGATGGATCCCGACCGTTTACTGGCCCCTTTAGGCCTCACCATTTTTGAAACTCTTACTCTCTTAGCTCCAAATAGTGCTCCTCCCGCTCTCATAGGCTGTATTTTCCCCTCTCGTCGTTCCCTTCCCTGGCCTTGAGGAGAAACGGAAAAATATTCGTGTGAAAAGGAGGAGGAAATGTCCCCGGAAGAGTTTTTGTTTTCAGATTCATTATTATTTGTCGAAATGTTTTGTCTACAAGTATGTGTGTGCACCACATGTGTGTCTGGTGCCTGCAGAGGTCAGAAGAGGGCGATGGATGGCCTGGAACTGGACTTACAGGCAGTTGGGAGCCACCATGTGGGTGCTGGGAATGGAGCCTGGTCCTCTGCAAGAGCAAGTGCTCTTAACCACCTCACCAGCCTACTGGCAAACATTTTTGGCAGAGAGGTTAGGGAGCCCTGTCCCTTACTTTTCCTGTCCTCCCCTCCAGGGCTGCCCAGTATGCCTGTTCCCTTCTTGGCCATGCTTTGCAGAGACATGGGGCCAGTCCTGTGTTACAGAAACAGATTCGACAGTTGGAAGGTCATCTGAGTCTTGGAAGAAAGCGTAAGTGTACCAAACCCTTCTTTTATCATTCCCAGCTATTGGCCCATTGCCTATCCTTCCTGTGTTTCCCCTTATGCCAGTTTGCCATCCTTAGCTCTTCTGCACGCCTCCAACTGAGATAAGACAACAGGTGTAAGAAAGTTATTTATAATGGATTAGAGAGAACGGGCAAGTAAAAACTAAACTGGGACAAGATTTAACTGTGATTTGAAGTTTAAAAAGGAGCAAATTATTTTTACTTTTTTATTGTATGTTGTTATTGCTTGCTCAACTATTACCCTTTTTCTTTCTTCTACCCCCACCTCTGCCTCTACTTCAAATCCCTCGCTTTCCCTTGTTCTTCTCCACAAGTGCTCCGCCTGGGTAACTCGGCAGACGCGCTTGAGTCAGCCAAAAGAGCTGTGCACCTCTCCGATGTTGTCCTGAGATTCTGCATCACTGTTAGTCATCTCAACCGAGCCTTATACTTCGCCTGTGACAATGTTCTGTGGGCTGGGAAGTCCGGACTAGCTCCCCGTGTGGACCAGGAAAAGTGGGCGCAGCGTTCATTCAGGTTTGGTTTTGTTTTCTTCTATAAGACTGTTTGTGGCCTCCATTCCACATGGCTTGCACACACATACACACACGCAGACACACACATTTATAATACTTTACTTTTATGTGTATGGATGTTTTGCCTGCATGTACGTCTGAGCACCAGTTATGTGCCTGTTGCTGGCAGAAGCCAAAAGAGGGCACCTGAATTGGAATTGCAGATGTTTGTGAGCTGTCGTGTGGGTTCTGGGAAGAGCAGAGGTGTTTTCACTAAGCCATCGTTCTATATGTTTTAAAAGAGAATTATGGCAGGAGAGGGAGTGCACCATGGCACACATCTGTAGGTCAGAGGACAACAGACTCTCACCTCCCACTGTGAGGTCCAGGTGCCAAGCTCAGGCCATCAGGCCAGCATGGCAATGCTCCCACCTTCCAAGCCGGCTTCCTGGCCTGTAACTTGCTACTTATGAGACAGTATTAGGTCAAGATTTTCTGAGTATACACTTGGCTTTTCATAGCCATTGTTTCCATGTCTTTTGATTCAAGCAACTACAGATAGAAAACGTCGTGGGGAAAGGTGCATCTGAATTGAACATGTGAAAGTGTTTTGTGTTGTTATTTCTTAGACGATATAGTTATATATATATAGATATAACATTTCTTTATATTGGTAGATATTGTATTAGATATTATAAACAATGTGGAGGTGGATACAGAGGATTGGGCAGGTTATATATAAATGCAATACCATTTTATCTAAGGGATTTGAGCAGCTGTGGGTTTGGTTAAGCAGAGTGCAGGATCCTGGAGTTAATCCTCCATGGATGCTAGGACTATATATTAGTCATTCCTTTATCTGTTTTTGAGGCAGGGTCTTACTACGTAGTCCTGGTTTACTCACTGTGTAGATTCTACTGCTTTGAATTCACAGAGATTTACCTGACTCTGCTCCCAAAGAACTGGAATTAAAGGTGTTCACCACTATCTATCTTAACCAACCATTTGGTTTCCAATCTTCATTTGTATCTTAAGCCATAAAAGAATTACAATATCGTTCAGAAGTTAGATTGCTGTGCCATACTAAGTGTCTGAGATTGGAGGTGACAAATATTGTATTATTTTAGTTATATCTAAACCACAGATAGTCTACCCTCATTGCCTTCCTACTCATTTATTCCATTTCTCCTTTTAAAAATTTTATTTATTATTAGTGGGGGCGGGGGCAGGTGGCATTGCCACACCATGTGTGAAGGACAGATTGCAAAGGTTGGTTCTCTTTTTCCACCATGTAGATCTCAAGGCCAAACCAGGTCATCACATTTGTTGACAGAGCCCTTACCTTGCTGAGTCTTTTGGCCTGTTTGAGTTTGTTGTTGTTGTTATTTGTTTGTTTTGTTCTTATTTTATAATTTTATTTTCTTGTTATTTTTGAGATAGGTCTCACTATATACCCTAATTTAGCCTTGAACTCAGGATTCTCCTGCTTTAGGCTCCCCAACCCCCAGTTAGGACAGGATTACAGGCCTGTGATACCATAACTAGTCCCTTTAACTAGGTTAAAGGTGCTTGCTGGGTAAACCTGATGACCTGAGTTCAATCCCTAGGGTCTGTGATGGGAGGAGAGAATTGAGTCCTGCAAGTGGGCTTTCCATCCTCCACACCATACCATAGCATACCTGTGCCTACATACACACACACACACACACACACACACACACGCACGCACGCACGCACGCACGCAGAGTTACAGCGATTATAGAGGATGCAGCTCATGGGTAGAGTGCTGTCTCCCTAGGTTTCACTGTAATTGGATAAGAAGAAAACAAGTGGATATTTTAAGAGCAGATGTAGTGATGTGGTTTACACTCATGCTACTAGCTCCTTTATCAAGCTCAGTGGTTGGGGTAAGGACAAGAATGGCCAGAGAGACCAGTTCAAAGACCAGAGTGACCGTCTAGATAAGAGGCGACTGCAGCTGACACTTGGATGTAGAATCGCCATTTAATTTTTTTTCCCAAGGGGATAACAGAAAATCCCACAGTCTTTTTAAAGATTTATTTATATTCATTTTAGTTACGTAGGTATCTGTGTTGGCATGTGTGTGTATGAGTGCAGATGCCTGCAGGTGCTAGAGATGTTGGATCCCGCAGGAGCTGGAGTTACAGGGCTGTGAGTCACCTGACACAGGTGCTCGAAACCAGCCTTGAGTCCTCTGGAAGCAGTTCACCTCCAGCCTCTCAGGGTAGGTTCTAGACTAGGACAATTTATTGAGTGTAGATCACTGTTGGCTAGAGTAGATCAGAAGCAAAGCACAGGCTGCAGAGATGTCTAAGTGTGGGTCCCCAGCACCCACATAAGCCTGCAGGAGTGACTCGGGCCTGTGACCCCAGTGCTGGGAGGTGGAGACAGGAGGATCTCAGGGTCTCAGCCAGCCAGCCAGCCAGTCTAGCCAACGGAAGAGCACCAAGTTTAGTAAAAGACCCTGTCTCAAGATATATGGGAGGGAGCAGTAGAAGACATCCGGAGTCTACCTCTGATCTCTGCATGTGTATACCTTGTTACACATCAAACACAAACATACACACACACACACACACACACACACACACAGCCATCATAACAAGAACAAAGAAACCTATGGCTTTTGTATTTAAGACTTAGCTAATGTATGCCTGTAAATCCAATACTAGGAAGGTTTAGGCAGGATGGAGAATTCATAGCCAGCCTGGACTACATAGTAAAGCAAATCCTGCCTCAAAACATAATAAAAATGTGCCAGGTGTGGCGGTGCACACCTTTAATCCCAGCACTCGGGAGGCACAGGCAGATGGATTTCTATGAGTTTGAGACCAGCCTAATCTACAGAGTGAGTTTCTAGACAGGCAGGGCTATACAGTGAGACCCTGTCTTGAAAAGCAAAAATAAACAAACAAAAAAGACTTTTGGGTTGGGCTGGGTATGGTGGTGTGTGCCTTTAATTCCAGCACTTGGAGACAAAGGCAGGGGTCTCTGTGAGTTTGAGGTATGTCTAGTTTACATAGTGAATAATGTATATTTTTGTGCTTAAGAAATTTATTATCTAATGTCTCTAGCAGTCACTTAATCTCTGGGCCTTTTGGGGGTGGTCTTTTTTTTTCTCTTAAAGATTGGATTTAAATCCTCTAAAGTATGTGTAAATCTTTTTTCTTCTCTCTTTTTTAAAACAGGGTCTCATGTAGCCCATGTTGTCGTTGAACTCCTGATCCTAAATGTTGGGATTATAGGCATGCATCACCACTTTGGTCTGTATGTGTTTCTTGAACAACTAAAATTGTTCTTTCAAAATCATTTGCATTATGCCGGGCGATGGTGGCGCACGCCTTTAACCCCAGTACTAGGGAGGCAGAGGCAGGCGGATCTCTGTGCAAGAGCTAGTTCCAGGACAGGCTCTAAAACTACAGTGAACCCTGTCTCAAAAAACCAAAAAAAAAAAAGAAAAATTGTTTGCATTATTAGGGTCAAGTTAAATGTGTTCCCTCCCCCTCCCTGTGAGTGTGTGTGTGTTTCATGTGTGTATTTTATGTGTGTATATGTAGTAACAAATATGTGTGAATGTCTGAGCACATCTATGCACGTGGGGCCCAAGCTTGGCTTCAGAAGTCTGTCTTTCTCCACCTTATTCATTGTGGCAGGTCTTTCAGTTGAATCCAAGTCCACCTATACAAGTCTAGTCCGACTAGCCATCTTATTCTGAGAGATTCCCTATTGTCATGTCTTCTGGCATTTACATAGGTTCTGGGGATCTGAACTTGGGTCCTCACACTTGCACGGCGAGCCCGTTACCACTGCCGTCTCTGCAGTTCAATGTGTTGTATTATAAGGATTGTCTCAAAATGAAATTTGAAGTTAATCTTGACAGATATCATGACACAAATTTTAAGTCAGGATCTTAAGTTACATATAAATACATACTAATTATAGAATAGTAGGAGAGTTCTTTTTTCTTTATTATTTCTGGGGTATAGCTATATGGATTTAGGCATACAGTGTGGTGTCCTGAATCTGTATTGTGATGTGATCGCCATACTCAGGATTGTTAACATACGCATGATGGGCTGGAGAGATGGCGCAGCAGTTAGAGCACTGGCTCAGTGGGGTTCTATTGCTGTGAAGCAACACCGTGACTATGGCAACGCTTATAAAGGAAAGCATTTCACTGGGCTGGCTTACAGTTTTAGAGCTTTAGTCCATTATCATCATGGCAGGACATGGTGGCACACAGGCAGACATGGTGCTGGAGAAGGAGCTGAGAGGTCTACATCATGATCCACATACAGAAGAAGGAGTCTGTATGCTGAGTGTAGCTTGAGCATATATGAGACATTCAGAGTCCACACACATAGTGACACACTTCCTCCAATGAGGTCACACCTACTCCAACAAGGCCACACTTCCTAATATTGCCACTCCCTATGGTCCAAACATTCAAACACATGAGTCTGTGGGGGCCATTCCTATTCAAACCACCACACTGTTCTTCCAGAGGACACAAGGTGAGCTCCTAGCACCCACATGGCAGCTCACAACCACCTATAATTCCAGTTCCAGGGGATCTGACACCGTTCTGGCCTTCTTGGTGCCAGGCATACAGGCACATGGTGCACAAACATACATGCCGATGAAACACTCATATACGTAAAATAAATAACTGTTTAAATGATCATAACCTTATGGTGACATCTTCTTAATTAAGAACACCTGAGCTGAGATCTCATTTAACAAATTTCAAGTATGTGCTGAAGTCATGTAACCACAGTTGCCATGTACAGTTGTACATGTATGTTAGATGTACAGAACTTATGTACTTTGTAGAACTGAATGTTTGTCCCGCCGGCCAATGTCTTCCTGTTTCTCATACCCTTCAATCCTAGCAACCACCATCTTATTCTGTGCTCTGGTGAGTTAGGCTATTTAGATTTAACACGTAAGTGAGACCATGTGTCTTTCTGTATCAATTTATTGAACTTACCATATTGTCCAGAAGGAAGGACAGTTCTTTTCTTGGTGTTGCTGAGATTGAACTCAGGGACTCATGCCTGCAAGGCAAATACTCTTACTAGTGAGCTGCATTCTTACTTTTAAGGCAGGACATAGTTTATAACTTTTTAAAAAATAATTTGTTTATATTGTATATGTGGGTGCATGTGTGTGCTGTGGTGTCTGTGGAAGTCAGAGGGCACCTTGAGGACATCAGTTCTATCTTCCATGTGGGTTGGTGGCAAATGCTCTTATCCACTAAGCTGTCTCACCAGTTCCCAGAGTGGGCATCTCCAGTGGTGGGTTATAGCATTGGCTTCTCACATTCTAATGTGAAATTCCTACTCAGTGCATGAGAAAAGGGTTTCAGTTTGTGTAGGGTGTGCTGAACAGACTGCGTGCCTGTCCTAACCTGTGCGTCTGCCCGTGCATCCCAGGTACTACCTGTTCTCCCTCATCATGAATCTGAGCCGCGATGCTTATGAGATCCGCTTACTGATGGAGCAAGAGACCTCAGCTTATGGCCGGCGAATGAAGGTTTCTGGAGTCCCAGGAGGAGTTGAGACTGGGGGACCTGGAGGATCAGGGTCTCCAGGGGGGTGCCTGCCACAACTAGCTCTGAAGTTTCGGCTCCGGGTCCTGCTCCTGGCTCGTGTCCTTCGAGGTCACCCCCCTCTTCTGCTGGATGTGCTCAGAAACGCCTGTGACCTCTTCATCCCACTGGACAAACTAGGCCTCTGGCGCTGTGGCCCTGGGATTGTGGGCCTTTGTGGCCTCATATCCTCCATTCTGTCTATTCTCACCCTAATCTGCCCCTGGCTACGACTCAAGCCCTGACATTATGATACAAGATAAGGAGGGAGCCTGAATTGGTGAGGTGGAGTTTTAGATTGTCCCCCATGTGGCAGCCTCATCCTAATGCGACTCCTTGATTGAAGTTAGATCCAGATTCTCAGGAATGAGGGGAGAACCTTGCCAAAGACGAGGTCAGGAAGGCGATGTTGCTGGAAAGACTCCAGCATGCCTTGAGAGGCGTTTGGGCTTCTCTGTCATCGCCCGAATCTCTTTGCTCTCTTCCCTTTTATCTGCCTTGAGTCTGGTTAAGAATTTGTCACCATGCGGCAGAATTGTCTTTCTTAGTCCCCTATCTGAACACTTAAACAGAATTCCTTCTTGGTAGGAGAAGCACACGTTTTGAGTGGTAAAGTGCATTCTTTTTCTGAGGCAGCATGGAGCATAGTGTGTTTCCTTCACACTCCATAATTTTCGAGGCTTCATTTCATGTCCCAGCAGACTGTTCCTCATATCTCTGCATCGAAGGCCATTCGACACTTCTCCCCGTGTCTGCCTCACCAGCCTCCTTCCTGATTTGGCACCGACCCTTCTCTCCTCCATACCTTCCCGTGTCTGCTTACACTTTGATATTAGAGTTTCCTTCCTCTCCTGGCTCTGCCCTTTCTTTAACTGTCCAGGTTGATGCTGTGTCTGGCCTCTCATTGTAAATACTGTACAATGAATCTCTGTAAATAGCTGTGGTCCATGCCCACAGTGCAGGCAAGCCTTCCAGGTCAGCACATTAAAGATCGGTTTGTTTGCTCACTGACTTACTTATTCATTTTCAAGATGGGAATCTCACTCTGTTATACCCAGGCTGGCCCGAAACTCTGAGTTCTCTTGCCTCAGGCTTTTGAGTAGCTAGGAGAACAGGTGTATGCCACTCTGTCCAGCTGCTCATTGACATCTGGTCTGGCCTCTCATGTTCTGGTCATTTTAAGCCTTAGTTTCTGTGATATGGATGGGTTTCCATGGCATTGGCAACCAACATCGTTACAGATTTTCATGAAAATTTAAGTCTTGGGGGAAAGTAGTAGGTAGTGTACTAAGGTAGTGTACATCAAAAGTACTAAGATGTTTCTACCATTCTTGAGACATTTATAGGCTCCTTAAATTAGGGGTGGGCTATTTTAAACCAAAGCAATTATATCGGTGCTACGAAGCACACCTGTTCACAGACAAAGACTCTCCAGAAGCTATTAAACACATAAGCATGACCCAAGAGTGCAGTGAACTGGCAAGGTCACACAGTGGGACTGCCCTTCACACAGTAGGCAGGAAAACACTGCTGTCGCTGCTGTCGGCTTTTATTTTGCATAGCTCAGGTTGAGATTAATAAGGCAAAAAGAATTTGTCTCTAACTCCTACTTCCCAAATGGGCGTTCCAAACGGGAGGAAATCACTATTGAACAAATAAACAACAGGGGAAATGTAGCCTCAGAAAGGATTCAAAGCTGTGTTCTCGTTGAATATTAGCTGAGGCCTCCAGGGGGCAGCACCAAGGCAGAGACTGGACTAAGATCCCTCTGTCCTCTTGGACTGGGGCTCCCCACAGTTCCCCACCACCACCCCTCCCATTCCGTTCAACTTTATTTTTAGCTGCCAGTGGGAGGGGGCAGGATAGGAGGGAAAGTAAAGAAAGCAGCCAGGGAGAGGGACAGGCACAGAGGACTTCTTGAACACGACAGGACAAGCAGGCATGGCGCGCCTCTCTCCTCACCTGTTCTTGCCCCTGGCGTTGCTGACAGGTGAGGAAGGCAAACTTCTTGGTTTCTGGTGGGAATGGAAGATATGTGAATTGTTTAGAATTGGGACCATTACGGTTAAAACTACTTGGGAGTTTGGGTCAGAGGTTAATATTGATACCATATTTTGCATGTGAACTCGTATTTTTAGATTCCCAAATGGCAGGGGTTGAAGCTGCCTAAGGCTTGAGTAAGAGTTGTACCTAGTTATCTAACACCTTTGCTCTAAACTCCATAGAAATGAGGATGCAGAATAGAACCACGTTTCTCCTCTTCCTTGCAGCTAGCCTGATCCCTACGATTACCCTCCTGGCCTCTCCCTAACATTGGTACTCCCTGGTGCCGAGGCATAATTGCCTTACTATGTGGTCAGAACTCTAGGTTCATCTAATGAGTTCCTGGTCTTACAACCCCCACTGTTTCCTAGATGCAAAAAGACTCACATACAGAATACCTTCCAAAAGTGAGCTTGGTTTGAGTCAAAAGTTACAGATGCTGGAGGGTGGGCATGGGGTGAGAGAGGGTTGCTTGACCGTAAGAAGCAAGACAGTGGGAGAGAAAAGCACGGGAGGGACACGAGGCTTGGAATTTTTCTCTGCAAGTACCCTATAATCTTTGTTTCCTAAAATACCCGCTCTGATTTTATGGGAATTGGGGTCAGAAGAAAGGGATCGGCAAGGACACAATTGGGGACCTTCGGAGTGAGCTAAAGTTTGAGGGAACTGTGGCAAGGGGTAGTTGGGAGGTGGAGGAGCTAAGCAACAGATTATGGGGGAGGTTTTTTTTTGGTGGGGGATAGGACCCTTAACAGGGATAGATGGCAAACTATGTGTGTGGGCAGGCTGGTGGTTCCACCCAGTTAATTAGCACTGAGGTTTGCAGGGCTGGAAGCCACCAGCGTCCTAGACCCTGGAGAAAGTGCAAGTGTGACAATGTCAAGGCATGGAAAGGGGAGACACCCAGACGCGTCGCTCCTCGCCCTCTTCTCCCCATGGCCCGGGTTTGGGAAGAACTTGGAAGGAGAGCTTCTGTGGCTGCACAAAGGCCCGCTCCCTCTTTGCACTCTGATGGCTTAGGAGGGTGTGTAGGAGGGATGATGTGGAGAGTAACCCGACCTTCCCAGACGTGTCTGTGAATGAGATCTCAGGAGTAGGAACGAAAGTGCAGCTGTGTTAAAGCACGGCCGAGGGCCTCAGAACCCCCACGCAGGGAGAGTCGCCCCATCACCCCACCCGGGGCTTTAGTACATGACATCAACAGAGGCCAGGAGAGCGTTAAGCCATCAGGCAGCCACACTGAGCTGGAGATGCACCCTCCTGTCTTGGGCATCGCTGTGCCTCTCCGGTCCTTCAGCTGACCAGTTGATGCTAATTCTGATCCTGGCCTCCCAGGTCTCTGCTGCCCCTTTAATCTGGATGAGCGCCACCCACGCCTCTTCACAGGGCCACCAGAGGCCGAATTTGGATACAGCGTCTTGCAGCATGTTGGGGGTGGAGAGCGATGGTGAGAAGGAAATCGGAGGACCATGGGATTGGGACTGTGGAAGCCCTGGTGAAAAGGGAGGCAGGAGAGATGAGTCTCTAAGCTGGTCTTTGAAAGTGCCTAGGGCTCTGAACTGGCCACCTCCATGCACTTTCCCTCTCGTCTATGTTAAGAATCATGCTTGCTGGGTGGTGGTGGCGCACGCCTTTAATCCCAGCACTCGGGAGGCAGAGGCAGGTGGATCTTTGCAAGTTCGAGGCCAGCCTGGTCTACGTAGAGCTAGTTCCAGGACCTGCTCCAAAGCTACAGAGAAGCTCTGTCTTAAAAAAGAAAAAGAAAAAGAAAAAAAGAAAGGAGAAAAAAAGAGTCATGTTCACCTGATGCTTATACCCATATTCCCCTCCCAGGATGCTGGTGGGCGCCCCTTGGGATGGGCCTTCAGGTGACCGGCGGGGGGATGTTTATCGCTGCTCTATAGGGGGATCCTACAATGCCCCATGTGCCAAGGGCCACCTGGGTAAGAAGATGTTCAACTCTTTCCCTACTAATCCCTGATTCTGATATCCAGTAGCTAAGTCCTTGTGTGTCAGCTTCTTTGCCCCCACAACCTATACAGACCTTGCCTTCAACTTGATACGGATTCCTTTTCATTCTCTTCCCAAACTGAACTCGAGCACCCAGCCTTTGACCCCTGACTTCATTCTCTTCTACTCCTCCTCCAACCAGGAGACTATCAACTGGGAAATTCATCTCAGCCGGCTGTGAATATGCACCTGGGCATGTCACTACTAGAGACAGATGGTGATGGGGGATTCATGGTGAGCTAAAGGGTCTCGGAAGGTTCATGGCAGGGAAAAGAGCATTATGGTAAGGGGGGTTAATCTATATAGAAGAGCCAAGGAGTTTAAAAACCCTAGAGAGCAAGATAGGAGTGATCTTAGTGCCTCTTTTTTTTTTTTAACTAGATGCATATTCCGAGGAGCCCCTCTTAGACCTGGGAATAACTATCTTCTTTACCCACCTGTGCCCAGGCCTGTGCCCCTCTCTGGTCTCGTGCTTGTGGCAGCTCTGTCTTCAGTTCTGGACTGTGTGCCCGTGTGGATGCTTCATTCCAGCCCCAGGGAAGCCTGGCACCCACTGCCCAACGTGAGCCGGTGGAAGGGCCTGGGAACTCAGTTTTCAGATTGGGGTGCTGGGTGGGGAAAACAGAACAAAAGACTTGGCAGAGGTCTGCATGGCTAACCCCACCATCCCCAGACTTGGCAGAGGTCTGCATGGCTAACCCCACCATCCCCAGACTCGGCAGAGGTCTGCATGGCTAACCCCACCATCCCCAGACTTGGCAGAGGTCTGCATGGCTAACCCCACCATCCCCAGCTGTGCTTGCAGCAGAATCTGCTACTTGCTAACAGATCAGAATTCAGACTCCTGACCAGAGTGTCAAGACACCAGGATCTGGTTTAACCAACTTAAAAAAAACCCGGCTTATCCTCCATACATCCTGTGCCTCGCCTGTTACGTTTACATTGTTATTCCTCTGTGTGCCGCTTATTTTTACCTGTATTTCTTTTGTTTACAATGTTCTCTACCCCAGTACATTTCCTCAGAATCCTCAATATCTTATTTTTATGGGTCTTATGCATTCCAAGTGAGCACTCAGCTATTGAGTTCTCCCCCAGTCCTTTCATATACCTTCTTATTTGCTGCCTTTTTGGACATAGTATTATCATGTAGCCCAGGATGCCCTTGAACTTGGGATTTGCCTGCCTCAGCTTCTCAAATACCGGCATAGTAGACATGTACTGTCATGCCTGACTCTGCTGCCTATTTGGATTACCACTATCAGAATGACACTCTGGGCTGGACCTGACCCTCAGTGGCACATAGATAGAGCATGAATAGAGCCCTAAGTTCCATTCACACACACATACACGTACCAAACTGATGCTCTCTTGGTCTCCCATAGCGTAGACTAGTGGTAGGTTTCTGTCTGGTGCAGATTTTATTCTTCACACTTGCCCATCTCTTCTTTCATTCATTCCCACACTTAGGAGCCTGGCATAGTCCTTCCTTGCATGTAAGAAGTCCCTAATCGATGCTTACGTTGACGCACCCTCCGGTGACATTTTCCCTTGTTGGCCCCGCCCCAGCATCCTTCCAGTCTTTGCTTCCCATCACTATACTCCCCCCTTCTAGGCTGTCCAACATACATGGACGTCGTCATTGTTTTGGATGGCTCCAATAGTATCTATCCCTGGTCTGAAGTTCAGACTTTCCTTCGGAGGCTGGTAGGGAGACTCTTTATTGATCCGGAGCAGATACAGGTAAGAGATGGACACATGGATGGGTTTGGAGGGAAAGAGATAGATCCTCATGGTCCGTTCAGTGTAACCAGACATGTCCAACCTCTTGACATCACACCAGGACATTGTCATCTACAGAATTCATGCTCAAGAATTGTGTAATTAAGTTACCAAAAAGTCACAAAAATCTCATGATGTTTGAAGTAAGTTTAAGATTTTGTATGGGCCGTATCCATAGCTGTCTTTTGCTGTGTGCAGTTGCTTGGGACCCACAAGCTGCAGACTGGACATGCCTGAGAGGTGTTCATTTCCCCTCCCTCCCTTGTTCTCCATCTTCCCCATCCTCTACAAACATCCCATTGGAGGACATGGCTTACTGTTTTCAGGTAGGACTGGTACAGTATGGGGAGAGCCCTGTGCACGAGTGGTCCCTGGGAGATTTCCGAACCAAGGAAGAAGTTGTGAGAGCAGCAAGGAACCTCAGCCGGCGGGAGGGGCGAGAAACAAGAACTGCCCAAGCGATAATGCTGGCATGGTGAGGCATGGTGAAGGGATGCGGGAGGATGAAGCATCAGCACGCCTGCAAGAGGGTCTGGGATGTGGCATGTACATCACAAGATGGTCTGTGCGCTTGTCTTTATCTGCGTGCTAGATGTTCATGGAGGAAGGCTCGGTTGGCTGCTGGTCAAGCACTCTCTGAGTGTATCTCACAGTGTCTCTGAGTGTATCTCACAGTGTCTCTGAGTGTATCTCACAGTGTCTCTGAGTGTATCTCAGTGTCTCTTACTGTATCTCACAGTGTCTCTGGGTGTGTCTCACAGTGTCTCTGAGTGTGTCTCACAGTGTCTCTGAGTGTGTCTCACAGTGTCTCTGAGTATATCTCAGTCTCTCTTACTGTTTCTCACAGTGTCTCTGAGTGTATCTCACAGTGTCTTTGAGTGTATCTCACAGTGTCTCTGAGTGTATCTCACAGTGTCTCTTACTGTATTTCACAGTGTCTCTGAGTATATCTCACAGTGTCTCTGAGTATATCTCACAGTGTCTCTGAGTGTATCTCACAGTGTCTCTGAGTGTATCTCACAGTGTCTCTGAGTGTATCTCCTGGTCTGTCTGTTTCTGTGACCAGAGCCCCATCTCTTCTCTGCTATTTCCATGTCAACTCTGATCCTTAGCTTTTTAGCCACTCGTGTCCTAACCTCCTTTCCAAACACGATCCTAAACTCACCTTCTGGGAGACTGCCTGACACCATGACTAGTGTCTAGTCTCCGTTTCCTTGTTCTTGTCAACCCAAACACAATGTTCACTGAATAAATCTATGAATGAACAAATCTTGCACTAATTTACACTGATGATAGGTTATTCTATATTCTATATGTTCTGGGCATCCAAACATCCAAGTCGTGACTTTGTGCCAGTTTGCATGTTAATACTGTTGGAGAATGGCCTAGAAGACACAACATCCAACCTCAGTGAATGGATGACAGTGTTAAATACACGTGTGTGTGTGTGTGTGTGTGTGTGTGTGTGTGTGTGTATGTGTGTGCAGAGCCGTATTTTGTTCTTTTCTTTTCTTAGCACAGAAGGGTTCAGTCAGTCCCGAGGGGGCAGACCTGAGGCTGCAAGGCTGCTGGTTGTTGTCACTGATGGAGAATCCCATGATGGAGAGGAGCTTCCGGCCGCACTAAAGGCCTGTGAGGCTGGAAGAGTAACACGTTACGGGATCGCAGTGAGTCTTGACTCTGGTGCTTTCTGGTTTTGTTTTGTATTGTAGTGCATGTGTATTTGTATGGTGTGTGTGTATATGTGTGTGTGTATGTGTGCATGCATATGTGCACATACCATGGTGTATATATATATATATGGAGGTCAGAGAACAAGCTCAGATGTCGGTCCTCACCTTCCACCTTGTTTGAGACTGGGTCCCCTTGTTCAGCTGATACACTAACTAAGCCAGGCTGGCCGGCCCACAGGCTTGGTCAAGTTTTCTGATTCAGTTTCCTGTCTCCTGGTAGGGGCATGCTGGGATTGCAGATAAGATTGAGCTACTGTGTCCAGCATCTTATGTGGGTCTGGGGATCTGAACTCAGGCTGTCAGTTTGCATGGCCAGCACTTTACTCCCCGAGTCATCTCCCAGACCAAGAATCGACTCTGGAGCTAAAAAGAGAGATGGAGAAAGGTTTTCAATATGTGAAGCAGAGAAAATAGTATTAGTTCCTGCCTGGACTTCAGTCGTTATTTCCTTCCCTTTTCTTTAGTTGGCTGTGTCCTGTATCAGCTCTAACAATTTACTTCACACAGATAATAAACCCCCATCTTGATCTCAGGTCCTCGGTCACTATCTCCGACGACAGAGAGACCCTAGCTCTTTCCTTCGGGAAATCAGAGATATCGCTAGTGATCCAGATGAGCGATTCTTCTTTAATGTCACAGATGAGGCTGCACTGACAGACATTGTGGATGCACTGGGAGACCGAATATTTGGTCTTGAAGGTAATGATTATCCTGGCAAAATGGAAGACGGTGTTGGGGGCATTCTTGAGTGATTTCAGTAGAGCCAGCTCCCCTGAGCGCTTTGCAATTCTCTTATGCCCAAGGGTCCCATGGGGAAAATGAAAGCTCCTTTGGGCTAGAAATGTCTGAGATTGGCTTCTCCACCCACCGATTACAGGTTGGACAGACCCTGACCCTCTGCAACATCCCTGAGCCCTTGATCTCTTCATAATCCTCTCCAGCTTCTGACTCAACTTAAACCCTAAGGCCCTTCCAGATTTCTCCTTTAACCAGCCTCGCTCCTGCCCTTCCGTGCTTTTCTGTGAGCATCTTACTCCTGGAGACTTCATTTTTCTCCCGTTCTCCACTGTCTTCTCAGTGTCCTCATTCGGTTCTGCCCCCAGGATGGGATTCTCTTTGGGATGGTGGGGGCCTATGACTGGGGGGGCTCGGTACTATGGCTTGAAGAAGGTCGCCGCCTTTTCCCCCCACGAACGGCCCTGGAAGATGAGTTTCCCCCTGCCTTGCAGAACCATGCAGCCTACCTGGGTGAGTAACAGAGTTGCAGGGAGCTGGGAGGGTGGGGGAGACCCAGTAGGGCGGATGAGGTACTCCCTGTTAAGTCGGGCAGTTTTTCGCTGATCTCTCTTGAGAATTCACCTTCAGCCTTTAGCACACCCTCCGCTCTCATCTCGTCTTCTTTCTCTTTGGCATCTGATCCCTGCTCACTTCTAGGTTACTCTGTTTCCTCCATGCTTCTGCCCGGCGGCCGCCGCCTCTTTCTCTCGGGGGCACCGAGGTTTAGACATCGAGGAAAAGTCATCGCCTTCCAGCTAAAGAAAGATGGGTCTCTGAGGGTCACCCAGAGCCTCCAGGGGGATCAGGTATGACATCAAGGGAGGGTGAGACCCTTGGGTCCCCGGGACTGCCAGGCTGAGGGAGAAGAGCGAGAAGGGAAAGGGCAAGGCAGGGAAGGCGGTGCTGCATTCTGGTAGGCAGTCTGTGAGGGATGTAAGACCCAGGTCGACAGGGCCCTGAGTACTTCCTGCTGAGTCCAGCTGTCATAATCCTTACCTTCCCTTTTCTCTGGGCTTCATCACCACCCACCTCACCCAGATTGGCTCGTACTTCGGCAGTGAGCTCTGCCCATTGGATACAGACAGGAATGGGATAACTGATGTCTTACTTGTGGCTGCCCCCATGTTCCTGGGTCCCCAGAACAAAGAGACTGGACGTGTGTATGTATATGTGGTGGGTCAGGTAAGAATTGGTGGGGCCCTCTAGAATGTGTGGGGGGATGGTGGAAGGGAGGAAAGGGAGAGACACAGATATCTTTAGAGCTTGCTGATGGGTGAGGGCCACCAGGTAAACAATTCCTTCTACCTCCTCACCATTACAAGCAAATTTTGCTGATGCTCCAAGGAACCCTTCAGCCAGAACGTCCCCAGGATTCTCGTTTTGGCTTTGCCATGGCTGCTCTTCCGGATCTGAACCAAGATGGTTTCGCTGATGTGGCTGTGGGGGCTCCCCTGGAGGATGGGCACCGGGGAGCGCTATACCTGTATCACGGAACCCAGAATGGAATCAGGCCCCATCCTACCCAGGTTAGCAGTGCTGGGGTAAAACACAGTGTGGTAGTAGGTGCCTTTCATCCCAGAAGGTGCATCTCTGTGAGTTCAAGGCCAACCTGGCCCACATAGTGAATTCCAGGCTAGCCAGGACTACACAGTGAGATGTTATCTTAAAAACAAAATAAAACAAACAATTGAAAATGGGGCACAGTGGTAGAAAGGGAAGGGAGTTTTGTGTGTGTGTGTGTTTTGCTTATTTGTCATCCACTTGGCTTAAGAGTCAAACCATTCATAGGTTGCCAAGGGAGACAGCGAATGAGGGATTCCCGAGATAGGCAAATTTTTCTTCTTCTCTTGAATGGATGGGAATGTTAGAAAGAACCTGGCAGGAGGAAGAGAAGCGGCTGTGAGTCCTTCCTCAGTCTTTCTCCTTCTCCTTTCAGCGGATTGCCGCTGTAGCCATGCCACAGGCCCTCCGCTACTTTGGCCGGAGTGTGGATGGCCGGTTAGATCTGGACGGAGATGATCTCGTGGATGTTGCTGTGGGTGCCCATGGGGCAGCCATCCTGCTCAGGTGAGGGCTTCAGCTTGGGTAACAGTGCACGGTGTCCTAGTTCATAGAATGAAAGTGATTGTCACCGTCTTACTGGTTTATTGTAAGTATCAAATAAGATAGTTCACATAAAGAGTTTTGACAGTGTTTATTTTTATTCTATGTGTATGAGTGTTTTGCCTATGTGTATGTCCGTGCACTGTGTGTGTGTGCACTGCACATGGAGACCAGAAGAGGGTCTCAGATCCCCTGGAACTGGAGTTTTACAGCTGGCCTTGAGCCACCCTGTGAGTGCTGGGAATCCTCTGGAAGAACAGCCAGAGCTTTTAACCGCCCACCGAGCCATCTCTCCAGCCTGACATTAGTGCTTATTAACTTATTGTATTGTTATGTGACTTCTGTCTTAGGCTTCTGGGAAGGGTGACATATTCAGACCTTAATATTATTTTTCTTTCTTTTTTTTAAAATATTTATTTATTTATTTATTGTGTATACAATATTCTGTCTGTGTGTATGCCTGCAGGCCAGAAGAGGGCACCAGACCCCATTACAAATGGTTGTGAGCCACCATGTGGTTGCTGGGAATTGAACTCAGGACCTTTGGAAGAGCAGACAATGCTCTTAACCTCTGAGCCATCTCTCCAGCCCTATTTTTCTTTCTTAATCACGGAAAGCGAGTACTAAGATTGCAATTCTCATCTTTTTCTGTTCTTCCGGTTCTGAAGTGCAAGCTCAGATGCTCGAGAACTCCACCACTGAGCTCCATTCCCAGTCTGAGGCAGTACTTTACCTACTCCTTTACAATTTCTCTCCCACCTCGTTCCCAGCTCCCAGCCCATCATACACCTGCTGCCAACCCTGGATGTGAAGCCGCCACACATCAGTGTGGTTCAAAAGGACTGTAGGCGAAGAGGCCAGGAAGCAGCCTGCCTCACTGCAGCCCTGTGCTTCCGAGTGACCTCTCACACTGCCGGGCGTTGGGACCGCAGATTCTGTGAGTGACTGCAGACAGCCCAGACAGCCCTCAAGTCCTGGCCCACCCTGGTGTCTGTGTCTGTCTCCACTCTCACGCTTGCCTCTCCCATCCAGACATCCAGTTCTCGGCATCACTGGATGAGTGGACAGCTGGGGCGCGTGCAGCATTTGATGGCTCTGGCCAGCGGCTGTCGCCTCGGCAGCTCCAGCTCAGTGTAGGGAATGTCACCTGTGAGCAGCTGCACTTCCACGTACTGGTGAGGATGGGGCAGGCACCGCTTGGCATCTGGTCTGAGAGTCAGGAGAAGCCCGGGTCCCGTGGAGGTTCAGACAGATCGGCAGCCAAACTGAAGCAGAGAGAGTGAGACAATTCAGATTTGGGGGTTAGGATGATAGGATTGGAACCCTAGCTCTATAATGTGTCACTATGAACTCTGCCAAGGTACTCATCTGCCACATCCCAGTGTCCTTGACCACAAGGGATGATATATATACTGATAACTATATGTTCAAAGGAGTTGTATTTGAGTCACATTCCATCATATTGTGACCACCTTGGGACATAGTGCCCAGGACATAGGAAGTGCTTCAGGGGCGGTCACATGTGCCATGTTCCGCAGAGGTCTGGTTTCTACTCTAACCCTGGTTCCCCATGATCTGCCCTTCACTCTTCTTTTCCTCAGGATACATCGGATTACCTCCGGCCAGTGGCCTTGACTGTGACTTTCACCTTGGACAACACCACAAAGCCAGGGCCTGTGCTGGATGAGGGATCGTCCACCTCTGTCCAAAAGCTGGTTAGTAGTGTCATACCCTGCTCGGTCTGGGGTCCCAGTGCTGCCCTCCCAGTGAACTTAAGAGAAGGGGAGGCCACATACACATGGTAAAATCTTAGCCAGGCTCTTTGCCTTCCTCTCCGTCCTCAGACCCTTAACTCTCTTCTAGGTCCCCTTCTCAAAAGACTGCGGCCCTGACAATGAATGTATCACAGACCTGGTACTTCAAGCAGACATGGACATCAGGGGCTCCAGGTTAGATGGAGATGAGCTAGGCAAACCAAAGGGACTCAAGGGAGCTAGAGCATTGTTGTTTTGAAACAGGTTCTCCCTATATAGCCCTGGCTTTCCTGGAGCTTGCTCTGTAGACCAGGCTGGCCCTCACCTCACAGAGATTCACTTGCTTCTGCCTCCCAAGTGCTGGGATTAAAGGCCTGCGCCACCGTGTTGGAAGTGGGATCTTTGATTCTCTTTTGCCTCTTAGTCATTCCTTTATCTCCCATTCTTAGAAAGTCCCCATTTGTGGTTCACGGTGACCGACAGAAACTGCTGGTGTCAGCAACCCTGGAGAACAAGAAGGAAAATGCCTACAATACTAGCCTGAGTCTCAGGTTCTCTAGAAACCTCCACCTAACCAGTCTTACTCCTCAGGTATCCCGGGTGGAAGGGGCTGAGGTGAAGGGAGGAGGAAGATGAGAATATGAGCGCTGGCTATGGGGCGCTTGAGGAAAGGCTCAGTGTTTAGCATCTTAGTGGGCGGAAGAGCAGCCCTAGCCCCGGCTCTAACTTCCACCTCATCCCTCTGCCTATAGAGAGCCAAATCAGTGAAGGTGGAATGTACTGTCCCTTCCCCCCATGCCCGGGTGTGCATTGTGGGCCATCCAGTCTTCCAGGCTGGGGCCAAGGTGAGTGTGGACCCACAATGAAGACAAAGTACAGAGAAAGCAGGGCCTGGGGTCCACGGGCACGAAAGTTCTGGGGAGGAGGTAGGCAGGGACTGGTTCTTCTGTGGTTTATCCACAAGGAAGAATTTATCATTATTCCGTCCACGTCCCTTACCCCCAGGTGACCTTTCTGTTAGAGTTTGAATTTAGCTGCACCTTCCTCCTGAGCCAGGCCTTGGTGAGGCTGACGGCCAGCAGGTGAGAACACAGGAGCTCCCTCCAGCCCTCCTACCCCTCTCATGGGTCCTGACGGAAAGAAACTCCCCCAATTCCTCTAGTAGTAGAGGGGGTCCCTGAGGAGGGACTGGAATGTGAAAGATTCCCCCTTGACCCCACAGCAGTAGCCTGGAGAGAAATGAGACCCTTCAAGACAATACAGTTCAGACCTCTGCCTACATCCAATACGAACCTCACCTCCTGTTCTCTAGGTATGGCCCGGCCCCCCACAGTCTTTGTGTCCCCATCCCCCACCCTTCCTTGTCTTTCAGTCTTCCCAGGAGCACAAGCTGTTAACCTTTGCTCTTATGCCCCTTACTTTCCTGGGCTTTGCCAGGTCCTGATAAAGAGATATGGGGATATGACCACATGGCTTTTGTTTTTAAATCAAGTTTGTGTTACATTCAGTTACCTTCTTCGTCATGCATCCCCATCTCATTATCCATGTGCTGACCCTGCCTTCCCCGAATTCATGTTTGTATGCTGATCCTGTGGCCTGTGCCATTGTCATGGCCACACCTCTTGGTTTGGTGTCCACACAGTGAGTCCACCCTGCATCGATACGAGGTTCACCCTTACAGGACTCTCCCAGTGGGTCCTGGCCCTGAATTCAAAACCACTCTTAGGGTGAGCAGCTTGGGGGGAGGTTGGCATGCTGGTGGGGGTTGACGCGCTGTGGGTGCGGGTGGGGAAACAGCAATAGCTGTGTGGGAACAGGATGAGATCCTTGAGAGGCTGAGGGGAAGAGATGAAGCAGGTCCCTTGTCCCTGTCTCTCTGTCTTCTTCCAGGTTCAGAACCTTGGCTGTCATGTGGTCAGTGGCCTCATCATCACAGCCCTCCTTCCAGCTGTGGCCCATGGGGGCAGTTACTTCCTGTCACTATCTCAGGTCATCGCCAGCAATGTGAGTCTGGGCTAGAGCACACAGAACCCTGCCATCTTGAAACAGTGGGCTCCTCTCTGCTGGCCCACTGCTCTCAGAGCTCCCACTTCTGAGACCATTCTTTTCCCCATGGCTTGGGAGGAAGGAGATTATGCATAGCAGGGGTCTAGGAGGGGCTGGTTTGGGAGCCTTTTCAGTTGAATCTTCTTTTAGGCAAGCTGCACAGTGCAGAATCTGACTGAGCCCCCAGGATCCCCTGTGCACCCAGAGGAGCTTCAGCATACAAACAGACTGGTAGGAGTCCCTGGAAGGTGTCGGGGGCAGAAATGCACTAGAGATTGGTGTCTGGTGAAAGGTGGGTGGGAAGTGGAGACAGGAAGGGGAACGCTCCGCTCCAGGGTCCTGATTTGTCTCTCTTCGGATAGAATGGGAGTAACACTCGGTGTCAGGTGGTGAGGTGCCACCTTGGACAGCTGGCAAAGGGGACTGAGATCTCTGTTGGACTGCTGAGGCTGATTCACAACGAATTCTTCCGGAGGGTAAATCTCTTTTCTTCTATTCTGCTTCTATCAGAAATATTAACATGGAGGTAGACAGACTCCTGTTTAAGTTCAGCTCTGGGATGAAAGGCATGCACTACCATGCCCGGCTTTTATCTGGTTAAAATGAGAATGCTTGTACCTAGCTTGTGAAATTGTTATAGGGAGGTAATGAGATGAACATATGGCAAGCCCTCAATAGAACGTAGCAACTACTCTTGTAGCAGCCCTTAACTGCATCATAGGAATCAATTAATAAAATTCCTACATTTAATCACTAATTCATCAAGCTAGTGTGGTGATGTACATCCTTAATCTCAGCATTCAAGAGGCAGAGGCAGATGGATCTTTATGAGTTCAAAGTTCATGGTTAGCCTGGTCTATATAGCAAGCCCCACGCCAACCAGCCACTCTCATGAGTACACGTGCGCACACACGTGTACACATACACACACAGCCACACACACACACTTGAGCACATACACGTGCACGTACACACTCACATTCCGTCAAGTTACAGGAATAATTCTGTGTAAGTCATCAGTAGGGAGTCTGAGACCTATCATGTATCATGTCTAATTCATTGCAGGTGTTTAATACTTTTTTGTTAAACAAATGAATATAATAATTGATATTATTTACAGTAAAGTAAAATTGCATACTCGACAGGGGTTTAGATTATGGAAATCTCTGAAGTTAGGGAGATGAAATTGAATTTGCTACGATGGTCGGCACTCAGAAGTCAGTGGGAGCAGGGAACTAGCACCTTAATTGTAAATGGCTATTTAGCACTAGGCATTTATGTTGTTTAATATAATACATTTAACAACCACCTTCAATATTGCTAGATCTCTGGGTAATCAGCATAAGCCTTAGGTGAGCTAAGATGAATCATTCCTCTCCACATGTGGTACTCTCTCTAGCTTTCTTGGTCACCTTGTCAGATTCAGGTGTGTGTGTGTGTGTGTGTGTGTGTGTGTATGTGTGTGTGTGTGTGAGACAGAGAGAGAGGGAGACTGAGCGTGGTATTAGCAGCCTCTGGAATATGGTGTAAGCATTCTACCACTGACCACCCCTAGACATTTTTGTTATTTTAATTTTTTTTCAAGATTTATTTTTATGTGCACATGTGCATGTCTATATGTAAGTGTGTGTGCTTGTTTGTGAGTGCCCACAGGGAACAGAAGACGCCATTGGGTACCCTGAAGCCAGAGTTACAGTAATCTGGGTGCTGGAACTGAACTCTTACTGGCTAACCCATCTCTCCATCCCCCACCCCCAGGATTTCAGTGAGTCTCTGCAGTTAGTCTTGACCTGATTCAGTCTCCTGAGTACTGGGGTTACAGGTGTATACCACCGTAGCTAGCTTAATGACTTTCATAGCAAACTTTTGTTAAGAAGTCACTAGGGGTCTGTGGGGTGACTCAGTAGATAAAGCCTAAGACTTGCGGTCAGACCCCAGGACTCATATAAAAACCAGTGACATGTGCTTGTAATTCCAATGATGGGGACATAGGAGGGTGATTCAGGTGCACCCCTAGAAGCTCACTGGCCCCCTAGTCTCACCTACTTGACAATGTTAAAAAAACAAAACAAACAAGTAAACACACATACACACAGACCCCAGCGCTCTGTGAGTTCAGGGACAGCCTGATCTACATAGTGAGGTCAAGGCCAATCAGCCAGGTATACACAGTAAGAACCTGTCTTTTAAAAAAAGAATGTCAAGCCAATGAGAAGCCCTGTCTCAAATAAAAAGACAAATGTATAAGGGTACTGAAGAATAACAGCCAAGCATGTTGTCTTGACCTCCATCCATACACACACACACACACACACACACACACACTCACACTCACACACACATGCACACACTTGTCATAGACACTGGCAGCACAAAGGCTGGTCAGACATGGTCCTTACCCTCATGGATCTTATAGACCAGTGAACAAAATGTAAACAGCAGGTGTACTAGGTTCAGGAGCCGACGCTCTTCTCAGCTCTGCCGTTGTAAGGGTCTCTGTTGAGTCCTATGGTGGGGAATTGCGTGTATCCATTCTTGCTTGCTCTTCTTTCAAAGCCATCAATCAGGATTCAGTCACAAAGTTCCACTAAAACACTTTTACCCCAAGCACTTCCCAAAGGCCCACTACTAAACACAACAGTCAGATAAAGTTTCTCCCTCTCAATATCTTGCAGCAGACACCAAGATTTGACACATGAAGGCTGAAGGACACTCAACCCATGCTTAGATCCTAGTGCCAGGGTTGGTGGGATTTGGTAGGAAACATGGAAAGGGGAGTTGGATGCCCTTGTAAACAGTGTATTTTCAGAGCAGGTTTTCTGTCTGCTTCCCTTCCTTTTTTCCCCATCGACTTCTAACTTCTTCGGGTCTTCAGGACCCTGATAATGTGCCACTGAGCTTCAGCATCGCCCCTGGGGTTCCACACCACCAGGCGATGACTCGGTCTAAATGTTTCCCATCTGCTTGTTCCACAGGCCAAGTTCAAGTCTCTGACGGTAGTCAGCACCTTCAAGTTAGGAACTGAGAAGGGCAGTGTCCTACAGCTGGCAGAAGCTCCCTCCTGGAGTGAGGTAGGACTGGAGCCATGGGAATAGAGGCAGGGGGAGGTGAAAGGATGGCCTCCTTCTTTTCTCAGTTTAGTTTTTAAAATCTCCTATATATCGGCGTTTTGCGGCCTCTGGAATATGATATAAGCATTCCTAACACTGACCGCCCCCAGGCATTTTTATTATTTTTAATTTAATTCACTGTGCATCAGCGAGAATACCATGTGAGTGGAGGTCTGAAGAAGGCATTGATTCCCTCAAAGTGAGATGGTTTTGAGCCGCAGCATGGATACTGGGATCCAAACCCGGATCCTTTGCAAAGGCAACAAGTGCTTTTAACCACCAAGCCATCTCTTCAGTCTCACAGTGGGAATTTTCCAGAGCGGGACCATATCCACTAGGCAGCTCACTAGTCAGAAGTGGCATTTCCACAGCCATGCTTCTTGCTTCAGTGTTTTTAAGTATAGAGATCTCTGTTGTTTCGTTCTCTCTTTGGGGTGGGCTTTGTTGCAGTGTTGAATGAGGCTTGGCAAGTTAAAGGACACTCAGAAGACACAAGGCAGGTATGGTGATGAGTGCCTGTGACTCTAGCGCTGAGAGAGCAGGCTGAGAGAGGAAGAGTGGAAGGGCAGTCTGGGACACATCATGAAACTCTGCCTCAAAAACAAACAAACAAACAAGCGAACCCACAGAAATCCGCCTCAAAGGCAAAGTGTGGCAAATCAAACCAAAACAAACTCTCCTTGATATGCAGAGCCTCTTGGAGGTGATTCAGAGCCCCACCGCCCCCATCTCCCTGTGGATTCTCGTGGGCAGCGTCCTGGGAGGGTTGCTCCTGCTTGCTCTCCTTGTCTTCTGCCTGTGGAAGGTGAGCCCAGCTTTTGTGGGCGCTGGGAGCAAGGTGCCCACAATCTGAAGCATCTTACTCTACCAAGAAGGGCAGGCTTCGTGTTGGGCAGTTAAACTCGCCAGGGGTGGGGGTGGGGGGTGTCATGTGTGGGTCTCCTTCACTTTATTCCACAGTTGTTGCTTCAGTCAAACAAAGCCAAAGAAAATAAATTTGAACCCCATTTTTGGGAGCAGAACAGACGCGAAGACCTCAGATAAGCCGCAGGGCTCTTAGCAAGGCCCCCAGTCAGGGCACCTGGCAATGACTTGAATGTTTCCCTTCGTAGCTTGGCTTCTTTGCCCGTAAGAAAATCCCCAAGGAAGAGCCGACTGATGAGAAGTTGGAGCAGTGACTGCAGAAGGGTCAGCAAGTCCTCTTTGGCAGGCTTTTCAAGAGACTCGTGTCAAAAAAACGAGGCTTGGAGGCGCAGAGGGGAAAGGATGCTTCTGGAATATGTCTCCAGACGCGCAGCCTGACTTGACTTTTGAGCCATGGTTATGTTGCTGGCAAGAGATGAGGCTTTGCCTCAGACACGAAGGCTGGCACCAAAACACATAATGCCCCCACCCTGTGCTTTCCCCCTCGCCCTGATGGGGTTCCACAGCCAACATTGGGTCTTTGGTACCCTATCTTCCCCCATCACCAGGGATCAAAGGATTTTTTTTTCCTGACACCTTCAGATCCCCTTTGCTCTCCCTCACAATTCCGAAAAGGTTCTCCTCCACACCCCCCACACCCTCTCACCTTCCTGCCTGCTCCCCCACTCCGCAGGAGAGAGCTGACGTTGACTTAAAAGAAGTAAAGTCAACATCTGCGGCTCTCCTGTGGAGTCTAGTGATTCATAGAGCCGGATGGGGAGAGTCAACAGGAAAAGAGGGAGGAGAAAAAGCCACAAGAGACATTCTGTACAATTCCAAGGCACAGAGAAGCGTTCAGACAGGCAACCGCCAGCTCTCCTGAAACCTGAGACTTCATGGGACGCCCGCCCTCAGGTGCTAGGGAAACCCAGCTGGCCCCCGGGCTCTCTGGGCTTCAGCGTTCCAACCCTCATCTTTCTTCGGGAGCAAAGCCAGGACCTGGCCCTGAGTTTTCTGGAACCAGGGTCCCCCTGGTGGCTCAAATTGGAATAGCAGGGAGCTCATTGGCAGCTTTCCCCTCTTGGCGGCTTCCTTAGAGAAAGCGGCTTGATGGTGGGAAGCCCTTTTGCCACACCAGCTTTGGGAAATAGTAGCCTCACGAGATCCAAACGAAGGGGATCTGCATTAGGAAACCTAAGTGGTTGGCATGAGATCTCGGGGCAGTAAGACCTTACTTGTCCAGCATCGGCTGACTTATAGCAGTACTATCTCCCAGGAAGATGTTTCTGGGACTCCTGTCGTGTGTTGTGGGTTTCTCTGCTGGAGTGAGTTTTTCAGCCTTATTTGATGTTTACTGGAAAACTCAAGTTAACTCTGAACGCCCTCCCTCTTGTCCGATGTTTTGGTTCATGGGCGACTGGAATTCTCATAGTAACTGGGAAACTTGTTTTTTATTGTAATTAAGACTTTGAACAGCAAAGTCAGTTGCGGGTTTCCAGAGTTCAGCTCTGGTAGACCGATACCCGCAGACGGAGAAGAGAGATCTGATTGGGCCGCTGCCATAGAACCTGTCTTCCCAGGCTGCCCTCGAGGCCTGTCTGCCGTGTTTATTTTGGTGTTTCTGGTCTTCCGCAGAGCCGCCCTCTGTGGGTATTGTCGTTTCTACCACGGTGATCAGATGGTCAGAACAAATAAAATCCAGTATCAAGTGACTTCTGGCTCTGTTTGAGTTTCCTAGGATATAGACTGCTCAGAAGCGGAAGCATGGGAATGATTCTGTGGCTCTTCAGCGGGCGATCTGCTGCTCTAGTGCCCCGCAAGTCTCGCCTACTTAGGGGACCCTAGAAAACAATCTAGGAAGTGCATAGACTGGATTGCATCGGACCTGCCTGCCTGCCTGCCTGCCTGCCTGCCTACCTACCTTCCTTCTTTCCTTCCTTTCTTTCTTTTTTCTTTTTTTGAGACAGGGTTTCTCCGTGTAGCCCTGGCTGTCCTGGAACTTGCTCTGTAGACCGGGTCTTAAGCTCAGAGATCCCCCTGCCTCCTGAGTGCTGGAGTTAAAGGCCAGTGTGACCAAGCTCTGGTCTTTGATTTGTGCCATATCTTCTTGAACAAGTCAGAGTTTCTTGGAGGTTCAGGTAACAGATTTTTGTGGTACAGGATTAGGAATAAAGGCAGATTTGGGTGTATAGGTCATCGTTTTTCAAACGCATGTGGCCTGGGACACATTTAACTTCTGTGTTAGTTTTCTCACCAGAAGTTCTGAAGACTAAGTGAAAAATGGTCCAGGAAAAGTGAACATGCAGTAAATGTTTAATAAACAGCAGCCATAATTGCAAACCCTGTTTTGGTGTAAGCTAAACTCCCATTCCACGTGCCGTGAGGTGTTCTGAAGTAGTCAGCAGTTCCCGCCTGATGCCATTCCTCTTTACGCTGTCTGCTCCCTCTGTTAAGTCTTATCCGTGCCTCACGCTCTTTGAGACAGACTCTACATATGTGTATGTGAATATATGAATGAATCTCTCAGAGAGAGAGAGTGAGAGAGAGATTCATTCCCTAGGTTCTGTGACTCTAATATCGTCGTCCAGAGAGCAGGAAGTACTCATGACTGCTGAGCCTTCCTCCAGCCTCTCCTTTGTCCACATAACTGAAAGAACACTCTGGGGCTGGCAGATAGCTTAGTAGGTAAAGGTGCTTGTCACACTGCCTGACCCCTAGTTTAATCCCCAGGATGCAAATGAACCCCAGGTTACATATGATGGAAGGAGCAAACCCCTGCAAGTTGTCCTCTGATCTCCACAACTGTCATGGCAGCAGGCCCCACATACACATGTACACAGAAATAAAGAAATGTAATCATTTTTGAAAGAAAACTTTTCTTTTTCCTTTGTGTCAAAATTATTAAACTTTTGGCGAATATCAAATGTGTCATTTGTATCCTCCTAGGACATACCTGCCTCCCCTCCACCCTCAGCTCTGGAGCTGAGCTCTCTCATTGCAGCCTGTTTCTCAAAAAGCCTTTGAAGCAAAATCAGTGTAGAAGCAATGGTCTCTTCTCCTACGCTAGACTGTTTTTCCTGTTGCTGCTTTGCTCATTCATTCATTCATTCATTCACTTAACAGACAGTAAAGACCCAATATGTGCCAAGCAAGGGGACTAATAAAAACCACAGCTGCTGCCATCAGAGAACCTGATAGGAAACACCAATATGTAAACACACAGCATAAACATGTAAACAGGAAGGTGGTGGCTGTGTAGGTGATGATAAGGACTACCAGTAAGTCGCACACCAAGATGCCCACTCTGATGGGCAGGTTGTCAGGGTCCTAAGGGGAAATATACAATAACAATTAAAAACAAAACAAAACAGAAATTCACATGAGGCTCCACCTAGAATATACCAGCTGCAAAGGGAATTATGTATGGTCTTCTACAACAGTTAATTTGATTATTTTGTTTGTTTTTCAAGACAGGGTTTCTCTGTGTAGACCTGGTTGTTCTGGAACTCAATCCGTAGCACTGGGCTGGCCTCAAAACTCACAGAGATCTGCCTGCCTCTGCCTCCCGAGCAATGCAATTAAAGGCATGCACCTCCACCGCCTTCTTCCGGCTTCTGTTTCAGAAGAGCCTTGTAAACCATGTTAGGAACTTTGGGCTTGGAGCATTAGAGGAACTGCCTGCTGCCAAGCCCCACTACTTGAATCAATTTCTGGACCCACATGTTGGACAGAGAGAGCCGATTCTTACAGGTTGTCCTCTGACCTCTCCAGAAGTGTTCCAGTAGTACACACTCACGCCCCTTCCCCCAATAAATGAGTTAATGTAAAACACTTCTCAAGAGAACTTTGGGCTTTATTTCTTAAAGTTTCAAGCATATTTGGGTGGGCTTGTAGGGGTTACAGGGAGGAGAAGGGAAAGATGGCCAGATTGGTTGGCTGTAGCAACACCAGTCAAACAAGAATTACCAAGAACTGAATCCAAAGGTAGGTTGTGTGTGTGTGTGTGTGTGTGTGTGTGTGTGTGCGTGTGTGTGTGTTTGGAGACGGGCAAGCATACAATAAAACGTCTCCCCTTGCTTCTTTCTAAGAGCTGCGTTATGCGATTGGCCTAATCTTTCTCGGGTTTTGTCCCTCGGGGTGCAGTGGGCCACACATTGGTTCTCAAGTCTGCTTAGCGTTACAAGCGCCTACTGTTTCCAAACTGTTCTCTTTCGAAGATCTTCAGGGCTTGGGTTTTTGTCGGGGAGAAGGGGATGAAGCACAGGTCACAGCTGTAAGCCTCATCACAGGTAAAGGGGACTGTTGGTGACATCGAAGCTTGCTGAGATCCTTGGGTTGGGTTGGGCGCCCAAAGAGCGGGGGGAGGGGCGGGATTTGGGGCGGAGCTCCAGTCAGAAAGGAGTAGGAGGTGGGGCCTCGGAGGTGCCTCTGCGGAGGCTGAGAGCATCCTTCTCAGAGTCGGTAGGCACGGGAGGCGGGCTCAGGCTGGAGGGCGGGGCTTGAGGCCCAGCCCTGGTCGCCGCGGAAGACTGCGGGCTTTTCGCCTCTGCAGGGGCGGGATGGGGCAGGGCCAGGGGCGGGGTTTCAAGCCCAGCCTTTGGGTTCACGTCTCCGATTGAGCGGGGTGGGATCTGGGGCGGGGCCTAGGGCGGGACCCATCCTGCCTTTTGACAGCTGTCTCTCCCACAGCCTCAGCCGAGTGGGTTTGAGAACCTGTGGCCCGGCTCTCTGCGCGTCCCCGTCCCCCCGTGGCCCTAGCCCCGGCCATGAAGCGCATCTTTTCCTGCTCCAGTTCACAAGTGGCGGTAGGTGCCAAATGTGTGAGAGAAGGTCTGGGGCTGGGGTCCAAGTCCTGTGTTGACAGAAGTCCTGAGTCCCCATCTCCTTGGACGATCGCATTAAGCCTGCATCGGTTTTTTTGCTGCGCGGCTGCTTCGGCAGTGCGGCCTCCAGCTCTGCTAACTGAACTTACGGGTGCCTCCCCAAACCTGTCCCTCAACCTCCTCTAACCTTTTCTTTCCCAAGGTCTTTCCACCTTGGCTCCTTGTTCTCCCAACATTTATGACTTCCAGTTTCTGGTATGCTTTCTGAAGGTCTGTCCTCTTCCCATGACCCAGCTCTCTACTTCAGGTCTGACTCCCGGTACCAACCCACCTCAGACATCTGCCCCACCCCCACCCCTTGCCTTTGCCTCTGTTCTTACTTCCACTCCTAATTCCTGCCTGATGGCTTTATTTTCCATGCTACTTTCTCCCCACAACTTTCTCTCCCATATGGCTCCGTTTTTACTGTTTGCTTTCTGCCCCCAAAGTACGCTCGGCCCAGTGCCTTCTCCAGCCCTTCTTCAGAGCCTCCTCCACCTTTCCCTCTGTTCCACTCCACGGCACTTCCGCTCCTATTCTTTCAAGCACCACTTCAACCCCCTTTCCAACTGGCCATCCAATATGGAGCCCTTGCTTTCTCTTTAATTTCTGGACACATTTTCCTCAATATTACCCTTGTCACCTTTTGCCTGGACTTCCTGTCTGCTCACTGTGGCTGAATCTTGCAGTCTAACTAAGCAGACAGGCGCTGTCGGAGGGCATGCAGTCGCCTGGTTCATCCCCAAGAGCCCGGGTGAGTTGCCTGCAGAATCGATCCTGGCCAGTTGCAGTGTCTTGCCCTCAGACTGGTTCTTGGGACCAATCAAGTCTCCCTGCCTGGTTCTCTCTCTAACTATTCCTTTTTCTGGTTTAGGGTTTGCGTTCGTTTTCTTTGACTGAGCTAGGGAAGTATGCCGGTGAGGGGTAAGAAGACAGTGGGCTCACGAGGAGGCAGAGGTTACTCTATTCTCCCCTGTCTAGGGCAAAGCAAAGATTTCAGGAGACAGTGGTTCAGGGAAGGTACAGCTTTTCTTCCCTAAGGAGCTATTTCAGAGTGACCCCCCCTGAGGGAATGGCGTCTTCTCTGGAGGTTGGGGTGTGGGTTACTTGGGACTAATATTGCTTAGCTGATGTCACTCAAGGCAAGTGTGAGAAGTGTTGGGTTATCTCCCTGTGCATGGGCAGGCCACAGAAACCTAGCAGGAAGCTGTGAAGCAAGAGTAGGAACTGTTGAGGCCTGTCTCTGTCCCACTTACATTGGCTTCCACACGGAGTTTCCACAGGCTGACCGGCCAGTCAAATGGCATTCACTATTACAGGTAACAGAAACCGCGGCTACCTGGGTTCTGCCTTAATTCTCAGTGATTTTCTAATCCACGTCTACTTTTCCCTAAATACGGAAAGTCTCCAGAATTCTTCCTCCCTTCTAGATTTACGGAGCCTGCTCACTCCTTAGGAAGGGGACAATTTCATTCTTTTTTGATTCTCCTACCCAGGCCTAACTCTGCTTAGCTTCTGAAACCATACAAGTTTAAGGTGATACGACCTTTCTGATTCTCTCATCCCTGGGTAGTGCCTCCTTTCCTAGATGCTGGAGTGGGCTACACTGGGATCTCCCTCTTTCCGTTATGACCGCAGTTCTCCACGTGTTTGACCATGAGGAATGTCTACTCATTTAAATAAATTCTTTGTATCACAAGATCATAGTCTATCAAGAGTGTAGGGACGTACAGGGAGCACTCGGAGCTACATACTTAGGATAAAAACGTTTTCCCCCTCAGATCAAGCTTGCAGAAGGCTTTCAAATAAGTTGGCTTCAGCTATGTTATTTCCCCAAGAAACTTGCCCATAATAAACCCCAAGATAATGTCCTCCGCTTGCCACTCTGAACCTATTTGCAGAGAGTGTGACAGCTTTTCTGGACCCTCTAGAAGCCTGGCTTCCCGGGTACAAAGCAGATCATCTCTCTCTGTCGCTATTCAAGTCCTGGAGGGAGGAACCTTCACCGGAGGCAAGGACTGAGAGATCTGTGCTCCTTTAACAGTTGATCTGCATTGGGCTGGGGATGTAGCTCAGTTGAGAGCGCTTGCCTAGGATGTGTGGAGCCTGGGTCAGTCCTTAGCTGTATAAACTGGGCACAGTAACACATTCCTGCAATCCCAGCACCCAGGCAGAAGAAGCAGAACTTCAAGGTCTGCTCTGTTACAGACGAAATTTGGGGACAGTCTGAGATACATGAGACCTGTCTTAAAAAAAAAAAAAAAAGTGGGGGCTAGAGAGATGGCTCAGTGGTTAAGAGCATTGCCTGCTCTTCCAAAGGTCTTGAGTTCAATTCCCAGCAACCATATGGTGGCTCACAACCATCTGTAATGAGATCTGGTGCCCTCTCTGGCCTGCAGGCACACATGTAGGCAGATATTGAATGCATAATAAATGAATAAATTTTAAAAAAAAGTAGCGAAACAACAAAACCTCATGTACATCACCTACCTGTCTAGGAAAATAACAAAAACTCAACTCTTCTAGTCTTGAGTTATTTGACTCAAAGTTGATGTCTTCAAGGGTGGCATAAACCTGGGCAAGACATAGACAAAGAGATGGGCCGGGAAATAGCTTTCAGCCTTTGGCCTCAGATCAGCATGGAGGATTTCTATTGCATTTGAGATGTTAAGTGTCGGGTCCTCATCCCTTAAAGGCACCCTGTCCTTTTCTATCCTCCTGTTCATCAGCAGAAGCCGATTGCTCCTGCACTACCTGCTGGCGGTGTCTTCCCATCTTGATAGGAAGTCTGAGAGTTCAGTCTGAGATAGAAGAAGGTAAAATTACTTCTACACGTGTTCCCTAATCTCATCAGTAGAAATCACAAAGACGGTCCTTGACAGGGAGTCTGCTGGTTAATTTGGTGATTACTCCCCTGAGGCTGTGATGGCGATCCAGTGTCTCCTCTCAGAGGTGTAAAGGTGAGCAAGCCATAGACCATCTGGGACTCTGGAGCGCTCATCTTGTCCTTTAGTTCCCAGGGGTTTTCATCATGAAGAATGTCTACCCGTTCTAAACACGTCTTGGTGTAATGAAGCTATAAGAAATAAACCAGGTGGACCTAGAAGGACCTAGCTGGAAAGAAATATGTTCATATTGCTAAAACACACTTTACCACCCACCTAACTTGACTAACTCATTGACTGGTTGTAAGCAAGAGCCTTCCACTTACTTAACTGGAAAATTCTAAGCTCTGGAACATCCCAGCAAAGCCAAGCGGGATGATGGCTGGAACTTCCATTTACCGTGTGTCAGCTACGTGACAGACACAAAACTGAATGCTCTTCTGTCATTAGGAAACTGAGGTTCAAGGAAGCTTGAACATGCCTGACACAGAGACAAGAATCAGTTTGAAGAGTTTAGATCTGGGCATGGTGATCCGCACTTAAGATCCCAGCACGCCGGAGACAGGAAGAGCTTTGTGAGTGCCAGGCTAGTCAAGATGTTTACCGAGAACAAGAACACTGTAGGAAGAGGGAAGAGAGTTTAAATTTCTGAATGACAGCACTCGGGAGGCAGAGATAGGCACGTTTCTGTGAGTTCGAGGTCAGCCTGGTCTACAGAGCGAGTTTCAGAACAGGCTCCAAAGTTACAGAGAGAGACTCTATCTCAAGCAAGCAAGCAAACAATAAATAAATTTCTGACCGGAGAACTCGAGGTTAAGGTCAGCTGGTGGCGTGTGGTGGTGGTGTGGTTCCAGCTCTGTTTTCCATCAGATGACCTGGTTCCCAAGGGGCACTGAAACGCGTGTTCGTGCATGTCAGGACCTGCTAGGATGTGGTGGAGTCATTTTGCTTGCTTTGCCATTTGAGAATAAACCTGTTTGGAGACTCTCCCATGCAGGGAGTAACTTCCGAGAGCGAGTAGCTCTGCCCTGGAGGCATTCTCAAACTTTATCTGGGAATAAGTAACCCTTTTCCCATAGCTCTGTACCAGCGTGGTCTGATGTGGGAACTAGGCTTGGACACAAGGGGCCCGAGCAACTTCTGAAGCCAATGCTGCTACTCCTCCATGTGATCCTGGACAGATGGTTAACACGTGTGCTTCCACTGCTTTTCCTGGGAAAGACACACGGTAATATCATCCCTAACTATGTTTCAGGGATGTTTGAGGCTAATTGGAAGGACAGAAGAGGTTCTGAGCGTTTTACAGGATCGTTACCTCAGACTCCGTCTATCCTAGGCAATTTTATGGCTTTGACCTGTGTTGATGATTAACTATTTGTCTTGGCTCTGTAAACAGCACTTGACAATGAATTATTGGGCTTCCGTAGAGTCTACTTTTTTTTTTTCACCCTTTCCTATAACCTCTTTCTTGTTGAGATTACACCTCATAAAATGCAATGGGCCACCCCCGGTTTCTCTCTGCTTCCTGTTTTGTTGTAAGGTTGCCATACGTTTATGTGGTTCTATCTACATTAACTTGTTTAATGTATTGTGGTGAGGTGGTTATTATTGTCTACATTTTATGTGCAAGGAAACAGGTTAGAGTGTTTAATGGCTTCCTCCAGGTCTCATAGCTGAGAATGTAGCTGAACCAGGTCCCAGACTCAGTCCTGATGACAAAGCACCCATCTTGAGACCTTTTCCTCCATACCAGTGATCTCTGCATTCCTCCATTCTTCTCTGGGTTTCCCCTCTCTGGACCAAACCAGGCTTTTCTGTGTTGCAGCCCTGGGTGTTTTTATATGGCTCTCTCTTTTATGCCCTGTAATGCTTCAATTATTTTAATTACTTCTCCACCCTCTAAACCTAAGCTGGAAGGAGGGAACAATGTATGTTCAGGTGTGGCTGGGTATGGAATGGCTGCTCCCTGCCAGGGAGATGAGAGAAGGATCTCTTTCTGCCTCTTCTTGCTGCCTCCCCAAGCATAGCTAGACACTGACTTGCCTTTGCTGACTGTGTCCAGTGAAGAGGTTTAGAGACTAATGGAAGAGAGACATATCCAGCTATGATATAGGAAGCCACTGAACCCCTAATTTGGGGCCTAGAGATGGCTAAATGGTTATAATGGAAGCGAGGGACCTAGATTTACTTTGCAAACCGCTAAAGACAAAAAGCAGCACTGTGGGGGTGGGGTGCTGGGGAGGGTTGGAGTTGTGGGGGTGTTAAGAAGTACTGTGAACCAATCAGAAGCAGTCAGGTTGGTTCAGTTTACTCTAGAAAGACCCAGGGAGCACCAAGGAAGGGGTTCTTGCTAGGATTGCCCTCAGGCTGGGCATCTAACAACAGTAGTGATTATTACAAACAGTCTTGCCAGGTATGATGGTGCACACCTTTAATCCTAACATTAGGAGGCAGAAGCAAGTGGATCTCTGTGAGTTCAAAGTCAGCCTGGGCTACAAAATGAGTTCCAGGCTAGCCAAGGCTACATAGACTTTTGTCTCAAAACTAACTAACTGAGTAAAACGTCTCAAAATGGTGTAGGAGTTCCTTCTGTTTGTGTGTTGCTTGCATTGGGTAATGAATAAAGAAACTGCCTTGGCCTAGTTGATAGGGCAGAACTTAGGTAGGTGAATAAAATAGAACTGAATGCTGGGAGGACGAAGAGCAGAGTCAGGGAGAAGCCATGGATCCTCCACCGGAGATGGACGCCAGTTAGAATCTCCAGTAAGCCACTGACACGTGGTGATACACAGATTAATGGAGATGGGTTAAACTAATATGTAAGAGTTAGCCAATAAGAATTCAGAGCTAATGGCCAAGCAGTGTTTTAATTAATACAGTTTCTGTGTGGTTATTTCAGGTGTAAGCTAGCTGGGTGGCCGGGACAAGCAAGCACCCCCCCCCAACATCAAAATGCTAGACATTTGTCATTATTAATTAATTGGAGCTATGTGTGATGGAGAACTCCGGATGTGATGGCATTCAAGAGGCTGAAGCAAGAGGGGCTTGATTTGAGACCAGTCTGGCTACATAGAGACTCTGAGTTAGCCTAGTCTAGCTTGACTCTGTTTCAACAAAACAAAACATGTTTATTTATTTTTTTATTTTTTTATTTTTGGTTGTTTTGTTTTGCTTTGTCCCCCCACCCCAATACAGGGTTTCTCTGGGTGTTCCAGTACTCACTTTGCAGACCAGGTTGGCCTCAAACTCAGAAATCTACCTGCCTTTGCTTCTTCTCAAGCTCTGGTATTAAAGATGTGTACCACCACTGCCTGGCAGCAAAAGAAAAGAAAAAAGAAAAAAAGAATTAAAAATAATAAAAGTATATTTTTGTTATTTATTGAGATAGTCTTGGTTGACGTCAAATGTAAGCAGAGACTGCTTGTTGGTTTCCTGGCAGCCCAGACCGGAATAATCACACATATGAATTGCAACACTGTTTGGCCAATAGCTTAAGTGTATTCCTAACTAACTCTTATATCTTAAATCAACCCATTTCTATCAATCTGTGTAGTGCCACGAGGCTATGGCCTACTGGTAAAGGTTCTGGGTGTCTTTCTTCTTCAGCAACTATATGGCGTCTCCCTGACTCTGCCTACTCTCTTTTCTATATCTCTTTTCGGATTTCCTGCCTGACTTTACTCTGCTAAGCCATTGGCTGAAACAGCTTTATTCATCAGACAATAAAAGCAACACGTATACAGAAGGACTTCCCACATCACTCAAACTTGAGATTCTGTTATCTCAGCCTCCCAAATGTTGAGAGTGCCATGCCTGGTGCATAGATGCATGCACACACACACACACACACACACACACACACACACACACACGGCTGAGGCTTAGCTTGAACTCCTGATCCTCCTATCCTCTTATCTCTACCTCCTGGAGTGTATTATAAGTAAATCCACACCAAACTTCATAATTTTTAATTCAGTGATCCTCTGGGCACCTTTAGGTTTGTCGTGGACAGTTGCTGTCAATAATTCTTGGGGGCTGGAAAGATGGTTCAGTGGTTAAGAGCATTGCCTGCTCTTCTAAAGGTCCTGAGTTCAATTCCTCACAACCACATGGTGTCTCACAACCATCTGTCATGACGTCTGGTGCCCTCTTCTGGCCTGCAGACATACACACAGACAGAATATTGTATACATAATAAATACATATAAAAAAATAATTCTTGGTGACATATGGAGCGATAAGTATTTTGTTGGCCCCCTTAAGAAAGACCTGCTGCTCTAGGCCTAGAGACCAAGAGCAGGAGGCCACTCCAGGATTTCAGGATGCTTTTCGTCTTGCTGGGCATCGGATATCACTTTTCTTTCCCCATACCATTGCCAGCGCCAATACTCATACAATCTGTAACTCCCGGCTAGGTGGAGAAATGGAACCGTCGTGATCAGAAGCTGCTGGAGGCAGTGCAGCGGGGGGATGTGGGACGCGTGGCTGCCTTGGCCTCTCGGAAGTCTGCCCGGCCCACCAAACTAGACTCAAATGGCCAGTCCCCGTAAGTAAGTCTTCTTGACCCCCAGCCTGGCATGCGGTTCTTTTTGAAAACTTCAGAATGATCAGGGGAGGCCTAGAGCTTCAGAGCCCTTCCTTGTATTGTTTGATTTGGCGAGTAGAGGGATAATCCTTCGCCATGTATCAAGTCCGGAACAAACGAGGGAGGAGGACATTGTCCCCCAGTTCCAGCCACCCCACAAGCCACAATGACTTGAAAAGGATGTAAAGCTCATTAAACCAACAGAGAACTAATTGCTAAACCAAGTTTCCTCATCGCAAAAGTGCGAGGGTGTGTATGCTTGAGAAGTTAGGAATGAAGGAGTAAGGCACGGGTGTCATGGTGCTCGAGGGAGTGATCAGGAGGAAGGCTATACCCCCTGCCTGCCAGCCTTCTGCTCTGTTCTTGCTGACCCTTCCTATGACCCTTCCAGTTCTCTGAGGGCTCTGTGCTAGGACAGGCAGGTCAGCATGTGTCTCCTGAACATCCCTGCAACAACAGTCCGAAATCCCCTGAGATGTGTAGCTCTTCTCGCTTTTCCAGTAGCGTCCTCTGACCTCACGACTGGAGGTCTTGGAGGCAGGCTTTTCCCTTAGCAAGACAGACTGGGAGACCTTCCCTCTCTGCATTGGGAATTGGCTTTGGGCTCTGGAGCAGAGGAAGCAGGACTTGCTAAAGCTCTCCCTGGTCAGCTGTGCTAATACCTGCTTATAAAGCCAGAGTTTGGGAGGTCAAGTCAGGGGGATCAATCGTTCAAGGCCAGCCAGGCCTGTATAGTGAGACTCTATCTCAAAACAAACAACAGACAAAAGCGACTGATCAGAATAAGTTAGAATATTAAACATGATTTAAAAAAAAAATAGGAGCTTCCCCTTTTTATCCCATGGTCTTTCATCCTCTTGTGTCTCTTGGCTTTGACCCGGGCAGGTTTCACCTGGCAGCCTCCAAAGGCCTGACAGAGTGTCTGACAATCCTGCTTGCAAACGGGGCTGACATCAACAGCAAGAACGAGGACGGTGAGTCAGCTGGCTCTGCCTGCCCTTACGCTGCAAGGCTGTCTCTGTGGCTGCAGAGGGGGCCAATGCTGGGCTCTCACAGAGGCTCCAGCTGGCACTGCCTGCCCATTAAACTGCAACACTATCTCTGTGGCTGCAGAGAGGGCCAATGCTGGGCTCTCACAGAGGCTCCAGCTTTGGGCCTTTGCTGCTTTGCTCAGTAAGACTCGGCCAGCATCTCTCCTGGGGTTCCCCTCCCTGTAAGCGAGGCACACACCTCCCCCTTACTCTCCACTGAAGGTGCCAGCTGCTTGGGGAACAGGAATTTCTGGCCCTATGTGGCCTCGAGCTTCTCCCTCTAATCTCCCTCTGATTATCTGTGCGTCTCCCGCCTTCCCTCCCAGTGAGTCATCCACATTCATGGGGCCACCCACCCACTCTCTCCCTCTCTCTCTCTCTCTCTCTCTCTCTCTCTCTTTTTCCAGGAAGCACCGCCCTTCATTTGGCCACCATCTCCTGCCAGCCACAGTGTGTGAAGGTCTTACTTCAGGTAAAGGCAGTCCTCTGATACTCCTATGCAGGCAAGAAATAGATGCAGCGTGTTCCAACCTTGTCCGTCGTCACTGACAACGGCCAGCCGTCTCATTCCCAGTAACATAGCTGGTGGTCATTTATCGCTATGTCCCCAAACCTTCATTTGACACTTACTCTGTATGTATATCATGCTTCATACTGTCTTTGGGGGCAAGTCAGAAACCAGAGTACCCGAGGACTCCTGAGCTCTTCAATGGCAGAGTTGGTGCGGAGACTAACTGTTCTGTATATGGGTGGGTAGAAGAAAAGCAGGGACATCAAATGGAAAAGATGTCTCTGGTGGGAAGGGCTAGTAAGGAGGCTCAGCAGGTCAAAGAACTGGCTGCCATGTCTGAGAACATGAGTCTGACCCCCAGAACCCACACGGTGGAAGGAGAGAACTGACTCCCACAAGTTGTCCCCTGACCTCCACAAGCACTTCCACACCCCTTCCCCCAAGCAGATAAATAAATGAACAAAGCCAAGTAGCACAAAGAGAGACATGCACGCGCAGTGACCTGTGGACGACTTGAGTCTCCAGCAGATCACGAGCACATACTGACTGTTCTACTTTTATTACCCCTCATCTTTCCCAAATCTCATATTATGGTCCTCAAACTCCAGCCGTTCAGGTGCCTTTTCCTTTTGTGTGTTTATTTCCTGATCACCTCTTTTCTCTTAGACCTAGTGTTAGGAACTAGGACTGAATTTCAAAGCTGCCCATCATCTACAGGGTGTCGACTGAGCTTGTGTAGTAGTTGGCTTCCCCCAGAGCCGTGGTCCTCTTGTTCCCTTTCATATTACCATGGAAACTGGCAACTCGCTATGGGGAATGGGTTGAGGATGCTAACACCAAGCTCCATTGCTGCTTCTCTTTGTGGCTATCTACAGCATGGTGCAAATGAAGATGCTGTGGATGCAGAAAACCGCAGTCCATTACACTGGGCAGGTGCGTGCCTGGGGACAGGTGGGAAGAAGCCTGGGAAACAGGATGGAAGGATAACTTTTGGTGGGGATGCCAGCCACTGACGTGATGGGAGATGCTGGTTTACAGCCCAAGGAGATGCTCTTCAAGCCTCTTCTTAACCAACCGTCTTTCAATCCATCCAGCCTCTTCTGGCTGTGCCTCAAGTGTCCTCCTGTTGTGTGACCACGAAGCCTTCCTGGATGTGCTGGACAATGTGAGTATCAGACAGCCAACAGGCAGTGCCTCACACTGGTCGAGGGGCTGCTGCTTCTGTGATCCTGCTTCCCTTCCTCCTCTTTTCCTGATCATTTGGGAGCTCCTACGCTCCATGTTTAGCTCCTGGGCCTGAGCTTGTTTCAGCAGGGGTCGGGAGACGGGGGAGTCGGTCTAGGGTTAAATCATCAAGTCCTTGGTTCTCCCTGGCTCCTCATGGCCTCGCACGCTCCCACCATCTCTGCAGGATGGACGCACACCGCTGATGATTGCGTCGCTGGGTGGTCATGCGGCTATCTGCTCACAGCTGCTGCAGAGAGGTGCCCGAGTTAACGTCACAGACAAGGATGACAAGTAAGTCATCTCTGTCTTCCACCCCAATTTCCAGTTCTTCGCCAATCTAGAAAGGAGGACGTGGGCACAGCGCACGCACTGGAAAGGACAGGCTGGTCTCTGTTCTCGGGGGCCTTCTATCATGAATGGCTCTAGAAAGCTTTGCCTGGTGCCCTGACTAGCTAGCCATGCTAGTACAGATGATGCCGGAAGTAGAAAGGCTACCTTTGGGGGTCACTGCTTTAATTTGCGAGTTTTCAAGCGATTTCCTAAACAGTGGGGCCCTTTTCTTTCAAGTTTTATGCAGAAGAAGAGTGTGGTGGTGTACACCGTAGTCCAGTTCTTGAAAGGTTGAGGAAAGAGGGTCATGAGTATATATGCTGCTGTGAGGTGTGTGTGTGTGTGTGTGTGTTTGCACTTTTGTGCAGAACTTGCATTCTGTAAAGCAGACAAAAATGGAGCCCCCGCAGTGGTCTCCCTTTCTGATGCTACTGGAAAAGTCCTGCCCTGGTCTAATGCTCTGTCCTTGGCTGGTGTTGGTGTGTTGCTCTGACTCCACTGAGTGAAGGCTTACCCTGTACCGGGATTTCTGAAACTGAGAGAAAGCTGGTGTTCCGGGTTTGTCTCCGCCCACAGGTCAGCCTTGATCCTGGCCTGTGAGAAAGGCAGTGCTGAGGTGGCCGAGCTGCTCCTGAGCCACGGAGCAGATGCAGGAGCGGTGGACAGCTTGGGGCACAATGCTCTGCATTACGCATTGCATACACAAGACAAGGAGCTGTGGAGGCTGCTACAGCAGGCCCTGAACCGGCGGCGGAGAGGCGGTAAAAGTCTTTTGTTCCTTCAAGATTCTCTTCAATAGCCAAAGAACTGAAGAAGTTCTTTATCCCACTGCCCATGGAAGCAGTCCTTCCAAAAAATGGCCTGCCAACTTAGCCCAGGCTTTGCTGATTTAGTGCTGTTCCATCACAAGATTCCCCAGCGTGGCCTTCGCTCACTGAGTGCAACTCTAGCTATTGCTATTGTGTTGTGATTTATTTATTTATATTTATTTATTTACTTTTGCTTTTTTTTTTTTTCTGAGACAGGGTTTCTCTGTGTATCCCTGGCTGTCCTGGAACTCGTTCTATAGACCAGGCTGGCCTCGAACTCAGAGAGATCCACCTGCCTCTGCCTCCCAAGTGTTGGGATTAAAGGCTTGCGCCACCACTGCCCGGCTAAAGCTGGCTTTGGACTCAGATATTTGCCTGCCTCTGCCTCCCAGGTGCTGGGATTAGATGGCTATTGCTGTTGTTGTCATTCATATGGTTTTTGCCCACCATTGATTAATGTCCCAATGCCTTCATTGTGCCAGCACAATGATCAGTAAAAGAAATGTGTGTACAAAATAAAGGAACACTCCACCTCTGGGACAGGAAGCCAGAGTTGCTGAGTAGTTAGGGATTTGTGGAGCAAGAGTGTCACCAGGAAAATATGTCTGAGAATTATCATAATGAGTGGCCACTTTTCTCTAACAAAGTCTGAGAACTGGATGAGAACGGAATTCTCATTTGTTCCTTGTCTTCTCTTACAGGTCATGGACTGGTTCAGCACCCAGATCATGTGTCTCAGGTATGGCCCTAAATGTCTCCCCCTTTTTGTTTCTGACCTACTCCAAACTACTCCCAAGCTATTCCAGTAGTTTGTGTGGGCAACAGGACACTCACAGAAGCAAGGCCTTTGCCAAGGCTAGACTAGTTGAGCCAGGCCCTTGCCGAGGCTAGACTAGCTGAGCAAGGCACTTGCCGAGGCTAGACTAGTTGCACAGCCTCACATCACTGGTTTTTGTTGCTGTTTTGTTTTTCTGACCCAGACCTCTCCACCCCAGCCTCAGGTGGGCTCTCCACCTAAGAGCTCCCGGAGAGCAGAGCCAGAGGAAGTGCAGAAGGAGGAGGAGGAGGCTGAAGAGCAGTGCTCAGAAGAGTGGAAGTGGAAGTATGAAGAGGAGCAGAGGAAAGTTAACCAGTTGGAGCAGGAGCTGGTGCGCAAGACAGAGGAGTGTAAGGCCCAAGCTGCAGCCCTCAAAGGTCTGGAGAACCAGGTTCGAGAGCAGGTGCAAGAACTGGGGCATCTCCTAGAGCAAGAGCCCAGGGCTCCAGGAAGACCTGGAGGAGATGGTATGGAGCAGGGTTGTCCCCTGAATCTGCTGGCTGAGCGAATCCAGGAGCTTAAGAGGCAGCAGAAAGCAGCAGCAGCCACTATAAACCCAACAGTAGTTGCCAGGAGAGCCGAAGAGTTGGCCGTAGCAGAGATCCAGTGTGAAGTACATAGCAAGTCCCAACCAGAGCAGGGGCCGCCCCAGAGCCCAAGGTCTGAGAGCATCGGGAAAGTCACAGGACAGCAACTGAACGCCAGTGGGGGGCAGAACCTTGGCCTAGACAACACTGACCAGATGTGCGTTGGCCAGAAGGAGAGGTCCCCGGCTCCAGGGATTGAACAAGCAGGTGCAGTGGGAGAACCAGTGGGCATAGCAGCCATGAACCAGCTCCTCCTACAGCTAAGGGACGAGCTGGCTGCAGTGTGGCGAGAAAAGGATGCTGCCAGAGGGGCTTTGTCAAGACCAGTTCTGGAGGGAGCCTTGGGGACTCCTAGGGCAGAGGCTGCAGCAGCTGCCTGGGAGAAGATGGAAGCCAGGCTGGAGAGGGTGCTGGTGAGGTTGGATCGAGCAAAAGCAGGATTGCAGGTGAAACCCGAGGTCCCTGCTCAGGTGTCCAGAGAGGGAGCCCCCAAAGCAGTCCCAGGATGCACCAAAGAGCATGAAGAAGAAAAGAGGGCTCCTGGAGCCAGAGGAGAGCCCCTAGGGGCCCCTGGAGGAGAACAGGCCTCAGGAGGGGGCCTGGCAAAGGGACACCTGGAGAAAGAGGTGTCAGCGCTGAGACTGAGCAACAGCAACTTGATGGAGGAATTAGGGGAACTGGGGCGCGAGAGGCAACGCTTGCAAGGAGAACTCCAGTCCTTGACCCAGAGGCTACAAAAGGAGTTTGTGCCCAAGCCCGAGGCTCAGGTCCAGCTACAGCAGTTGCGGCGGAGCGTCGGGTTGTTGACGGAGCAACTGGCCAGGGAGAAGGAGGCTACAGAGAACCTGCGCAGGCGACTTGCTTCCCAGAGCAGCGGCCTCCAAGGACTGCGGAACTGCCTGCCCCCAGACCTCGTGGGCAAGGGGAGTGCAGCGAGTACAGCTGCAGAACCCCTGGAAGAGCTGCAGACCTGCATCAGCACCCTGGTGAATAAGCACCTTGAGGCCCAGAAGGCGCTGGCTCGCTTGGAGGAGGAAAACCAGCAGCTGAGAGGATCCTTGGTTCCCTGTGGGAAGCCAGAAGCCTCCCTGAAGGCTACAGCATCTCCCCAAGTGGCCGCCTTGGAGCAAGATCTGGGGATGCTGGAGGAAGAGCTGCGGGCTGTGCAAGCCACGATGAGCGGGAAGAGCCAGGAGATTTGCAAGCTGAAGCAGTTGCTCTATCAAGCCACAGAAGAAGTGGCCGAGCTGAGGGCCCGGGAAGCAGCCAGCCTGCGGCAGCACGAGAAAACGCGAGGCTCGCTGGTTGCCCAGGCGCAGGCTTGGGGCCAGGAGCTCAAAGTTGTGCTAGAGAAGTACAACACAGCCTGTCGGGAAATGGCTCGGTTGCGGGACGCGGCGGAGGAGGAGCGTCGCCGCAGCGAGGATCTAGCGGCTCGGGCGGCCGAGCAGGAGCGCCAGGCAGGCGAGATGCGCGGGCGCTCGGAGCAGTTCGAGAAAACCGTTGAGTTGCTCAAAGAGAAGACAGACCACCTCATAGGGGCTTGCCGGGACAAGGAGGCCAAGGTGAGCTGCAAGGTTGCCTTGAGAGCATGGTGGGGAGTGGCGGTGCCGGTGCGGTGCATTTGCTGCATTTGCGAGGTTGCAGAAGCGAAGGTCAGGTGAGCACTAAACTAAACGGAGTGCTTGGCGCTTGCAAGGACATCCCTGTGCTCGCCTAGGGTGAGAGAGGTTTGGGTTTGAGACTGGAGCTCAAGTGACATACGGATAGAAGAAAGAGATAAAAATAAGCAACGCCGTGGAAGAGAGAAGAGGGCGTAGCTACTAAAATTTAGTACTCAAGGTTCAGAAGTTATGCTTGCCCCTAGGGCTACACCAGGGAACACCACGGCCAATTAGCACCATTTTATCTTAATCCTGCATTAGTCCAGCCTAGTGGTGTAATGTGTTCTGTGGTTTTGCTGAGGTTCTGGGCTGACTCAGAGTCTGATGGGTTAACTGTAGCTGCTCTTCCCTCCTGCTCCTTTCAACACGGGTCCCGAAAACATCTCTATTGGCTAAAAAGACACCGAAGCAAAACCAAACAACAATAAAACAGTTTGAAGAAGTGTGCAGACAGGCACTCAGGAGACCAGTTCAAGGTCATCTTCAGCTACAGAGCTGGTTCCAAGAGACCCTGTCTCAAGACACCAAGCAAAAGCAAGTGACAGCAGTTTGAAATCCACTATTTTCTTGGTGCTATTGGAGAACGAGACATATTTCATACATTCTAAACTCTCATTTTTTAAAATTTAGTAGTTGTAGACCTACCCACTAATGAGTTCGGGTTCCTTGTAAAAAAATGTGTACATTCAAATTTAGAGTGATGGAGGATTATAAACGGCCTTTGCCTGGTGCATAGTGCATAGACAGAAGTGCTGTCCCAAACAAGCCTCATCACGGAAGGGAATTAAAGGAGGTGTTTTGTCAATAAACGGAAAAATGTTAATAAATGGCAAGATAGAATTTGGCATAGTAGTTGAGAGCTTGTAGTGGCTGAGTAGTTGTGGTCTCTGGAGCGAGACTGTCCGGATTTGAATTTCAGTTTCAAGAGTTATACCGGGGAGTCGAGATGTGGTGGCACATGCATGTAAGTCAGCAAGGAGACGCATAGTGGGTGAGGGGTGACTACTTAGCTTGAGTGTTATGGCACAGTGGCAGAAGGCTTGTCCAGCCTTAGGGTCCATCCCCAGAACTGATAACAAAACCACACATAAACCTTAACAGCTGACAGATCTTGGACAACTTTGTGTTTTGTTTTATTTTGAAAAAGAGTCTCACTATGTAATGTTAGCTGGCTTGAAGAAGTAGACCACGCTGACCTTTAACTCATAGAGGTCAGCCTGCTTCGGCTGGAGTACTGATTGATAAGTAAAAATAATAAGAAAAGGGCAGCTCCGCTGGTACAAGAAATCCAATTAGGCCAAATCAAACCAAATCAAAATGCCCATTGTTTTATTAAGAATGACGCTCTCAGGTGGCCAAGGGCATGACTGAGAGACAGGACAGCAGGGAGCCCATGCAGACTGGAAAACCACAGGTTTGTCCTCTGGGAGCATACTTAAATACCCGGTGGGAGTGGTCTGACACCCTGCCCCGCGCCCCTGCCCCCAGGTCGGGATCTGGCATGCTGGGATTTGGAGTCCATACCAATACAACTCCCAGGCCACGGAGGCTGGGATGGATACGAGGGGCTGGGGGCTATGCTCCCAATTTAACACTGATATTCAATATGATTAATTTATTGGGCTGAAGAGATGGCCTAATGGCTAAGAACAATGCCACCTTTTCCAGGGGACTTGGGTTTCCAGTACCCATGTGGCAGTTCACAACTACCTGTAATTCCAGTACCAGGGATTCAGTGCCCCTTTCTGGCCTCCTCAGGCACCAAGCACATACATAGTGTACAGATATACATGTAGGCAAAACACTTATACACAAAAAAATAAAAATTAAAATACTAATGCTGTTGTGGTTGTAAAGATTTTATTAGATTTAAATCCCAGCACCATATATGGAGGTGGAGGCGTGGAGCTGGAAAAATGACTCAGCAGTTAAGAACTTTTACTGCTCTCTCAGAGGACCTGAGTTGGGTTCCCAGCACCCTTGGGAAGTCCACAGCCACCTATAAAGGAAGCCTCAGGAAATCCGTGGACTACTCCTGGGCTCTCTGCTCACCGCGCCCTTGAACCCACCCATATATAGGCACACACATAAATAACTAAAAAAATAAAATCCTTTTAAAATTTAAAGGGCTGGAGAGATGGCTCAGTGGTAAAGAGCTCGGCTGCTCTTCCAGAGGACCCGAGTTCAGTTCCCAGCACCCACCTGGTGGCTCACAACCATCTGTAACTTCAATTTCAGGGTTTCTGAGGGCACCAGGCATACACATTGTACATAGACATACATGAGACAAAACACCTGTACACATAAAAATTAAAATAAATCAAAGTTTAAAAAGAGTTTGATGTAGGAGAATCAAGTGGTCAAGATTATTCCTTGTATTTGAGACCAGTTTGGTTTTTATGAATCCTGTTTAAATAAATTATTATAAATACTCAGAATAGAAGTTTGCAGATTGGAAGCCAGGCGTGGTAACACACACCTTTAATCCCAGCACCCAGAGGCAGAGGCAGGTGGATCTCTGTGAGTTCAAGGCCAGCCTGGTCTACAAATCGAGTTCCAGGACAGCCAGGGCCACACAGAGAAATCTTACCTCAAAAAAAACAGAACCCCGGGGCTGGAGAGATGGCTCAGTGGTTAAGAGCGTTGCCTGCTCTTCCAAAGATCCTGAGTTCAATTCCCAGCAACCACATGGTGGCTCACAACCATCTGTAATGAGGTCTGGTGCCCCCTTCTGGCCTGCAGACATATACACAGACAGAATATTGTGTACATAATAAATAAATATATATATATATAAAAAACCCAGAACCCACCTCCACAAAAACAAACAGACAAACAAACAAACAAGAACCTACCTTATGCACAAAATAAAATGCTCAGAATAATTTTGGGCTTGTGTTCAGTACTTAGTGAAAAGTTGCTATAGCTGGTTGTAGTGGCACACACCTTTAATCTCAGCACTCTGGAGGCAGAGCAGAGGATCTTTGTGAGTTTGATGCCAGCCTGGTCTATGTAGTGAGGTCCAGGACATCCAGGCCTTCCCAGTAAGACCCTGTCTAAAAAGACAAAGCAAAATAAAAAGCCCAAACAAACAAACAAACAAACAAAACCAATGAAAGATCATGAACTATAGAACCAAAGAGATAATTGGTTTAAACAATTATGTATTCGCTGTATGGTTTTGGTTTTATTTTGTTTTTCAACAGTCTCACTGCCTAGCCCCGGCTGTCCTGGAACTCACTTTGTAGACAAGTGTCCTCAAACTCACAGAGCTCCGCCTGCCTCTGTCTCCCAGCTGCTGCAGTTGAAGGTTTGCTCCCCACCCCCTCTGCAGGGATTACTGCATGGTTTTGAAAATGTCTCAAACTCCAGCTCCTACTCATAAACCGTGGCTAATAGTCCTTTCCTGGGTCACCTGGGGAAAATGACTTGGGTCTCTTTCTTTCTTTTTGGCCTTAGATCAAAGAATTGCTGAAGACGCTGGAGAAGCTCTCTGAGGAGGTTCTACAGGTCCGGGGGGAGAATGCTCACCTGGCCCTGCAGCTGCAGGTGGGTTTTGGCCTGCAGGGAAGTGGATGGTGATAGAGAAGAGGGTGGGTAGTAGAAGTGGGATGTTTCAGAAGACTAGCCAGGCGGTGGTCCAGGCTAGACCAGTGATGGGTGATGGAGTCAGCCTTGTGAAACTTCACTGTATCTGTTCCTCACGTGCGCGGTGAGTGTGAGGAGGATGGTCATGTGACTTCCCACGGGCGCTCCTTTTCAGGATTCCCAGAAGAACCATGAAGAGACCATCTCTACCTACAGGAATCATCTGCTGAACGCTGCTCGGGTGAGCTTGGTGGAGTCTGGGAGGAAGCAGGGGTACAGCGCTGAGAAAGGACTGTTCCCTTTGTCCCTTCTCGTTCCTACACATGCTTGTCATGTTTTTTGGCCGCCAGACTCAGTGGCGGGTCTCTGGATCGCATTAGGTAGCTCAGGAGAGGCTATGTGTGACACGGAAGAAGTGTCAGCTCCCTAACCCCTCGTGAGGCTTTGCCCGGTCCCCATGCCCTTCTCAGTTTCCTCTGAGATGACTCTGCATGAATCATGGGAGACTGGCGAGGCTTGCTCTTTCCTTAGCGGTGGTAACCACAGGGAGTGGAATTATTATTATGTACCAGGCGCTTGCTTCGTGTTCATAACGCGGTCTGTACAGCAATCCCCGGGAAGCAGACGTCTTTCTCTTCCTTGTGATGAAGGGAAAATAGCCACGGGCAAGTTAAATATTTAAAGTCACAAGCGAGGGCCAGGTCTCTAGCTCATGGACAGAGCACTTACTTGCCTTGTAGGCAGGAAGTCCTGCTCAGTCCCAAGTACTGCAACCCCAAACCGTAGCACAGCAGACAAGCAGAATGTGTTAAGGGTTACGGAATTATAAGAGGTAATGACTGGTATTCCATATCCCTCACCTGCCTCTCCTTCTGTTCTGTTCTTCTTCCTTTGTCGTTCCTGCTACCTCCAGGGCTACATGGAACAAGATGTGTACAATATCCTACTCCGAATCCTCAGCATGCAGGAGTGAGAGAGGCTCACCGCGTACCCTCATAGATAATGGCATTTCCCTTTTGTGAGTTGTGGGTGGAGGGAATGAGGGCTGGGCCCAGAGAAGACGGACTCGAGGGAAAGGGTGTTATGGAAGGGATTAGGGTGGTTCCGTTGGCCACTCTGGTGGCCTGCACTGGGGAGCATTTGCCGGAAAGTCAACTGAGGAAGACAAAGCGTGAGAGTCCCTAGCGGGGAGTCAGGACTCTGAGCAGGTGGCCTAAGGGTCACAGGAATGACTGTGGATGGAACACAAGGCTAGAACGTTTTCCTAACGTCTGGCATAAGGAGATGCCAGTGAAGGCTAAAGGGTAGTGGACGGTGGCGCGGTTATTCCCTAGGGCGGGACTTTACAGATCCCAGGCTTGCCTTTTCATTTCCATACCCTTCATTCAAAAGCCAACTCTCTCCCAGTCTCCTTCCTTTGTGGGCAGCCTCTTCCCATCCGGGAAGACAGCATCCCCTTTAGCATGTTGGTGTGGGCAGGAGGAGAGTGAGGGTGTAGAACTGTGTGCATTTCCTCCTTGAATTATTTCTTGCAGGGATTAAGAACGCTGCCTGGTTCACAGAGGCTCTATCCAGTTGTGGTGGGCACGTGGGTGGGTGGGTGATTGCCCACTAGGGGTGGTGTGGGTAGGGCGTCACTGGACACGTGGACCCCAGACCCGAAAACCTGGACCCCGGAATCAGCACAGAACAGAATTGTGGATGTAAACCAGCTCCACGGAGAATAAAGCTGGAAGCAGGATGGTCCTGGGTATCATTGTGGTTTTTGTCAAAAAAAGGTGGGGTGGGAAACAAATCTTGACTAAACAACTTAAAAAATAAAGCCGGGCGTGGTGGTGCACACCTTGGTCTCAGCACTTGGGGGGTGAGGGTGGGGAAAGCAGAAGTTCAGGGACAGCCTTGGCTACTTAGTGAGTCCAAGGTCAGCCTGGGCTGCAGTTGCCACTCTGTCTAAAAACAAATGAACGCTACATCCTTTCTCCTCCTGCTAGCAAAGTCCCTTTCTAGGATAATTTTGTATCTGCTGACCTATGTCAGTACAGGGCAGTCACAGGAGTGTGCAGTGTTTACTAGCTGCCCTCCCCACCCCCCCACCTCCCGCACCTCCCCCCCCCACCCGCCATGGTGCTTAGGCAGATTTGCACTGCTGTGCGCCCAGCCCACATATCACAGAGTAGCTTTACCGCACCAGGAATTCTATATGCTCTGCCTGTTGGTTCCTCCCCACCCTCTAACGCCTGACCTTTTTTTCCCTTTGAAACAGGGTTTCTTTGTGTAGCCCAGGCTGTCCTGGAACTTGCTCTGTAGATCAGGCTGGCCTCAAACTCACTGAGATCCTCCTGCCTCTGCCTCCTGAGTGCTGGATTAAATCCTGTGCGTCTACTTCATTTTTCGATAGCCCAATCTGCTGCTATTTCCTCACTTCCAAACTTTGATTTTGACCTGTAGCAAATACATTTTACATTTGATATGTACATATTGGGAATAGTACTTACCCTTACTACTTCCAGTCTCTATGATTATATTCCAATGAAAAATGATTGGTACAGTCCATTCATTAAAGAGTCAAGACCCATAGTTTCAAAAATAACCCACCTTGAAACCATTCCTCCTTTGGAAAAAGACTGTCTTTCATCAACATGACGCCAACCTCCCCTCTCCCATCTGTCTACCCTCCTCCTTTACCTGTAGTGTTTCATGTGTGTGTTTATATGTGTCCGTGGGTGTGCTCCTGCCCTTGTATGTGTAGTAGTCAGTGCTGATTGTATTCTTTGATTGTTTTCTACCCTTTTTTCCTCCTTGATGACAGCTGCTTCTCTGTGGCCTTGCAAGGAGCAAGGTTTGACCCGAGTGTGTTCATTGAAGTGTGCTGCAGAAGCGGAGAGGGAGGAAAGCCCTCCCGGGAAGACGTAGTTAAAGCTAGTCTTGAACTCACGGCAACACTACTCCAGAAACCTCACACCTTTCTATAAATGAATATTTTAAAATTAAATTTGCCTTCCATTTTGGCCAAGATGACATAATAGAGCTCAGTCAGGGATAAATAAAAAACTGAACAGGTACTCGGGAGGCAGAGGCAGGCAGAGCTATGAGTTTGAGGTCAGCCTGATCTATAAGAGCTAGTTCCAGGATAGGCTCCAAAGCAACACAGAGAAACCCTGTCTTGAAAAACAAACAAACAAACAAACAAGAAACTGAACATAATATGTTGACCAGTGGTATTCAAAACAGAAGATAAAGACAATGATCCCTGAGAGAGGCGGAGTCCCGAGTCACAAAGGCCTGAGTCCTATGTCACCTCTAGTAATTTCCTAAATGGGATGTGGCAGACTCCTTGAGTTGAGGAAATGAAACTGGGAATTCAGAGAAGCTAGTCTTCAGAACAGGTAACTGGAGAAGAGAGAATTTCAGAGAGAAACTTCTAGAAATTTACAGAGCTTATTGATCTTCAGCAATCCAGGGACATGAAAGAAGAAGAGAGGACAATCCATGGAGAGCTGTCGGGGTCTGGTGCTAGCCTGGACCCTCAATTATTTCTCTACCAGACCCCAACATAAACTATCTCTCTCTGGACCGGCGTGGAGGAGACACGACTCACATGATTTCATCGGGGGGGGGGGGTTCTCAGAGATCCCTCGTGATATCCTGAGTTCACCTCCTGAAGAGTTTTTTCCATTTATTCTGTAGTCTTTACACCAAAACTTAACTTAGGGGAAATACATTAGCATTCTGTCTCCTAGGTAACCAGGTTTTTTGTCACGTCCACAACTACTTGACTGCTGTGAATGCTAGCTGTCACTAGGCTTGAATCAGCATCTCTATCAGGCATCCTCCAAATTACAAAGAAAGGAGCAACAACATCCTGACCTTTTGTTAGGGCAGTGACAGCCTGCCTGGCAGGATACGTGACCACCTCAGGTGGGGCCTATGGCTTCAGAGTCTGGCTGCCACGCCATATAGAAATAGAAACATCGAGAGCTCAAGGATGAAAGAAAAGTCGGTGGGGTTTTGGTTTTTGAGACAGGGTCTCATGTAGCTCAGGCTAGCTTCAAATCTGTGTAGCTGAGGCTGTCCTTAAATTCCTATACTCCTGCTTCTGCCTCTTATGAGCCAACACCCCGATGTTTGTTTTGTTTACTTTCATTAGAATGCAATGTAGCAGGTTGTCTTACTCTTTCTTAATGACATTTCAAAATTTATATTATTTTTATTATGTGTGTACGATGTACAGGTCCTATAGAGGCCAGAAGAGGGTGTCCGATGCCCTGGGGCTGGAGTTACTGGCTGTTGTGAGCTACTTGAGGTGGGTGCTGGAGACTGAAGTCACTCTTCAGCACCGAGCGATTTTTCCAGTTTTTCTGGCATTTTCTCACCACCTAGATTTGGTTGACTTTAACTCCTGGCCCTCAACCCCTGCCTCCCATCCTGGTCTAAATGGGTATTCTTCCGGGATTGTCCTTTTCACACCTGTTCTGGTAACCTCCCCACCCCACATCTCCTTAAAGCCTCGAGTCCTCTCACGGGGGCCCTTTCTCATCTCCTGCATCTACACTTCTTCACTTCCGTGCAAATACACACATATAAAAATTAGAAGCTAAGACCTGCATAGGACACAGAATATTATTTTTGTAACTACTTATTTGCGTGTGTGTTTACGATAGTACGCTATGTATATGTTTGGAGGCCGGAGGACAACTTGTGGGAGTGGGTTCTCGCCTTCCACCATGTGGGTTCCAGGGGGATCAAACTCAAGTTGTCAACAAGTGTCCTAACCTGCTGAACCATCTGTTCAGCTCTGTTGTTTGTTTGTTTGTTTGATTGATTTTGAAGCAGGGCTTCTGTACTGGTTAGTTTTTATTGTCAGCTTGACCAACAAATGAGTTACCTAGGACGACAGAAGCTCAATTGAAAAATTGCCCAGATCAGATTGGTCTCTGGGCATGCCAGTGAGCTTTGTTCTGATCACTGATTGAAGGATAAAGGCCAGCCCACTGTGGGCTCGGGCTGTATAAGAAAACTAGCTGACCATGAGTTAGAGAGGGAGCCAGCAAACTCCATTATCCCTGGATGGTTTATGTGTCAGTTCCTGCCCTGACTTCCCCCAGTGGTGGACTGTGACTTGGACTGGATGTATCTGCTAAACAAACCCTTTCCTCCCTAGTCTAGCTAACACTGGGCATCCCCCCATCTCTGCCTCCACACTGCTGTGGCTACGGACATGTCTGTGGGGCCAGGGATCAGAACTCAGTTCCTTGTGTTTTCCAGACAGCCAGTTCAGGGGTGGAACTAGCTCTTCAGGCTCCCCAGAGTCTTCTAAAGGAAGATTGAGGGATGTGGCTTTTTCTTTTTTCTTTGATTTGCCTTTCAAGATTTATGTTTATTTTAGGTATATGAGTGTGGTGTCTGCTTATGTCTGTGAATCCAGAGTGTACAGTGCTCAGGAGGCCAGAAAAGGGCATCGGAGCCTCTAGAACTGTAGTTATGTGTGGTTGTGAGCTGCCATGTGGATGATGGGAATTAAATCTGGATCCTCTGGAAGGGCAACTAGTTCTCTCTCTCTCTCTCTCTCTCTCTCTCTCTCTCTCTCTCTGAACAGGATCTCACAACGTAGTCCTGGCTGTCATGGAACTCACAGAGATCCTCCCAGCTCTGCCTCCAGATGCTGGGACTCAAGGCCTATGCCACCTCACTGGGCCGCAATAAGTGCTCTTAACTGCTGAGTCACTTGCCCGATCTAGGTATTTTTCTTTATGATGGCCATTCTAAAATATTTTATCTGGGGATGAAGAGGTGCTTCAACAGTTAAAAATAAATACTGAGCCTGTGGTAGTGGTACATCACAGAGACAGAGGTAGGTAGATTTCTGTGAGTCTGAGGCCAGCCCCAGTCTATGGTGAGAGATCCTGACTTAAAAACCAAAGAAACAAAAGCTAAAAACGAAAGAAGAAGCAGTACGACTCTTGCAGAGAGCTTCGTCTGCAAGAAGCTCTGACTTCCAGTACCCATGGTGGGCAGCTCACAACGGTCTGTAAGTCCATCTCCAAAGGGGTCTAACACCTCTAACCTCTGCGGGTCCTCACGTGTTCTCTCTCACACACAGTTAAAAAGAAATCCCACTGGGAGCCTGCAGATATCTCAGGCAGTAAGCACACGGGCTGCCGGGTCTTTGGTGGAAGAAGAGAACCGATAACATGGTCCTCCCACCTCCACACGCGTGCCGCACGTACACGAGTGCACACACACACACACACACAAGAAGGGTAAGAAAATAAATAAAGCATTCTGTTAAAGTCTTGCCTATATTAGACACACAGGGTCTCGTGTGATCACCATTCTTTGTTTCAGGTGCACATAGGGCTAAAGAAAAAAAATCTGAATTTAAAAAAGCGATACACATATTTCCTAAAGCAGTTTCCAATAGACAAGTGACTGGGTCCACAGTGAGAGAAATCTGATTCTTGAAAGAAGGAAGCGACAGAAAGATTGGATTCCTCAGTCATCTGACTGACCCTCAGCCTGGCTACTTAACCTGAGAATGAGTTCCTCCAAAATCTGGAACCTAGGCCTAGTGGCCTACAAGCAGAACCCTCCCTGTTCCTTCCTCAGCCCGCCCCCTGCTGGGTGAAGCCGGGTCACACAGCAGGGGCTTGGCAGCGCCTGAGTCCGGCTCCTGAGAAAGCAGAGAAACCGCTGTGGAAAACCGGGTCTACATGGGCTGAGGGAACCGGCGCAGAGCTCGGCTGAGGCCGACATGCAGCTCAGATCCGTAGATCAGATCACAGAGAAGGGAGATGTTGGTTTTGAGATTCGTGTGGGCACAAAGGGGTCGGGGGTGTTTAAAGGGTGAGAAAATGGAGAGAAGACAGAGAGAAAGGGGAAATTGCCAAGAGGGGGCTGAAGGGGTTCAGTCATTTCTAAGTAGATTCTTTTTCCCCTTGCTCTCAGTTACAAGAGATGATCGAGGACTCGAACGTTCCTCATATTTGAAGGAGGTTTGGGTGGGAAAACTAAGAAACACCAGAGAGAATGGTCTAGAAAGGGAGAGTTCATTCGGCTGTGTTCACATGTGTCAGGAAACAGCTTAGGTTATGAAAGCCAGGCCTTTGGCTCATGGGAGCTGATCCCAGGATGGGGCTGGAAGGGGGTCAGTGATACTAATAATGGCGGAGACCCTTCCCTGGCTCCCTCCTCCCTTCAGACAAAAATCTCTTCTTGTGCAGTCCCTTAAACTGTCACTTCAAATGCAAATAGTGAATTTTCCTTGCGTTCCCAATCCCCATCCTGCACACTTCTCCCATCCTAAGGCTCGCTCCCTCTCTCCTCCCCGGGCTGGGACTGTTGCTTGTCTCCCCCGCTTTTCCAGGTCTTAGATGGCAGGGATGCATACAGGGTGAGAGTGGCTGGTCCATACCACATTTTAGATCTTCTGTACGTGTGTTTTCCACACCTGTGCAGGGAGGTGCCCACGGAGGTAAGAAGAGGGTGTGGGGTCCCCTAGAGCTGAAGTTACAGGTGGTCCTAAGTGCTGGGAACTGAACTCTGGGCCCTTGCCAGAACAATAAAGTGCTGTCATCCACTGAGGTATCTTTCTAACCCAACGCTAGGTCTCTGAAGGGTCCTAATACACAACAAACCTCAAAACTGACTAATAAGGTCTGGGGGTAAGCGAAATAAATTAACGCACAGAAGTCTTTTTATCATGTCCCATTTATTCTTTCTATGTTCTCTCTAACGCTCTCTCGATGTTCCTCGCTGTTCTACCCATCCCACAAGGTTTCCAGTTTATATACCCACACAGCCATAGTTAGCAATTCCATAGGTGATAACAATGGTACCAAGCACGCATTTCTGAGGACCAATATGATGGATAAAAGACTGACAAGGCAGGTGCCTTATGTCTCAGAAGGGGCGTGGCTATGAAGCTCTCTGGCAGATACCTGGAGGATTAGGGTGGAGCCTGACCCTCCCGGCTAAGCTTCAGGGTGCTGTATCTGCTGGTACTCAGGTGAGAAGGAATTTCTTTCTCTGGGGCTATTTAGCAGCCCAAGCTTTTTTTTTTTTTTTCCTGCATATTTTAGGGGTAAAGGTCAAACAGTCAGTTTCCTAGACTAAGACCTTGTGTCAAGTGAGAGGTAAAGGTAAGTAGAGAATATTGACAGCTTGTTAGGGTAGAGCAAAGGCCAATGGGTTACACTCTCCAGAGCTGTCTGTTCGAGAATTCAGAGCCACCCAGACCTGTTTATCAATAAGAGCAGACAAGCTGTCTTCCCTGCTCAGTGCCTCCTGCTCAGGGCTCTTCTTGTCAATAAGTCCTATCAATAAGCATAGTTGTGGGGGAGTAGCTTATGTAGATTTGACTACGAGAACAAAGGTTTGGCTGAGTGAATGCTTTCACACCAGGGCCCCATAGCGTGGAAAAATGGAGAAGGACATTCAGTTGCCCATACAGAAGGAAATTATCTCAACAAATGACTTATACATTGCTGGGGTATTTCAGGATGAATTCCATTATGGTAGCGAGAAGAGCCACGGCTTCACAAGATTTCTACTGAATTGATGACTATCCAAAAGACAGGTGTTCCCGAAGCTCTGCAAATTGGGTTCTCCACCAGATCGTACCCTTGTGGGTCTGTCTATAGATCTGTCAGCTGTACCTTTACTGTATAACGCTTGTGACTCACAGCAAACAACAACAAAACAAGCCGAGAACTGGGGAGTACACCCAGGGCCTTAGGCATCTGAGGCAGGTGCTCTCCCACCAAGCTGAATCTCAGTCCGGGTTCTTATCAACAGAGCTTGCCAAGAGGATGAAATTGAGGCACCCCAGTTTTCTGTTAGCCCTGTATGACACTGGGATATGCAACCTCGCATTCATACTGGAACTGAATCCAGGGTTCCAGGCACATGCTCTATCACTGAGCTAAACCTCTAACCCCAGTCTTAATTTATCTTTTATTATTGTCATTTATATTTATCCTGGCATGAGGTTACATGATGACTTTTGGAAGTTAGTCCTCTCTCTTGACCATGTGGAGAGAGTGGGTTCAGGTCGGCAGGCGCCTTTACTGACTGAGCCATCTTACTACACCTCCTGAGCCCTCCCCCCTTTTTTTTAAAGACAGGGTTTCATGTAGTTCAGATTGGCTTTGAACTTTTTTTTTTTTTCTGCTGAGACAGAGTTTCTCTGTGTAGCCCTGGCTGTCCTGTAACCAGATCTATGCTAGATCTATAGACCAGGCTGTCCTCAAACTCACAGAGATTTGCCTGCTTCTGCCTTTGAAATACTGGGATTGATGGTCCTCCATCACGTCCTGCTGGACCTTCAGCTCTTGCTCTTCAGGCCTTCATCTCCCAAGTGATCAGATTAATTTTTTTTATGTCTCACTACACAGCCCTGGCTGTCCTGGAACTCACAATGATCTGCCTGCCTCTGCCTCCCAAGTACTGGGATTAAAGGCATGTGGTACCCTACCCAGCTAATTTTTAATTTTGTTTTAAGACTGGTCTTATCATATATTCTTGGCTGGAGTGGAATTCACCATACAGACCAGGATGACCTCAAACAAGTTGCTTTGCCAGCCTTCGGTACGCTGGGATTACAGATGGGAGACATATCCAGCTACAAATTAACACTTTAAGGAGACCCTCTTTCATTATATTACCAACAATTAAGATGAGGCTTATTCTCTGTAGTATATTTTTATAGCTTTGTTGAGGTATAACTGACATACGTAAATTTCAAGTATTGACAATATTTTCTGTTTTTATAGAAACATAATGACTTAATTATGGAAAATAAATACTTTAAAATATTTTCCTATCATCACTCCTTAGTGTGTGTCAAATTAGTATATCTTTGGATTGCATTGTTAGAAAGTTTGGTTTTTAAAAATTTGCTCTGAGTTTCTAACTTGAGTTTCATTAAAACAAACAAAAAGCACTTAATTAAGGTATATGCCACCATACATGGCTACTTTCATCTTTAATAAGTGGTAAAGTTATATGTACATCAAAGAATTAGAAATTCCTTTATGCCTGGGCAGTGGTGGCACACGCATTTAATGGCATCACTTGGGAGGCAGAGATAGGTAGATCTCTGCAAGTTTGAGGCCAGCCTGGTCTACTGAGCAAGTTCCAGGACAGCCAGGGTTGTTAACTCAGAGAAACCCTATCTGTGGAGGTGGGGAGAGAGGTAGGAAATTTCTTTATAGTTTATTGTCAGTGAATATCTGATTTATACATTTACTTTTCTATACCTATTCACCTGGGGTCTAGGGTCACAAAGTCTTGGATAAAAAGGGACATCAAGTTTAAGGAGAAACAAAAGAATAGGGATCATCAATGAGCGGGATCATCAATGAGCTCAGGTGACCGTACCAGCAGCTCAGCAGCACAGCCTTTGCCTGGCATGTACAAGGTTCCGGGTTCCACCCCCAGAACAGACAAAAAGCATCAGGGCCTGATTAAGACCCAGATGCTGGAGGCAGCAGATGGGACTTAGGGCCAAATACTTAGTCTCAATTTAGCTTTAGGGGCCCATCATTTCAGGCAGCAAGGATTATGGCGCTTCCAGGCCCAGCGTTAGGAGAGGGTGCTCATTTCCCGAGGAACAAAATCCAGAAGTAGTCAACTGTGGTTTATAGGGTACCTAGGAACACTGTTAGCACCGGATGACTTGCAGCCTGGACGGGTGCTCATGAGAAGGATTACACTGAAGGCTTAAACTAAACGGGATTATTCCTAGTATTTGCTAAAGCTTTTAATTTTTTGCATGCTCATTGTTTGTATGACAACTTGCCTCTGCTGTAGACTGAGCTTTTTTTTTGAAAGGTTTTAAGCTCCCAGCACCTAACAATCCCCGATTAGCACTTTAATACTCATCTCCCCCCTTGTCAAATATTTAATGGACAATGACATTATCCCGTAGGCCCCAAACGACTATAGCTAGGATAAGGCACACTCCACTAAAGTAGTTAAGTTCATAGAATAGAATTGCTCATGCGGGGTGTGGTGGCCCAGGCCTTTAATCCCAGCATTAGGTATAGGCAGGCAGATCTTTGTGAGTTCGAGGCCAGTCTGGTCTACAAGAGCTAGTTCCAGGATAAGCCCCCAAACTACAGAGAAACTCTGTGTCGAAAAACAAAAACAAAACAAAACGGAAAAAAAAAAAAGAAATCAATTACTCAAGTCTGCAAGTGAGTGGCCAGCTTGGTTGTGATAGGGCCCACTGAGGGAGGGGCAAAGCGTTGGAGGAGGGAGTAGTCATTTCAAAGGGGGGCAGAATTGTATGTGTACCTTCCCTGTGTTCCTTATGAACGACACCGAAATGGTGGGACCCCTAGTTACTGTAAGCATATTTGGAGGTCTGGGATGAGAGGGCCATCTGTAGGGTTTAAATTGTTTATTTTCCATTGGTAGTCCAGGCTTCCCCCTAGGCAGATGGAGACCTCATCCTAGACCCTCCTTAAAAAAAAAAAATCAGACTCCCGGTGCACACACTCTTGCCTCCCCGCCCAGCGCCGTCGTTACACTCGGCAAGAGATCACAGAGTTACTGAGAGTCTGGACGCCTAGTCTCCTCTCTCCTAAGCGCTCCGAGGAGTTAACAGCGCCCGCTCGGCTCTGGGCTCCGCCTCTCTCCCCTCTCCGAGGTCCTGGCGGGCTTCTCCTGGAGGGGGCGGCCTCAGCAGCAACGCTCGGCCGGGCGGAGCTCTGGCCCGGGCGGAGCTGCGGCTGCAGCGTCCAGCGGCCGGACCGAAGCCCGGCTGTGCAGCCTGCGGGAGCGGCGCGAGCCCTTTCCGCACCGGGGCCCACACCCCCGCGACTCTGCAGGTAAGTCTTTCCCTTCCGCACCCAACTTTGTTGCGGTCAAGCCTCGAGTCGGGTGGCGCTAGCAGGAGCTACGCTCGCAGTTGCTGTGGGTTCCGGGGAGGAGGTGAAGGATCGGCAACACCCGTCTCTGACAGTTCTCAAGTCCCCAACTTCCCTAAAACGGGTTGGAGCGCATCACTCTCGGACTTGCCAGAACTCTGGGCTTTCGCTGGCTAAACTTGCAGCTCCCGGGGACAAGGGCTCCAACTTCGCCGCCCCTCCCCCATTTCTTGGAGCTCCGGCAGTTCCGGATACTTTTCCCTCCATCTTTCAAGTACCCTGGGCTCCCTAAAAGCCCGTCCCTCCGGGCCCGCCTCCTCTCCGTTACCCGCAGGGCCCGCGATCCCTGCGCCGCACACTGCCCGCGGGGTCACTGCGTCGCCGGCCGGCTGGCCGGAGACTCGCCGGGGCGGCGGGGCTGCGGAAGAAGGGGCGAGGCCGGCGGCGGTCCGGAGCCCGGCGGGCGGGGCCGGGAAGGGGAGGTGTAGGGGGCCGGACGGGGCGGAGCAGGCGGCCTTTGCGGCCGGCGCCGGGGCGGAGAGTTTGCGCCGGTCCCTGGGCCTGAGCTCCGGCTCGGGCTGGGGCGCCTGCGATGTCTCAAGATGGCGGAGCTGGGCGAGTTAAAGGTACCTGCCCCCTCCCCCAGCCCCGTCAGGACTCGCTCGGCTGCGCGCCGAGGCGGGGAGGCTACCGGGCTGGGAGCCGCGGGCCGGGGTGGGCGCGGGCGACGTGTCAGGGCCGGGCTGCAGGGATGCGCGGGCAGCGGCGGCGGGCGGGCGGGCAGAAGGGGCTGCGGCGGCACCCCGGGGGCGGGGCCGCGGGGCAGATGCAGGGGTGGGGCGCGGTGGGTGGGTGGGGGGGGGGGAAGAGATGCTCGCCGCTGGGGGCCGAGGCACAGGGGGCGGGGCCGCGGCAGTGGCCGCTTTGAGGAGTAGGCGGTTGCAGGGTCGTGTCGGGCGGCCGAGAGCTGCCCCCGAGGCGTAGGGGCGAGTCCGTCAGACTGAGAGACGAAGCAATCAGTGGCAGACGTAGGGATGGGTTCCGAGATGAGAGTCGAATGTTGCCAGGCTCCCGGGGACTTGCAGCTCAGGATGGAGGCTTTGGGGCTGCTGTTGGCATCTGAGCCCTGGGAAGTACCAGCTGGCAGCTGAGACGCAAGGGGCGGGGCTGGATGGGAGTGTACTTTAAGGGATGGGGCAGGAGCATCCTGATGGCTGAGAAGGAGGAACTGGCATGGTGAGGCGCTGTCGTTGGAGAGGTGGAGTGTAAACTATAGGATGGAAAAATAAGTTATAAAGCCGATGGGGAAATAAAAATAAGTAGGAGGAGCTAAGAATGGGGAAGGTTCTTGTTACATCCCTGAAAAAGGAGTCCGAGAGGAAAAGAACTTGGAGAGCCCCGTGACCTGCCCGACCTGCCCCGTGACTAGGTCTTTTAGGTATTCACAGAAGGGAGTCCTACAAGGAGATTGGTCTTGCCCCACCCCCTCCAGTCTTCAGGGAACCACTTGTGAGGACATCCCTTAGAACCTTAGACCTTCATTGCCTATCTTCTGGGTTTGCTCCATCCTTGTGCTGGACAGCCACTGGGTCATCATCACCCTTGAAGAGCTTACTTCTGAGCTGGGCAGTGATGGCACACACACTAGGGAGGCAGAGGCAGGCAGATCTCTGAGTTCAAGGCCAGCCTGGTCTACCACGTGTGTTCCAGGACAACCAAGGTACATATAGAAATCCTGTCTCAAATAACCATAAGCAACCAACCAACCAAACAAACAAACAAACAAAAAAAAACCTTGTTTTTGTGTTCGGGTCCATGGACACCAATCTCATTCTCCTGGGGTCTCTGTTGAGAACTTTGCCCTGGTTTCCACCCGTGTGGGTATGTATGCCATGTATGAGGGAGAGAATCAAGATAGTAGTCCTTGGCGGATGGAGTAAGTCAGGCCAGTTACCTAGGCTTGTGGATTCCCTCTTCCCCACAAGTTTTGGTAGCTTCCTTCTAGTAAAACAGGACGAGAGGAGTGTGGGTACGTAAATAATGTAAAAAGTTGTATGTGCACCGGTCGGTGGTTGCGCACACCTTTAATCCCAGCACTTGGGAGGCCGAGGCAGGTGGATCTCTGTGAGTTCGAGGCCAGCCTGGTCTACAAGAGCTAGTTCCAGGACAGGCACCAAAAACTACAGAGAAACCCTGTCTCGAAAATCCAAAAAAAAAAAGTGTGTGTGTGTGTGTGTGTGTGTGTGTGTGTGTGTGTTTGCGTGTGCGTGCTTGCGTGCGCAGGGGCGGGATGGTGGTGATAAAGATGGAGTGTTCAACTCTGATTTAAATCCCTGACCATAAAAGCTTCAATTCAGAGATATGGGGAGAATAGAGGTGGATTGAGGTGATTGGGAGGGGTGGGTGGGAAGTACAATCGGCTAGCCACCTGTCCTCTTTCTTCCCCATGGGGCCCGGTGTTCCCCAATCCTTTTCTTCTCCTAGTGTCCTATGCTTTTCCCAGGAGGCTAGAAACACCCTGAGAGTCTGAACCCGGGAGAGACTATAATCAGCTTAAGGGAATGTCTGGATTAGGGGAGGGGATGGGGCTAGGTAGTCCCTGTGGATTCAGCTAGTCGGGTCAGCTCCTCCACTGTCCCCCAGGAGCTCCGCGTCTGTCATCAGGAGGATAGGCCTTTGTGATCGGGGACCATTTCTGGGCTCTTCTCTCCAGCACATGGTGATGAGTTTCCGAGTGTCTGAGCTCCAGGTGCTCCTTGGCTTCGCCGGCCGGAACAAGAGTGGACGGAAGCACGAGCTCCTGGCCAAGGCCCTGCACCTCCTCAAGTCCAGCTGTGCCCCCAGTGTCCAGATGAAGATCAAAGAGCTTTACCGCCGCCGCTTTCCCCGGAAGAGCCTGGGGCCCTCTGATTTCCCGCTGCTCTCCTTGCCCCCTGGCGCCTCTCCTGTAGGCTCCCCCGGCTCTCTAGCTCCCATTCCTCCCTCCCTTCTAACCCCTGGCACCTTGCTGGGCCCTAAGCGGGAGGTGGACCTGCACCCTCCTCTGCCCCAGCCTGTGCACCCCGATGTCACCATGAAACCACTGCCCTTCTATGAAGTCTATGGGGAGCTCATCCGGCCCACCACCCTCGGTAAGGCTGGCTGTGGTCCCTCAGAGTCCCTTTCTGGATTCTGGTTCCGGCTGCTTTTGTTTCTCCCCACTGAGGTTTTAATCTTGTGGGCTCAGCGGTCTGGGATGGGAGCAGGTGGCTTCTCAGGCCTGGGCTTGGGAGTGACTGTGCCTTTGTGTCCTCAGCATCCACCTCCAGCCAGAGGTTTGAGGAAGCACACTTTACCTTTGCGCTCACCCCGCAGCAGGTGCAGCAGATCCTTACGTCCAGGTACATCTCTGGGGACTGTCCTCTGGCCTCTGCCTTTCTTCTCTGTTCTACTTTGTCTCTCATTCTTTTGCCTGTCTTCTGTCTGTGCCCTGGACATCTTTCTCTCTGTCCACCTCCACCCTCTGAACTGACATGTCTTTCTTGTTGCAGGGAGGTTCTGCCGGGAGCCAAGTGCGATTATACTATACAGGTGCAGCTAAGGTGAGCTGCTGCTTAACAAGGACGGGCGCTAAATAGGGGGCTGGCATACTCCTCTCCTGGTCCTGCCCAGTCCACTCTGGCCCTGGGACTCTTCAGGATACTGGGGGCTACACATTATCTCCAACTTCTTCTCTCTCTTTTTTTTTTTTTTCTAGAGTTCCCTGCTTCAGTGCTCGATTCACCCCAGAAAACCGACACTTACCCATTCATCCTATCCTTTCCCACCAGGTTCTGTCTCTGTGAGACCAGCTGCCCTCAGGAGGACTATTTTCCGCCTAACCTTTTTGTCAAGGTTAATGGGAAACTCTGCCCCCTGCCGGTAGGTAAAGATTCTTCCCTTTTGGCAACAAACGTTAAGTAAAAACCTCTTATGAAAAGGTGGCTCAGAGGTTAAGAACACTGACTACTCTTCCAGAGGTCCTGAGTTCAATTCCCAGCAACCACATGGTGGCTCACAACCATCTGTAATGAGATCTGGTGCCCCCTATTGGCCTATAGGATATATGTAGGGAGAATACTGTATGCATAATTAATAAATAAATCAAAAAAAAAAGATATGCTGAGCCCAGTGCCCGCTATGTAGTGGTTGCTTAGTTTATTGGCAGAATCACTATAATCTAGAGAGTGTTAAGATAGGGCTGACTCGTAGGCCGAGCATGCCTCTGTGGAAGACCACACATCCAAGAGTATTTGGGCAACACAAACTCTACTTGATATATCAGTAAGGAGGGGCTGAGAGTTGGGTGAGTACAGGAGTGGGTGGTTCTGGGAAGAATCGAGGATGGGAGTGAATAGGATTGGAACACGTGTGTGAAATTCTCAAAGGATTAGTAAGAAATAAGTAAAAGAGGGCTGAATAATTCTTGTTGGAACCCGGGCGAGGGGCACTAGTTTAACATAAAAGTTTAGAAAAGACTTCTAAGATGTTAAGACAGCAGCCGAAACTGGAAGATGAGGACTGTCCCTGTAGCTCCCTGGGACCCAGTGACTGGGGTTCCTGGCTCCTTGGTTAATGAATAAGCTCCTCCCCCGGAAGTGAACCTCTCATCCCGCCCTGTGTGGGGCCCTCGTTGCCACCGCAGAGTGGATCCCAACTCCTTTGCTCCTGAGCGAACTGGCCTCCCTCCAGAGTAATCTGAGACAGGATTTCTGAGAGTTGAACCCCTTCCCAGCACTCTGTCTCTAACAAGTCCCTCCCTTCCTCAGGGTTACCTCCCCCCAACCAAGAATGGAGCTGAGCCCAAGAGGCCCAGCCGTCCAATCAACATCACATCCCTGGCTCGGCTCTCGGCCACGGTTCCCAACACCATTGTGGTTAATTGGTCATCTGAGTTTGGACGGGTGAGCATAACCAGAAGGCCTGCAGAGGCTTCAGGGGAGCCATCTAGTTTGAGGTTGGGGATTCATCTTGCTCTTCATGGGCCTCTCTGCTTAAGGCCACCGTCTCTGGTCTTCGTGAGACAGAGCATGTGGGGAAGGGGGAAGCAGGAAGCAGCAGCTAATTTCCCCTCCCCGTCCCCCAAGTAGAATTACTCCTTGTCTGTGTACCTGGTGAGGCAGCTGACCGCAGGGACCCTTCTACAAAAACTCAGAGCGAAGGGCATCCGGAATCCAGACCATTCCCGGGCACTGAGTGAGTACCAGCCTTTTCCTCCTCCCACCTTGGGGTCTGGGGTTCCTGCTGCCCTCCAGGCTTTATCACAAACTCTCTTACGTGATCTCCAGCTGCCCCCCCCCCCCCCCCCCCCCCCCCCCCGTGCTTCTCCTCAGCCTCTGCGGGTGAGGAATTAGATCCTCAAGCAATGCAAATAGCTTTGCATTCCCAATCAGACAACACTTCTGCATCTCCAAGACCCCAGGTCCACCCCCACTAAGATACAGTTCTCTGTACTGAAAAGCTCTAAAATTCTTTCAACCTAATCCTCACGTGATGCTTCCCTTCCGTCTAGATCATCCCAAACATAACCCACATTTCACCTTGCAGTTGTTAAAGATCTTGGAGAAATCTCTTCTCCATACCCAACCTTCTAGATATAGATCCGCTCCTGTCCCGTGCCACAGGCCCCCCAAAGACAACGCTCAGCTGCCTCTCTGCTTCCAGGCTGCTTCCAGCCTCGCTGACCCCATGGCTCTGGCCTCACTCTTGTTTCAGTCAAGGAGAAATTGACCGCTGACCCTGACAGTGAGGTGGCTACTACGAGTCTCCGGGTGTCCCTCATGTGCCCGGTGGGTACACGGAGCGAAAGGAAGTGGGAGGAGGGTTGGGCTAAAGTCTGAAGAGGGTTCCTAAGGATACTAGAGCAAAGTTTTCTCGACTGACCTCTGCTCTCATCAGCTAGGGAAGATGCGCCTGACTGTCCCATGCCGCGCCCTCACCTGTGCCCATCTGCAAAGCTTCGATGCTGCCCTTTATCTACAGATGAATGAGAAGAAGCCAACGTGGACATGTCCTGTGTGCGATAAGAAGGCCCCCTACGAATCCCTTATTATCGATGGGTAGGGCTTTGCTGCCCCCCCCCCCCTTTATGGCTTCCTGACTCCCAGCTCTCACCCTCATCTCCTTCAGTCGTCCATGTGTGTGTGACATCAAGGGCTTAGGGAAGACATCATGCTCAGTGTTTTCTCAGTCCTCATAACAGCCCCACAGCACGAGTGCCGCCGTTCCAGATGAGAGACCTGGAAGGTCTCATTAGCAAATGGCAGAGCCAACAGTGAATTGTTCCGATATGTTGCCGATAACAACTACGTGAACTTCCCACCGTGCTTAGCAACTCGCGTTCCTTTTCATTTTTGCTGTTACAAATGGCATTTATTAGATTGGCATAATAAGGTTTTTTTTTTCTTTTTTAAGTGCATGCCCTGACACTTTCTTTTCTCTTTTTTTTGTTTTTGTTTTTAAAGGTTTATTTATTTATTAAATATACAGCCATCTGTCTACATGTATGCCTGCGAGCCAGAAGAGGGCACCAGATCTCATTAAGTAGTCTTTCTCCTTGTACAACCTCCATTAGGGCTCTCACATTGTCTTTTGAGAAGGTTTAAGCCTGCACCTAAAATTTGTGCCGTTTGCTGGACCTGGTGGCACATGTGTTTAATCCCAGCACTTGGGGAGGTAGAAGCAGGCGGATCTCTGAGTTCAAGGACAGCCAGTGCTACACAGAGAAACCCTGTCTGAACTGTGAAGCTCGTTTGCATACTTGCCCCCACAATGCTAGGGATCAAACTTGGGGCCTGCATGCTAAGCGAGTCTCTGTTATGAAGCTACAGTCCCAGCCTGTGCTTTATTGCTGTTCCAGCAATGACTCAGAGAGGTCCAGTAAGGCGCGTAGTGCAGATGAGGATGCTAACCTTAGTGAGTCAGGAAGTGAGTCTCAGAGCACTGACTGGTGTCCCAGTGAATTCCCATGTCCTCCTCCCCTAGTTTGTTCATGGAAATTCTTAATTCCTGTTCGGATTGTGATGAGATCCAGTTCATGGAAGATGGATCCTGGTGTCCAATGAAACCTAAGAAGGAGGCATCTGAGGTTTGCCCCCCGCCAGGGTATGGGCTGGATGGTGAGTGACCCCCTGCTCCCCAATTGAGCTAGATCATGGGTGGCCCTTTTTCTGAGACACAGTCTTCTTAACCACCCCAGGCCTCCAGTATAGCCCAGTCCAGGAGGGAAATCCATCAGAGAATAAGAAGAGGGTTGAAGTTATTGACTTGACAATGGAAAGCTCATCAGATGAGGAAGATCTGCCCCCAACCAAGAAACACTGCCCTGTCACCTCAGCCGCCATCCCCGCCCTTCCCGGAGGCAAAGGGTATGAGGAAAGGCAGAGGGGACAGGAGGGCAGAACTGCTGTCTGCTCATAGGCAGGCCTCGGGACAGGGAAGGGAGGATGGAACGGGACTGGACCGTGGGCGTCTGTGCTTGGCTGGCTTCTCCAGGTCCTTCCCTCCCCTCAGAGTCCTGACATCTGGTCATCAGCCATCTTCGGTGCTACGGAGCCCTGCAATGGGCACCCTGGGCAGTGATTTCCTGTCCAGCCTTCCACTACATGAGTACCCACCTGCCTTCCCACTGGGGGCTGACATCCAAGGTATAACACGCATCCTAAGTGGGTGGGTGGGGTCCTGCCCTGTTATACACTCTCTAGACTTGTTTCTTTGCAGAGCCTGGGGGTAGGAGGATGTTTTCTTGTGGTGAAGGAGTTAGAAGGGGGTTGATTGTGATTTTTCCTTTTCCACCAGGTTTAGATTTATTTTCTTTCCTTCAGACTGAGAGTCAGGTAAGTAGTCAGCCCTCAGAAGAGCCCTTCCTAGATACTGATGGCATTGTCTTTCCCTGCCTGGTTTCCCTAGGGATTTCAAAATGCTTTCCTGTGGGAGGAGAGGGTAGCAGCTTATCTCCCTGTTCCAGCTGGCACTTCATGTTCACATCTGTGCCTTCCCGACTCCCGCCATGCAGTTCTCTTTCTGCCTACTCACCCCTGCCTGTATGCAGAGCCTTTCCTAGTGGGTGTTCCACACATTGGCGACACCCACTAGGTATCTGGAGGGACTGTCTATGGCAAGGCACGGGGAACGGTCTGGGGAAGTAGGGCAGAGTTGGCGAGGTCCCCCTCTTTTCTTCTCAAGAATGCCTTGAGATCATAAGGGTTGGTCCCCATAAAACAGTTCCCAGGTGAGCACCGGGAGGTGGCAGGCAAGGGAAACCACAGCTGTGCTCTTCATCCCCAGCACTACGGTCCTTCTGTCATCACCTCGCTAGATGAACAGGACACCCTCGGCCACTTCTTCCAGTACCGGGGAACCCCTTCCCACTTCCTGGGCCCACTGGCCCCCACACTGGGGAGCTCTCACCGCAGCTCCACTCCAGCGCCCCCTCCTGGCCGTGTCAGCAGCATTGTGGCTCCTGGGAGTTCCTTGAGGGAAGGGCATGGTGGACCCTTGCCTTCAGGTCCCTCTTTGACTGGCTGTCGGTCAGATGTCATTTCCTTGGATTGAGTTACTTGGATTACGAAACCTTCACTGCTCCCCCAGCACTGAGCAAATCTGCTCAGTCCCAACCCCTGGCTACCCTGATCCCTCAGGGGTCTTTGATTGGTCTTATCTCTGCCTAATAAGGCCGGTACTCAAAGGGTTAACATTTAACCTGTTTTAAAGGGTGTTGGGGTCTGTTTTTAGAAGTATTTTGACGGTTGCACATTCCTTTGGGTATGGTGACCTAGGCAGTGGGAGGCAGATGGAGAGAGAGGAGCAGAAGGAAGAGGGGGATCCTCAGCCTATACCAGATCTACAGCCTCTTGGGGAAAAGGCACTTTGCTGGCCCCCAAGACGCCTTCCCTTCCCAAACCAAACTGTCCTTTTCATGTCCATTCTGTTCCCGTTGGCCACACAGGTGGCAGGCAGATCTGAGACGTGAAGCTTCAGAGATGGGCAGAGAACTCTATTTTGGGTTGCAGATTTCTTTTTTGTACATAAATAAGAAAACCCAAAATTATCCAAAGATGACACTCCCTGCCTTTTGCTTCCCAGTCTGACTTGAGGAGGAAACAAGGCCTTAGTTGCGGTGCCCAGGGCCTCGGGAGCAGGGCTTGGCCTGCCTACTGCCTGGGTCTCTCTATTTATATATTTAAGTTCACAATGTTTCTTATGCTAAACAACCAAGGGCCTATGCTTCTAGTGACCTGTGGTCAGGCCTAGATCATTCTGCACCTTTTGTGGGATTTGGGGGCTCTGTGTTCTCCTTCCCAGTACTCAGGCCCTTGTAGGGCCAAGGCCCTATGTTGTGATTTTACTTTCTGTTCCCAGAGGTGTAGCAGGGTTCTTGCCTACAATAAAGGTTGTGAATGTTCTGTGATTTCCAGACCCCTGGTTTGTGGGGAAGAGGGTCCATGTTCCGTCTTTTCACTTTTAGAAAACGTTTAAAAATTTTTATTACTGTGTATTTGGGCATATGTGCCTTTGCATGGCATGTGGACATTAGGGGACAGCTTTTTGGAGTAGAACCCCTCCTGCCATCTGAAAGAGATTCTAGGCATTGAACTCAGGTCTCAGGTTTTTACAGCAGAAGTCTTTGGAGCCATCAGCTCGCAGACCCCAGTCCTTCCTCTGCTGGTCCGGGCTCCATGTAAAACCTGGAGGGAGCAGAGGCATTCACAGCAAACGTACGGTATCTGTAAGATCACTAGACTGCCTCAACCCAGTGCTGTGGGGCCCTCACGTCATTCCTTACCTTCAGCTGCCCAGATGTTGCAGCCAGAGCCTGAGAGCAAACTTGGTTCCAGCGCTGACCCGCTCTCCGTCCTCTGCTGTGGCTGGGGTTGTCCGCAGGAGAGTGGACATGGGCAGGACCAGAGGTCGGGTTCCTCCATCGTCCTTCAGTTCGGTTGCACTGGAGTATGACAGTTTCTGTCTAGGCTGTGCCTTGTAGCTTACATGAACTTTAGTATGTTGGGCCATTTAATCCTCCCAGCTATTACATAAGGCAAGCGAGTGTTAGCCTCACACAGCAGAAAGGAAACACTCAAGGAGAGTGCACTATAGGAGAGTAGGGGCTCAGACCAAGGGCTTCAGTGCTAGTCAGCTGGACGGTGAACCCTTAACATTTGGAGTCTTTGATCTCAGGTGGTCTTTTAATTATCAATAGACCAACTTGCTCTCTAAATCTCTTCCACAAACTACATGCAACTCCAAACTGCAATCTTCCCCATGTATGCATATGCATGTATGTTGTTGTATGCTGATAGCTAAAGTAAAATTCTTACCAGAGAGAAGGTGGTAAGGTCTGGAGAAGTCTGGGTGTCTCAGTGCCATCTTCTGTGGCGGCCACAACTGCTGCTACATCTGGCCCCAGCCACATAAAGGCACTCACCTCATTTGGATTTATTTGGATCCGGGCCTGGGGTTAGACATATTGATCCATCACTTAGGAGAAGGAGGCAGAAGACAGACCAGGGGCAAGGGCAGCTTGCTATCTCCCCTTGTCTGGAGTCCCAGTCAGAACCAGGTGCTCTATCCTGTCCTCTACTGCCAGGCCTACCTGGAGCTCCTGCTCTGACTCCTGGGAGGTCACAAGAACATAGAGAATGAGGTGATGGTATTTGGGGAAACCCCAGCTCAGCCTAGGAGGGTAGGCAGACTAAAACAAAGCAAAACACCACCAATGTAGCATGTGGAGAGAATTCCTGGTTTTGAAACTTTGTAAGTAGAGCTTTAGAGAGACAAAATGCTGGTCCAACGCCCAAGGAGTGGGTGGTAGGGAACAGGTAAGAGGGACAGAGGTGAGAGCTGTGGTTTGGGTAACCCACACTACCCACATTTCTTTTCCCCAGTGGCCAAGGCAGATAAGGGTTGTTCCATGGGCTTTAGGGGTCGTTGAAAGTCTGTCTCACCTCCCACAACCCCAGAAGGACACAAGAGACCTGGGCCAGAGGCAGCTGAAGCCCACACTCTTCCTGCAGCTCTCGAAGGCCACACTCCAGGACCTGGGAGTCAAAGGGAGCAGGTCAGGATGTCCAAAGTGTAACCCCCTTTGTCCCTCAGCCTACACCCAAGGTGACCCCACTCATAGATCTCTTGGTTGAGTCGGCAGACTTGGTACCTCCTCATCAACTTCCATGTGGCCACCTGCAAGAAGAACAGACCCGATAGTGAACGGTGGTTGTCTCGACCAGGGAGCCCATCTTCCAGTGGGCAGAGGAAGTTTGTAGCTGTGGACACAGACCTTGGGCATCCACTGTACAGGACTGACACCCAGTAGCAATGTGGAGGGAAAGGACACTGTCTCCCACAGCGTCTGTTCCTAGGTGCTCACCTGGAGGGACCCAGACGTTGGGGGAAATGCGGAGAGTGCATGTCCTTCGGGTCAACAAGACAGTCTGATCACTGGACTGAAGAATAACGGCCACACCCACATCCACACCTCTATCTGGGGGCAGCTCGGTCCTGGAGCCCCCAGGCTTCTGGTCCAGAGCCACAAAAGGGCAGAAAGGGGGTCTCTGACAAGAAGGAGTTGATCGGGCTAAGGCTTGGAAAAGTAGGGTGGGACTTTCAGAAATTAGAGGTGCCGGCGGTGGGAGCTGGCCTGTTGCCACCCGCCCTGTCCTCAATCCGCCCTCACTTTCCCTGCCGACTCCCTGACCAGACCTGGATTGGAAGTCTCTCCGAGGCGCCGGGGAATGAATGGCTGGAAAGGACAAGCTGTCCTCGCTCCAAGCTGCAGTGCGTGTGCCATGGCCCGGGTCCCCGCCCGGCCCCCAGAAGGCCACACACACTCTGCGTGAAGTTCACTGACTCTAGGCGTCCGGCCAGGCGCAGCAGTAACCGTGCCGCAGCCATCCCGCTGTTAAGGTCGCCGCTTGCCTGGCGCCCCCTAGTGGCCCAGCGCCGTGAGTCGTGCAGCTTCCGGTGTGCCTGCCCTGCAAACCAGATTTTCCAGATGGGCTGGGAAATTTAGGCACAACTTTTGGGGGCAATCCCTGCGTGTAATGCTCACAAAACATAAAGAAACCCGCTACATATTCTCATTTCCTCTTGAGTTCTTTCTGACTTCCCTATTTGGTACAATAATCCCCAGGTTGAATGATTTCTGGATAGCCGTGTTAATCCCCTCCAGCCGTAGGCTGAACTTCACTTAACCCCCTCCACATGAGACCCCTAACAATTTCATAAAAATCCTTAAAAATGCAAAGCAAGTTCTCATATAACCCAAGCTAGCCTCAAACTTGTGTAGCCAAAACAGATGTTGACCTTCTGACTCGCTGGCCTCCACGTTTTGCTGTTTGTGCAGTTCCGAGGATCAAACGCAGGGCTTCGGGCATTACCATGCTTAATAAGTGATGGTGACTGGCTTGAAGGCAGAGACGATCTTTTACCATATATAGTCATATTTATTTCTGTCAATATGGGGGTAGGGTGGGCATGCACCTGCCATGGCAGGCTAGTGGAGGTCAGAGAAGCCGGTTCTCTCTTTCCTTCATGTGAGTCCACGGAATAACCTCAGGTTGTCACTGTCTGATTGGAATCAAGCCTACTCCATGAGATGGAACCCATGCCTGACACTTCCTGGGATAGCCAAGAACCTGAGACTAGATAGGCCATGGACCTAGGGGAAAACCAAACGCTACTGTCTGCTAAAGGAAGGTGGTGGTAGAATGACTCCTAATGACATACTGCCACACGCTTGGGCTCGTGCCTTGCTCAGCCATCATCACGGAAGCTCCTCCTGCAGGAGATGGGAACAAAGACAGAGACCCACAAATGGGCAATGTGTGGAGAGTGACAGGTCTTAGAGCATCTGGTTCTACACGGGATGTCTTCATCAGACCCTCTCCTCGTGACTCAGAGAACTCTGTGGAAGACAAGAAAAGGTCACAAGAGCCAGGGTGGGTGAGGACACCAAGGAAACAAGGCCTGGGCACAACAGGAATGGTACATACGTGAACGCAGAGGTCATGCTTCATGCATCTGAGTGGTCCAAATCGAACCCAAATGGGGTCCCGGCACTGAGAGGGGAAGTAGACACATACTGCACCCCTAACCCAGAAGCAATTACAAGGGATAACTTCTTGTAAAGGAAAAATTAGCTTTCTCCAACAGACTCTCACTGGGTAGACAAACCACACTTAAGGGCAGGCCCAGTAGATGACCAAAACAAATCAAACTTAATGGTATTTTTGGAGGCTTTTTTTCTTTTTCTTTTCTTCTTTTTTTTTTTTGTTTCATAATGTTTTGTCTGCAACTTTTTTCCCTTACAGATTTCTTGTTTATATATTATGATTTCCATTTTGTTTTTATGGGTTTTCTATGTGTGTCTTAACATCTGTGTTTCTTTTGTTCTTTGACTTTTTGTTGTTGTCTTGTCCTATTCTGGTTTGTTTTTATTTTATCTTATTTTTATTATTTTTATATGCCTGTTTTCTAATAAGAGTATGGATTTGGGTTGGTAGAGAAGTGGGGAGGATCTGGGAGGAACTGGCTCATCTTACTTATTTATTTGAGACAGGGTGTAGCTCTGGCTGTCCTGGGACTCACTCTTGTAGTCTCAAACTCAGAGATTCACTTGCCTCTTCCTCCCAAGTGAAGGGATAAAAGGCGCACGTTACTACTGCCTGGCTAAAAAGAATCTATATTGATACACAAATGTTGAAAGAATTGCAACATAACTAAGAAGAAACTAAAAGCCTTGTAAGCAACATTTAGCTGCATTAAGTGAATGCAAGCTACCGGGACAAACTGTACCCAAGATACTGACACCATCTAGAGTGGACCACAGAAAGGAGGAAAGGGGTAACTTTTGTGTTTACCATGTCCCAGACATTATATTATTATACGTGTTCCACACATATAATTTCAGCTGTGCTAGGAGCCTAGACCTGGTAAATATGTCTTTTGCTTATATATTCCGTATAACTGCTTGGATCATTTTACCTGCCAGTTCTGTAAACAGGTTTCCTTGCAGAGTATGCAGAGCATGTTTTAATCCTAGTATTTGTAAAGCAGAAGCTGGAAGATTGCTGGAAGTTTCAGGTTAGCTTGGTCTACACAGCGAGTTCCAGGCCAGCCTAGCTATATAGCAAGACCCTGTCTCAAAACCAAAACCAACAACAAAAAAGCCCCAAAAACTTCTTTTCATTTTCCCACAGCAGCCTTTGACATTCTGCACACTGTGTGCATGTGTTAAATGTTACAACTCAGTGAGATAGGTGTAGACTTTTATAAATGGAAATAACTACTTGGGAAGAAATTTCAGGGACTGTGATGGTTTGAATATGTCCCAGTTTCCTTTGGGGATTTGAATACTTGGTCCCTGACTGGTGGCACTGTTTGGGAAATTTAGAAAGTGTGGCCTTTTTGGAGGATGTTATAGGGTGTCTCAGTTAGGGTTTTATTGCTGTGAGGAGACACCATGACCACAGCAACTCTTATTTATAAAAGAAACACTTAATAGAGGTGGCAGCTTACAGTTCAGAGATTTAGTCCATTATCATCATGACAGGGAGCATGGTAGTGTGCAGGCAGACATGGTGCTGAAAGAGGAGCTGCTACCTTAATCCTACAGACAACAGGAAGTGGTCTGAGACATTGGGCATGACTTGAGCATATATGAGACCTCAAAGACCACCTCCACAGTGACACACTTCCTCCAATAAGGCCACATCAACTTTAACAAAGCCACACCTAAGAGTGCCACTCTTTGGGGCCCATTTTTTGTCAAACCACCCCACTGGGGCAGGCTTCCAGCTCCAGCCACCATGCCTTCATTCTGCCATCTTGGACTCTGACCCTCTGGAACTTAAAGCCCAGGTAAGAGTCTTCTTCTGCAAGACCCTTGGTCATTGTGTTTTATCACAATAGAAAGGTAACAATTCAGGGATGTTTCAACATGAGCTTGATTGACTTAATTTTTGTTTTGTTTTCTTAAGACAGGCTCTCACTCTATTGTCCACACTAGCCTGAAACTTATCAAAAGAGCCAGGCTGACCTTGAACTTGCAGAAATCCCCCATCTCAGCTTCCTTATTGGTGGGATCACAGGTGTGTCCCTTCGTGCCTGGCTTCGGTGGACTTTTTTGTATGTGTGGTGTGTGCACGTGTTGTACAGGTATGTGCATGTGTGTCCAGATCAGAAGTTGATGATTGGGTGCCTTCCTGGATTGCTTCCTATCTTATTTTTACATTTGTGTGCACGTGTGTATGTATGTGGCCACACTGTCCAAGTAGAGGTTAGAGGACAGTTTGTGGGAGTTTGTTCTCTTCTACCATATGGTTCTGGAGCTAGGTCATCAGCCTTGGTGGCAAGCTCCCTTATCCACCAAGTCACCATCTTGCTGGGCCTCCACCTTATTTGTTGAGCCGGGTCTTTCACTGAACCCGAAGCTCATCAATTTGTCTCGACTCGCTAGCCAATGAATCCCAGAGATGTGTCCATCTCCAGGTCTAGGGTGACAGGCATCACACCTAGATTTCACATGGGTACTGAGCTTCCTGAGTCAGGGCCTCATGCTTGAGCAGCAAGTGTGTCACCCCCGTAAGTCATCTTGTTGGCCCCTCAATGACTTCCTGATAAAAACTGACATATATAATTTATGATTAATCTAATTTATTTAAGGTTCTTCCCATTGCAAGAATTTGGTGAGAGAATATAGTGATGGGTATAAGTCTATTAACAAATTTTACAAAATATGTCAATCTCTTTTTGGTGTATCATGAACAGTAGGGAAAGACAGAAACGGGGGCTCAGAATCTGAAACTTAGCTGGGTGATATGGCACACTCTTTTAATTCCAGCACTCAGGAGGCAGAGGAAGACGGATTGCCAATGAGTTTGAGGCCAGATTGGTCTACAGAGCAAGTTCCAGGACAATCAGGGTTAAAGAAAGAATGCATCCAAGCACCTTCTTGTTGTTCTGTCTCCTAGATCTTTGAGAAGGAAGTTGGTTTCTGGTTGGGGATGTAGCTCAGTGGTACAGCACTTGACTAGCATGTGAAAGGCCCTGAGTTTGATCCTAGCGCTGCTTCCTCTGGGTCACGGTCTCTTCATGGTGCTCTCGATGTATGACTCCAGCAAGAAGATGGTTTCATCCACCTGGATCTCACTGGCATCCAACCTGAGTGAAAAAGTGAGACATTTGCCAGGGGTTAATGCTCATTAGTATATTCATGATTAGAGGCATGGGTGCGGCCATGCAGAATTACTTGCTCATTCCTGAGCGTGTGGAAAGAAGAGAACCAGGAGAGCCTTCCTCCATCTATATTTCTCCCACATCAGACACTGTGCAGCTGCTGAAGCCCCACAGGCAGCATCTTACTTTTCCTTACAACCATGAGAACGAACAGCACTTCTAAGAGCTGTGTGCTTTAAAACCATGAGAAAGTGAAGAGTTAGTGTTAATCAACAAGAGTGAGGGACTTCCCCAATCTGATAAAACCACAGCTAACACCACACTTAATGGTAAGAACTCAAGTTTCCTTCCTTAGATCAGGAACAATGCCAAAGTGTCCTTTCCAGTCTTCTGCTGGAGGTGATAGTCAAGACAATTAGGCAAGTTACAAAGAAAAAAAAATTACTAGAACTAATAAATTTATACAACCCCTCTTAATGAATAAAAGGAAATGAAGATGGAAGCATATTGCTATGAAACTATGAAAGGTCTCATGGCCCAGCAATGCATTTGGATTTTATACTGTAAAAAAAAAAATCAATAAATCATCTCAGCCAGGTGTGGTGACATACACTTGTTAATCCCAGCACTTTGGAGGTGGAGGTGGTAGAAGCAGCAGAATCAGTTCAAGGCTAGTATGGCTACATGAGACCTTTAGTCAGGAAACATAACCCTTCCAAACCAAAGGATGGGCAAACATGTGCACAAGCAAGGAAGCCAACAAATCATTTCAACTAGCAGAGGGATGCGGTCAACCACTTTAAAGGCAATAAATAGCCTGAAGGTTGGGGAGATGGACTGGAGGGTAAATTGCCTGCCATCCAAGTGTGAGGGAGGAACTGAGGCTGGAGTCCCAGAATACACACAAAGCCACACACACACACACGCCATAAGAGCATTGTGACACATGGTTTGTAAGATAAAGTTATTGCAAAGCTCTAGGTAAGAGGTAATGAAGAACCAAGATGAAATGCCAGACTTGAGGCTGAAGTAAAATTTTTCAGTACTTGGTGAATGACAGAGTACAGCCCTGGCTGTCCTGGATCAGGCTGGCCTCGAACTCATAGAGATCTATGCCTCTGGAGTGTTGGGATTAAAGGCGTGTGCCACCAAGTCTGGTAGGCTCAATTCTTTTAATTAGGCTAGGAAAGCGACCCTACACTTAGGTATGCTCACTAAACTGAAGGAGATTAGGCGGCGAATTGTATTTGCTTGAAAGGCATCGTCAAGCAGAGTCTGGATCCCACCACTTACTTGTTAACGTTGCGTTTCAGCGTCTCCAGCTGCTGCCGCTCAGGGGCTGTGATCATCTCCTCTATCTCCTGCAGCTGCACCTCCTCTGCACCCGTGGCCTGCATTGATGCAATGATGGCTTCTACCCTCTGAGACTTTTCTAGTAGCCGCCTATCAGACAGACAGAGCTTTGATGTATTTCCTTATCTCTGAGATTCTCCTGCCCTCTATCTCAGAGGCCAGTTCCTTCCTTCCATGTTTCAGCTACAGACTCTGCCCATAACTTAATCACAAACATAACTTTGTTCCTGAAACATTTATTGCCTCTTAGTTGCACTTAAACTCTGGGGTCAAGCACATGCCTCATAATTTGCGAAAGTATTTAATTGGGGGTATAGTCAACAAGTGTAAACTAAGGCATGGCTATGCCAACCCAAACCTATGACTCAATGCCACTCACTGTGTATTGGGCTACTGTTGCCATTTCTAGAGCAAGTTTCCCTCAGGCTTGGACCTTGAAGAATGTAAGTGAAAATGTGCTGGGGCACAGAGGTACCGGGTAAAGGAGAACTGTCACCATGTATAAGTGTTTTAGTTATTGGTTCAGTGGAAAAATAATAAAAAAACCAAGCTATGTCTGACAGAGAGAGAGGAAAAGAGAAATGCGGAGATTCAATGGAGACGCACTCACTTGTTCTCCTTCGTTTCAAACTGCCGCCTTTCTATCAAGTTGGCTATGCTCTGAGGAAAGAGAAGACAGGTAAGAAATGCCAATGGTTCTGTTTAAGTGGTGTGGAGTGGTGAGGGAAAAGGGCGAGGCCATCTACGAGGGATGGGAGAAAACCCGCAGGGTTACCTTATAACACCTGTGCAACAGCATCCTGGCAGCCGACAGCACATTCACGGTGTACAAATAGAAGGTCCTGGATGGCGCGTGGTCTGGGGTTTTAGGAATTTCCTGTTTGTCCGCAGAGATAAAGAGACTGTTCTTTGGAACTGGTAAAGCAAACCCCCACCCACCTGGCACTGTCAGTCCTCATTTCTAATACTTTGCTTTCCTGGCCAATCAGTAGTGACTCTGTTTATGACATAATCAGCTACATGAAGCAGGGTACCTAGCTTTCCATTTTTCTATCAGCATCCTGAATAAAAGAGAAAGCAATTAATATTTACTGAGGAAACTCTACACAGGCCAGGTGGATTGTATTTGATTTTCATAATAGACTTTATTTATTAATAATTGAGACAGTATGATACTGTTAAGCATATGCTGGCCTCAAATTTTTAATCCTTCAGCCTCAGCCTCCTCTGTACTGTACTGGGATTATAGGCATCTTTTTATTTTTAATTTTTTAAATATTTATTTATTTATTTATTTATTTATTATGTATACAATATTCTGTCTGTGTTTATGTCTGCAGGCCAGAAGAGGGCACCAGACGTCATTACAGATGGTTGTGAGCCACCATGTGGTTGCCAGGAATTGAACTCAGGACTTTTGAAAAGAACAGGCAATGCTATTAACCACTGAGCCAACTCTCCAGCCCTGTACAGGGATTATAGGTACACACTACCACAGCCGGTCCAAACCACTGTCCTTACAGCATCATCCACTGCCATTTTACAGATACAAAATGACGGCGGTTGACCTGCTTGAAGTGACTCCAAAATCCATTCAACCTGCTTCCTCAAAGGGTCCCCAACATAGTTCTACAAGAATCAAGATATGTTGAATGAGTTACTTACTCCATTACAGATTTAAAGCTCTCAGGAATAATGGGCTGGATAGGGCAGGGGAGTTAGAGCTGTGAGCTGATTTCTTGAGTGTCATCTGTCTCTTATCAAGTCAGTTAAACTCTACACGATCCTATATGGGTTTGCCACGCCTGTGTTAATCTTTTTCTTTTCTTCTGTTTCAGAGGTGGCTATAGTATCCGCCTGGGGACCCAGAGTAATTTCCTCAGGAGTTTCTCCTGCCATGGCCAGCCATGCTGAACAGCAGCTACTAAAGCCGTGGCCACCTAGAGTGATAGTGGGAGTTCTCTACTAAAGCCGTGGCCACCTAGAGTGATAGTGGGAGTTCTCTACTAAAGCCGTGGCTACCTGGAGAGATATGAAGTTTTCTGAGAGCATCTTATACAACATATCCTTTGCCTCCTTTGCAGGAATCATTGCAAAGTCCTCCACCTGCTTCTGCTCCAGGTATTTCTTCTGCAATACCAGACGAAATATTCTGGCACAGCGAGACCCAAATCTGGAAGAACAGAGAACCACAGGGTATACTTTAGCTCCTGGTCTCAGAGTACGGACTTACTAATCCACATGTGGGGTCAGGAGTAGAGAGGAACAGTGCTCAGAGTTCTTTTACAGCTCCAGAAGTTGGTAATAGTACTGTTAATCATAACTTGTCACCAAATGCCAACTACTTTGTGTGTCACAGATCTTGTATTACAGAGTTTTGGGTGCTGGTTAATTTGCCTAGCTAGGAATTAGTTTTATAGTGAAGAATAGTTCTACTGGAAAGAAGAGACCAAGTGTGGCAGGGTATGCCATCAAAACCAAATTACCTGTCCAATGGGGTGTGGAGAGGAAGTGTCTGAGCCCAACCCCAATCAGTGGCCCTCTTACCTCTCCTGGATGACAGACTCCAGAGTCGCAGTGGCCAGGGATGCTAATGCCTTATGGAGGTCTTTATGTAGAGGATTAAGGGCATTCAGTAATGTTTTGGCCTCATCATCATGAACTTAGCTTCATGACTAAACTCCTAATTTATAACTAAAAATTAAATAATACTTTGCCTTTTACATTTCATGTATGATATATAAGTATATTAACATTTGGAAGGATTTTGCTTAAGTAAACTTATTTTTTATTTTTACTTTATGTGCATAAGTGTTTTGCCTGTATGTCTGAGGGTATTAGATTTTGGAGTTACAGACAGCTGTTAGCTGCCATGTGAGTGTTGGGGATTGAACCTGGGTCCCCTGGAAGAGCAATCAGTGCTCTTAACTACTGAGTCATCTCTCCAGCCCCTCTCTTCTTCTTGTGAGACAGGGTCTTGCTATGTAGCCCAGATTGACTTGAAACATTTGACTTTTCTGCCTCGGCTCCAAACTGCTCCAACTGTAAGCAGTTAGCACAACTCTCCCCTTTCCTAGCTCTCTGCCTCAGCTCTACCAACTTCCTTCTTCCTCTCTTGCAGAGCTGGTGATCTGGTCCAGCGCTTTGCACAATGTGTGTGAGGTGCTATAAGCAACGACAGTTGTAGCACAAGTAATAAAAACCCAGAGACAGATACTGGGGTTCAACTTGAAGGTCAGAAAAGCAAAGCAGTCAGCCACTAGAGAGCTCTTGCCTCTATGAAATTTTCAGATTGAAAGAAGAGCGAGTTCCTGTCTTAGCCCACCTTCTATTCCTCTCTAGCGCTGGGATTAAAGGTGTGCACCACCACCACTGGGCCTGGATGGCTGACTAGTGTAGCTGTTTTGCATTCTGATCTTCAGTCAAGTTTTATTTATTAAAATACAAATGAATATCACTACAGACAGTCCCAGGCTTTTATATTTTAATTAATAAAACTCACTGAAAATTCACAGAAAAATTAAGAAAGTTATTTCAATTTTTGAACTTGTTTAGTATATTAGGATTGACGAATTCCTTTCCTGTGGTGGCACACGCCTCTGCTTCCAGCACTTGGGAAGTGAGGCAAGAGGATCAGGGCTTCAGCGCTAACATTTAAGCTACGCAGTGGGTTCGAGACCAGCCTAGGCAACATGAGACTGTTTCAATAACAACAACAACAAAACCAAGAACACCCCCACCAATTTTTCCTAGGTTACCCCTGTTTCCTAACTCAGGGGTCCTGACAGAACAGGCAGCTGGGAAGGATACTGATGACATACATTCCTCCACCGCTGTCGCCAGACTTTCCAATAAACTCTAGCTGTTAAAAGAGAGCGAATGGTGTTAATTGAATGTAAAGTCTAGTGATTAATTCTTTCCTATAGACCAACTCTGAAGCAAACAGCTCCTGCCAGACAATGACGACTTTGTCTGGGACAGCTAAGCAGACAAAAGGACTCTAGTGAAATATTAGGATTCAGTGGCAGAGATAAATTATAAACAGACCAAGTGGGTGGGGAAGACTTACTGGGTCATCTGCCAACAGCGTAAGGTATTGATCGAGGACTTGCTTAGAGATGTTATAGCCAACAGGCAGGGACTTGAAGATCTGTGGAACAGAAGGGGATGCTGGAAGTGGGGCCTGGGAATGCAGAACTGTTAACATGTCACTCCAGCTGTCCTAATTCAGATTTCAAAACATAAAAATGTCTAAAAAATTCATATATTACTGTTTATAAGAGTAAAAGAAAGGCCGAGAGGGACACATGCCTTTAATCTCAGAACTGGGGAAACAGAGGCAGGCAGATCTCTGAGTTTGGGGCTAATCTACATAGTGCATTCTAAACAGCCAGCACTACATAGTCAGACTCTGATAGAAACAACCCAAATGTCCAGTGATGAATGATTAGACTAACCAAGTACAGTGCTGTGTGCCTGTAATTAATCCTGGCTACCCCAAAGGTTGGGTTAGGAGATTATGGGTTGTTGTGTAGCCATAGCCTCCAAAGTTAAACCTTTCATTCTGCAGGGAGGCTCTTAAGACTCTAGAAGCTAAAACTTACAAGGCTCAGGAAACTCATGAAATTTACAAGGGTTACGAACTCAGGAAGTAGGGCCTTTAATCATAGCACCAGGGAGACAGAGGCCAGCCTTGTCTACAGAGCAAGTTCTATGTCAGCAGAGACCCTGCCTCAAACTAACCAATTACAAAAATTTAGAAACAATATAAATTATAGTAACAACATTTAAATAAGTATAATTATAAAAGTAATAGAAATGTAATGTTTCAACCGCCAAGGCTTTCATCAGAACCCATATATAGATATATAACGGTAAGACAGCTTTCCCTGCTGCTGTCCAGCCTAGCTTTGAACTCCTGAGCTCAAGCAATCCTCAGCAGCCTTCTGAATAGGTAGGAGTCCAGGGATGTCAACACACCTGGCTACTAGTATCTTAAAACAATGAGAAATAAATTGTACTTGACAGTTATTTAACTTGACTTAAGGATTTTTTTTTGGAGATTTACTCATTTGTTTTTTTGAGACAAAGTTTCTTTGTGTAGCTCTGGCTGTTACTTTATAAACCAGTCTGGCCTTGAATTTAGAGATCCACTTGCCTCTGTGTCCTGAATGCTGGGATTAAAGACATGTGCTACCGTGCCTGGTTTTATTTAAAAATTTTCTTACATGTATATGCTTTGCCTGCATGAATGTATGTATATCATGTGTGCAGTGCCCAGGGAAGCCAGAAGTGGGAATAAGATCCCTTTGAGTCGGAGTTACAGACTCCTGGGCGCTGCCTTTGTGTGCTGAGAACTGAGCCCGAGTCCTCTGGAGAAGCAGCCAGTGCCCTCAAACACTGAGCCACATCTCCAGATCCAATGACTTGACATTTTAAAAAGTTGGATCTTAAGTGGTTAAACGTTTTAGTCTTACCATTTCCAAGAAATTCTTGCTCCACTCCAAACAAGAGAAAACCCCTTTGCCCTAAGGCACAGGCACCAACACAAGCCTACAAGCTACGTCTAATAACTGCTATAGTACCTGTGTCTAATAACTGCTATAGTACCTGTGTCTAATAACTGCTATAGTACCTGTGTCTAATAACTGCTATAGTACCTGTGTCTAATAACTGCTATAGTACCTGTGTCTAATAACTGCTATAGTACCTGTGTCTAATAACTGCTATAGTACCTGTGTCTATCAGGAAGCCAACACGGAGATGGGAAGCTGAACCAGGAGTGCTGGTGCAGACCCTGAACTCAGCACTGGGGAGGCAGAGGCAGGTAAATCTCTGATTTCAGTGACAGCAGGGCAACACAGGAAGTTCCAGGATATCCAGGGCTACATAGAAAGACCAAAACAAAACAAAACCCCAAACACAACAACAAAACAAAAACTGAAAAAAGAAAATTGAAGTATACCTCATGAGAGGACAGTGGCTGGGTATACGGGGCACTAGAGGGGGTGGTGATCTCACTCATCCGCAGCATTGTCCGCACAATCTCACTGCTTGTCTGAAAAAATAAACTAGAATTCAGAATTCACTGTCGCTGCCTCTGAACCAGGGGCCACATCTGACAACCACCTGGATGATCGACCTTACTCCTTGCTGAACACTGGTCCATTACCTGGTCCATTCGGTTTGCAACTGCACTCACAATTGCTTGGTTACAGAAGTGTTGGTGGAATCTCTCAAGGTTGACTTGCCAATAAATCCCATCATCTGGAATGGGCTGAGAAGAGAAAAGGAGAAGAAACATTAAAACACAATGTAAAATTTTAGATTTTTCAACAAAATAGATAAACTTTTATCCAAACTAACCAAAAGGCAGAGAGAGATTATCCAAATTAACAAAATCAGAAATGAAAAGAACAGACACGAAGGGAATACAGAGGATCATTGGGTCATATTTTGAAAACCTGTACTCCACAAAATTGGAAAAAAAATTAAAGGAAATGGACAACTTTCTGGATAAATATCACTTACCAAAATTAAATCAAGACCACACAAGCAAATTAAACAGACCTATAACTGCTGAAGAAATAGAAACTGTCATCAAAAGCCTCCCAACCAAAAAAAGCCCAAGACCAGATGGTTTCAGCTCAGAATTCTACAGAACTTTCAAAGAGAACTAATACCAATACTCCTCAAATTATTCCACACAATAGAAACAGAGGGAACATTGTCAAACTCTTTTTATAAGGCTACAATTACCCTGATACCCAAACCACAGAAAGACAATACTAAGAAAGAGAATTACAGACCAATCTCACTCATGAACATTGATGCAAAAATACTAAATAAAATATTAGCAAATTGAATCCAAGAACACATCAGAACCATCATCCACCATGACCAAGTCGGCTTTATCCCACAGATGCAGGGATGGTTCAACATACGAAAATCTGTCAACGTAATTCACCATATAAACAAGTTGAAAAATAAAAACCACATGATCATCTCATTAGATGCCAAAAAAGCATTTGACAAAATACAACATCCCTTCATTATAAAGGTCTTGGAAAGAGCAGGGATACAAGGAACATACCTAAACATAATTAAGGCAATATACAGCAAGCCAACAGCAACATCAAAATAAATGGAGAGAAACTCCCAGCGATTCCACTGAAATCAGGAACAAGATTGTCCACGCTCTCCATATCTATTCAATATAGTTCTTGAGGTCCTAGCTAGAGCAATAAGACACAAAAAGAAAATCAAGGGGATACAAATTGAAAAAGAAGAATTGAACGCTCACTGTTTGCTGATGATATGATAGTTTACATAAATGATCCCGAAAATTCTACCAAGGAACTTCTACAACTCATAAATACTTTCAGCAATGTAGCAGGACACAAGATTAATTAAAAAAAAATCAGTAGCCCTCCTGTACACAGATGATAAAAGGGCTGAGGAAGAAATCAGAGAATCAACACCCTTCACAATAGCCACAAATAGCATAAAATATCTTGGAGTAACTCTAATAAAAAGAGTGGAAGACTTGTATGACAAGAACTTTAAATCTTTGAAGAAAGAAATTGAAGAAAATACCAGAAAGTGGAAAGACCTCCCATGCTCTTGGGTAAGCAGAATCAATATAGTAAAAATGGCAATCTTACCAAACGCAATTTACAGATTCAACACAATGCCCATCAAAATCCTAGCAAAATTCTTCAAAGACCTCGAAAGAACGGTACTCAACTTCATTTGGAGAAGTAAAAAACCCAGGGTAGCCAAAACAATCCTGGGCAATAAAAGAACTTCTGGAGGCATCACAATCCTTGACTTCAAACTCTACTACAGAATTACAGTACTGAAAACAGCCTGGTATTGGCATAAGAACAGACAGAAGGACCAATGGAACTGAATAGAAGACCCAGATATCAATCCACACATCTTTGAACACCTGATATTTGATAAAGAAGCAAAAAATATCAAATGGAAAAAAGAAAGCATATTTAATAAGTGATGCTGGCATAACTGGATATCAACATGTAGAAAAATGAAAATAGACCCATATATATCACCATGCACAAAACTCATAACCTGAACCTGGAAGCAACCTAAATGCCCCTCGATCAAAGAATGGATAAAAAAAATGTGGTACATTTACACAATGGAGTATTACACAGCAGAAAAAAATAACAACAGCTTGAATTTTGCAGGAAAATGGATGGAGCTAGAGAACATTATTTTGAGTGAGGTAACCCAGACACAGGAAGACAATTATCACATGTACTCACTCATAGGTGGTTTTTAACCATAAAGCAAAGAAAGTCAGCCTATAAGCCACAACCCCAGAGAACTTAGACAACAATATGGACACTAAGAGAGACTCACATAGATCTAATCTACATGGGAAGTAGAAAGCAGAAAAAGACAAGATCTCCTGAGTAAATTGGGAGCATGGGGACCTTTGGGGAGGATTGAAGAGGGGAGGTGGAGAGGTAGGGAGGGGAGCAGAGAAAAATGTAGAGCTCATTAAATATAATAAAAAAAACTCCCCCCCCCAAAAAAAAGATTTTAGATTTTTAAAGTTCCATTTGTTTTGATATACTGTGGCAAATAAATGGGTTAGAGAAAAAGAATTCAAGAGTATGGGTTAGTGTGCCCTGGTAAATTCTAACTCAAGTTCCCGAACTCACTTTCCTCTTGTTTCCTGTTAATTCTTGTCCATTACCCTCAAACATACATGTATGTATCTGTAGCAAGTGCATGCTTGGTGTCTGTGTACTCCAGAAGTGGATATTAGATCCCCTGGGACTGGAGTTACAGATAGTTTTAAGCTATCATGTGGGTGATAGGAACCAAACCTGGGTCCTCTGCAAAGGCAAGTGCGCTTAACTGCTGAACTATCTCTCCAGCCCCTCAAGATTTCTTTCTATGTGCGTCTGCCGCATGTGTGTGGGGGTCCAAGGTGGCCAGAAGGTGATGAATTACAGACACAGGTGTTAGGAATCTAGTTCTGGTCTTCTGGAAGAATAGGAGGTGCTCTTAACAGTGAAGATCTTTCTAGACCATAGACATCTACTTTTGTTGTTTTCTGAGATAGTGTCTCTCCTGAAGTTTGAACTTACCAAGTAGGCCAGGATGGCTAGTGAGCCCCAGGGACCTTCCTGTGATTTTGGGTTGGGCCATATCCATAGCCTGAAGACTAACATTTGTAGATCAAATTTGTAGCTTTTAATAGCCCTTAGCTTGGCTTTTTTCTTCTTTTTTTTAGCCAGGGTCTCATGTAGCTCAGGCTAGCACTGAACTTACTACATAACTGAGGGTGACCATGAACTCTAGATCTTCTTGCCTCTATCTCCCAAGTGCTAGGATTACAGGCATTTACCACTACACCTAGCTAAAAAGTACTTCTGGTCATTAAATGGGTAAGAATGCAAGGAGGGAGAACACTGGGAAGAGTCTGGAGAAGTGCTGACAAGAGATGATAGTCTTGGGGGCTAGGGAGATGGCTCAGTAGATAAAAGCATTTGTTGTACAACCATTAGTACCTGAGTTTGAACCCCAGCACCCACATAACAAGTCAGACGTGATCTCATACATGCCTGTAATTTCAGCACTGTAAGAGCAAAGGGTTGTTGGGGTCAAGAAAAACAAACAAACAACAACGAACCCACAAGACCCAGGTTCAGGGAGAGAACATGCCTCAAAGGATAAGTAGGGATTGCTAGAGACCATCTGATGCTCTCCTGTGGCTCCAGTGTGTATCTGCACAGGCATGTGTACCAACACATGTACATATAATCCCCCTCTAAACACACACAAAGAGATAATATAGTCGCTTAGACTAGGGAGAGAACAGCAAAGGTAAGAATTAGCTGGATAAAAGAAAATTTTGGAAATTGGGCTGATATGTATTAGTGAGATATAAGAATTTCAAGGATTTGCCTAAACTTATGGTAGTATCTGTTATTTAAAAACAAAAGGAGGCTTAGGAGGGGCAGGTATATGGGAATGGGAAATCAATTATTCTGTGTTGGTTATGCTAATTTCTTTTTCTGTTGGGAGTATATGTGATTAATTCTACATCTAGGTATGGGTGGACGGTGTGTGTATGCATGTATGGTACTATGTGTGCCATAGCGTGTGTGTGGAGAGCAAAGAACAACTTCAGGGGTCAGTCTTCAAATTCTATCTTGCTCTGAGACAGGGTCTCTTTGATTCTTTATATAGCAGGACAGCTGGCCTGTGAGCTTCAGGAGATTCACTGGCTCCTGTCTCATCTCAGGAACACCTGGATTAGAGATGTGAGCTACCACACCTGGCTCTAAGTGGGTTCTAGTTTCTCATGCCTGTGCAGCAGCTGATTTACCTTCCGAATTATTGCCCCAGCTCCTGGCCATGTTTTTGAAATGCTTTTTTATTTTATTTTATTTTAATTTGTTTAAAAATAGGGTCTTCTTATGTAATAGGCTGGTCTTGAATTTGCAGCAATCCTCCTGTATCAGTCTCTCTAGTACTGGGATACAAAGCATGCACCACCATACTTGGTTTGAGATGTTCATTAGCCATCTTTATAGGGGTGCACATAACAGTTCAGGCTTAAACACATTTTTCTAGACTTAGGCCTCACCACTAATCCTCATAGGTCTATGTGTTCCTGCCATACTGAAATCTTGAACTTTATCTAAGTTTCTTTCTTTTTTCTTTTTGGTGGGGGTAGGGTTTCATGTAACCCAGGATGGCCTTAGACTTACTTTGTAGCCAAGGATAACCCTAAACTTCTGATTCTCTTGCCTCTACCTTCTGAGTGCTGGAATTATAGTTGTGCATCACCCACTTATGGTTTGTTTTGTTTGAGACAGGGTCTCACTGTGTAGCTCTGGCTGTTCTGGAACTTATTATGTTGACCAGACTGGCTTCTAATTCACAGAGATCTGCTGGTCTCTCCTCCAAGTGCTGTGATTAAAGGCGTGGGTTATCACAATGGGGACCACTTCTGGTTTTATTTGGTACTGGGGAATCAAATTCAGACCTCACTCATGCCAGGCAAGCTAACTAACAGTTGGGCTGCATTCCTGGCCAAAGTCTCTCTTCTCTTTTTGAGACAAGGTCTCCCTGGGTAGCCTTGACTGCTCTGGAACTCACTATGTAGACCAGGCTGGCCTTGAACTCACAGAGATCTTCCTGGCTCTGCATCCCAAGTGCTGGGGCTAAAGGGATGCAATACCACACTAGCCCTGCTTCCTCTTTTGTGTAAGTTGGTCCCATTTTACAGTGAAATAAGTTAGCCTCAGAAGGGAATGGGACATTTCTTCCACGAAGTCCCTCCCGCTCTCAGGCGTTCTCACTGTTCCTTGGTAAAAAGAGGGCAGGGTAGAAATAAGCAGAGGAGGTAATAGAATTCCATTTCCATTGGTCTATTCCTGACCAACATTTACTGAAGCTCATAATCCTATTCCTTCTTAGCCAGAAACATTTAGGTTCTGTTGGCGCTTGTTATCCAAGGGCTGTTTCTGGGTGGCTCCAGGGTGAGGACCACTAATCAGAAAGCCCCATTATTACCTCTTTGTCATCTGGGCATTTTGGTTTCTTGGCCTTGGGCTCTCCAGCAGCATCTTCATCAGATGATCTCCTTCTCTTACCTTTTCCTGCCAAATAAAATACTGCACGATTAGATTATATATCATGTGATGACAAGAAATGAAGCCAGTGCCTTTTATCCCAGAGACGTATGTAGCTGCCTCAAGTTAGAGCTGTTTAGGAGACCAAGGAGCTGTAAGAAACTCAAATCAATGAGGGTATCATCTAAAACTCAGGATGTTTTAAAAAATCCAGTCTTAAAGTTGGGTAATCCCAGTATTGGGGAGGCAGAGGCAGGTGGATCTCTGAGTTTCAGGCCAGCCTGGTCTACAGAGTGAGTTCCAGGCCAGCCTGGTCTACAAAGTGAGTTCTATGATAGCTGGAGCTACATAGTGAGAACTTCTCTTGAAAAACTGAGGGGGGAAAAAAAAACCAAAAGCCAAAAACCAAAACCAAAGAAAATAAAATAAAAAATCAGGAAAAAATCCTGGGGCTAGAGAAATGGCTCAGTGCTTAAGAGCACTGGCTGTTGTTTCAGAAAATCTGGGTTTCTCAGTTCCCACACAGGAGCTCACGATTGTTTGCATCTAACTTCTGTTCCAGGGGATCCGACACCCTCACACAGACACACATGCAGGTAAAACATCAATGCATATAAAATAAAAATAAATTATTCAAAGAAAAAATAAAGAAAAAAGGAAGAAAGGAAGGAAGGAAGGAAGGAAGGAATAAAAAGCATAGCCCTCGCCATCAAACTGCCTGCCCTCCTATGTGTCCTTTCAGTGAAAGGCACCATTACGATCCCATGGGTGCAGGTCAGACACACAGACGTCATTCTTGATACTTTTCTTATTTTTGTTTTTGGAGACAGGGTTTCTTTGTGTAACAACCCTGGCTGTCCTGGAACTGGCCTTGACCACACAGAGATTCGCCTGCCTCTGTTTCCTGGGTGCTGGAATTAAGGGCATGTGCCACCACTGCCCAGCAATACTTGTCTTCTTACAGCTTCTATATCTACTTTCTCGTTAGTCTGTCTCACTTACCTTTGCCCTATCCTTTCAGCCTTTATGAGACAGTTTACAATGTAAGTCAGATCATGTCACGTTCCTGCTTAAAACCTGAGTAGTCTCCCTTTGCTCTTAGGTTAAAGAACAGATACTCTACAATGCCGTGTTTATCTAGTTCCTCCATGTTCTCGCCTTCTTTCAAGTTTCTCTGAACTTTGCTCGCTTTGCTTCAACAATGACCTTTCACTTTCTTTAATGCTCAGTTTCTTTTTCTTATTATACACTAGTCTTAAAAATACTCATCTTGGCTAGGCAGTGGAGACACACACCTTTAATACTAGTACTTTGGAGGCAGGGGCAAGTGGATCTCTGTGAGTTTGAGGCCAGCCTGGTCTACAAGAGCTAGTTCTAGGACAGGTTCCCAAAGCTACAGAGAAACCTTATCTTGAAAAAAAACCAAAAAAGAAAAGAAAATAAACCCAAACAAAAAAACCCAAACAAACAAACAAACAAAACAACCCCCCCCACCCCCGCCGCAAAAAAAAAAACAAAACAAAACCTCATCTTTGCTGGGTGGTGGTGACACACACCTTTAATCCCAGCACTTGGGAGGCAGAGGCAGAGGCAGGTGGATCTCTCTGAGTTTGAGGCTAGCCTGGTCTACAGAAACAGTTCCAGGACAGGCTGCAAAGCGACAGAGAGAAACCCTGTCTCGAAAAACCAAACCAAACCAAACTAAACAAAAACCAAACTAAAATCATCTTCTATCGCTTACTTCTTCATCAAGATCCAGATCAAATTTCACTTTCTTAGAAAAGCATAAGCCTTCACTCACTTCACAAATCAGTTCCTCCATACCTAACTTCTCCACAGCCCTTATCATGGTGTATAACCTATCTCTGTGACTGATAATGTCTTCTAGGAAGGGAACACGGGTTTTCCATTATTTCCATATTACAAACTACAGTGACTGGCACACAGCAAGTACCTGGTCAACAATCACATGTTCATTCACATAAAAAAAAATCAGTCAAGAAGAATCCACAATTAGGGCAAAACACAGTTCAAGGATGAAAATTCCTTACCTATCAAGTTCAGTTTAGGAACTAGGTACATGTCCCTTTCATTAATGACAAGGGTCGGGGCAAGTGGTGGTGGCTCAGGGTCAGAACTGCCAGGGGCAGGAACCAGAGGACAGCGCTGTACAAAGTGTGTGTCTGCCAGTCGCATAAATGCATTTGATACCTCAGCGTAGTCCATGGTCTTGCCATCTGTACGACAGGAGGAAAGAGGCAGGTGAGAGGGCCTAAGAGAACAGCGTTGCCAGCCAACCTAGGCTTTCGCTCAGAGCTGTAGACCCAGTACTGACCCTCCATGGTCTCCGTGAGTCGGTCTGCTACTTTCTTCACCACAGCCGACATTGTCATTTTGCCATTCAACAGGAGCTCCTCAACAATCAGCTCGCCGGTGTCACTGTACAGCGTTTTGGTAGTATAGATGTACCGGGGATACCGAAGCATTCGCAACACCCGGCTACACTGGGCTTCATATTCCACCACACTGCGCTTATGCACACGATAGATCACCAGGTTATGGTGGATGAGGACACAAAGGGCTTTTTTCACCTAGATGGGACCCAAAGAAAGAGAAGAAAGACCTGGAGCTACGTGGCTCATGACTGATGGCAATACTGCCCACCCCCGACAGCTTAGGAAGCATCCGATCACTAGCCAAGAGTTTTCTGAATCTTTTTGCACTTATTTTTAAACTGGGTCTGAGTTGAAACAACACAGACCCATCCCAACAGGACCTGCCTCTTGTCTGCACCAAGGACTCCTGTGCCTAGAGTACAATGTCTGCAGCCAAACTTATCCCCAGGTCCCAGGGCAGGGGACCCAGGGCCCATGAACAGCAGAACTTGTTGTGGCAGCCACCTGGGCCAGTTCCCGCCATGACAGGACAGGGACTGAATTTGACTTGACTGCACATAGGCTCTTACTTCCTCTTTGTATTAGTGTAGTTAATAAGAATCAAATGTCAGTGGAAGAGATCAAGAGAATATCCTTGATCTGTCTTTCTTCTAGTTTTCCATTTTGAATCAGGGTCTCACGGAGCCCAAGGTAGCCCTATACTTGTTCCGTAGCTGAGAATGACCTTGAACTTCGAGCTTTCACCTTTCAAGTGCTGGGATCATAAACAGAAATCACCACACCCAGTTTTATGAAGTGTTGGAGATCAAACCAGAACATTCTACATGCTATGAAGTCACTCCCCCAACTGAGCTACCTCCTCAGTCAGGACTACAACAAAAATCTTTCACGTCACAACTGACCTGTTTTGCCTATCATTTTTATTCCTCAAAGGCAGTGCCAGATTAGCAGACTTACTGTGAATGAATGAGTATGGCATGGAGACAGCAAAGACGAGCTAAGGACACTCTGAGGAGCAGCACGCTGGGGCCTAAGTACAATTCCACACCCCCACCCCACCCCATGGTGGTTCTGATCATAGGGCAGGCTTCTTTATTTTTATTTTCTAGGGGAAGGAGTACCACTGTTAAAAGGTGGCTGAAGGAAATGAACTAAAGAAGCAAAAGAGAGCAAACTGGTATTATCTAAACATACCTGGTCCAGGGATGTTTTTGTGTCACGGACAATTATTCTAAGAGGCTGGCTGCCAGTTCTGATTAGGTGGACTCCAATTTTTTCCACAATCTCACCAAAATGCTCTTGCAGCAATAAAGAGCAAAGTTTAATTTCTGCTTGAGTCATTGTGCCTGGAGCCTCAGAACTAGGAAAGAACAACGATATAAATTCACATATTTTTTTTTTCTAGAAGGCAACTTGACAATGCACACCAAAACCTTAAAATCTTGCATATATTTGCTTTAATACTTTAATTTTGGATCCTTTATTCCATGGAAATAATAATAAAAAAACATGCCATTTGTTCTCTTCATAATACTGGCTCTGTATACTAAAACAGTCCAGCATCTGTCAGTAAATTAAATGAGTATGCACTACGCCAATATTTAAAATGACTTTGCACACTATAATTAGCAAAACATTACTTAGAATGTGTAGTAGTAGAAACAATTGATATGGCTGGGTATGATGGTGTACACTGTATGCAATTCTAGCACTCAGGAGACAGAAACGAAAGGATCAATAGTTCCAGGCCAACCTGGGGTACAAAGTGAGTTCAAAGCCAGCCCGTGTTGGTCAGTGAGACTCTGGTGGAAACTAAACATCAAATGTATTTTCTAAAGTCAGGTATGGTGGTGCATGCCTGTAGTTATAGCTTGAGAGGTGAAGGTAGGAGGGTCAGGGGTTCAACGTTACACATTGAGTTCAGTGCCAGCCTGGCTACGTGAGACCCTGTCTCAAAAAGAAAAGTCATTTTCCTCTATATTCTGTTTACTTTTATGGGATTATATGTGGTTTCAATAATCTTTAAAGACTGGATTTACCTATTTATCTAGGTATGGGGACGCACATTTGTAACCAAGGCCCACCGGGGCTACATAATGTATACCAAACAAACTTGGTCCAGAGAGTGAGACCTCTTAAAAAAAAAAAGTGTGCAAATGACTTGCAATCTGTCATAGATACAAATAACCACGGTCCATGGCTCCGTGGGAGTACAAAGTATCATTCCCTAGCCATAAACTTCAATTTAGAAGCCAGGAAGTAAAGCTTTTCAACAGGGTGTTTCAATTAGGAGAAGTTACGTTCCCTTGAGAACCATATTAAATTTCTACTCCGTGACAAATGGGACACAAGCAGAAAAGGATGGAGCTGATTTATAAATTACCTCCCTATCACAAGTTCTTCCTGCCATTATTCATGTATTTCTCCAACGCTTTAGTACCTAAGTCTTTGTCCCTCTTGCCACGTTGTCGCAGAGGAGGCTATTTTACTTATCTACCCGTCTTTGGAGTACATTAGTTGACTACTACATTAGTTGACTTCCTTGAAAAGCGTTTCCAAGGCGCCTGGCTCCTTTCCCTTCATGCGAGTTCCTGTTCCGGACTTCGCTTCTTGGCCCTGAGTCAGGGCCTCCACATTCCGGCGGCGTTTTTCACTAACCTCAGGGTCAGTGCTAATTTAGAAGCTCCAAATGTTATCCTCCGGAGACCAGCAGCCTAAGCTCGGGGCCAGCCAGCCGACCCTTCTCCAAAGTACAGCACCATTGAGGCGGACGCGGAAGGGCTGCGCGCACGGGTCGCTCTAGCCGACAGTGTCGGTGGTTTCCGGGGACGCTCTCTCCTTCCTCTCGGTGGAAGGCTGGAGGACCGGCCAGGGGCTGTCTGAGGTGCCGGCGGGCGGGCTCTCCTCTGCCTCTGGTGCCGGGAGGCGGGCCTCGGGTCGCGCGGCCGCTGGCGGGCGGGTCTCTCGGGGCCGGGCGGACTCACGTGACCCTTGCGGGCCCTGGAGCGGCCGGCCGCACAGAGGAGGCGGCGACGGCGGCGGCGGCGACCGCAGCCCGGGAGGTAGCGGCCTGGGGAGGGACCGCCGGCCGCCCTTTCGGACATCCGCGGCGGAGTCGAAACATGGCGGAGGCTTCGGCGGCGGGGGCGGACGCGGGCTCCGCTGTCGCCGCGCACCGTTTCTTCTGCCACTTTTGTAAGGGCGAGGTCAGCCCCAAACTACCGGTAAGATCCCCGTGTGTCCCGCCCGCGGGCACCGCATAGATCCTTGGCCCCGTAGGCTGGAAACTGGGTCTCGGGCTGCCTTGCAGACCCGTGATTCCCCTGACACCGGTGTCCTCGGTACCTGCTGCCCGCTGTCGCCCTGCACTGGCAGCAAATGCTAGGCGTCAGGGCCCCGGTCGGTCACTCCTGCCTAGCCCTCATTTCCGCGGCCGCTCCAACCTGCCCCTCATTTCGCTTCCGCCCTTCAACACCACCCCCATCTTTTTGTCTTCCCGGGTGAATTCTCCGTTAAGTCTCCGCTCCGTTTGCTTGCGGTCCCCTTCCCTGTCTCCTTTCCGCGATGACCTATCCCCCACGGCACTCTTTTCGCGGTTGCGTCTCACCTTCCTCTCTCTTTCCCCACTACTTCTCTACCAGATCCTCCCCCTTCCGCATCCTCAGTGAGACAAAATAGCGGACTGCCGAGGACTCCCTAATAGGTGGCGGCGAAGTGCGGAAAGAGGAGGTTTGGAAGGGAGCAGGGAAGAGGGAGATTGTGTTCTTCAATGGTTCTGTGGGTTCTTATGAAAGTGAAAATAGCGGTGTACTAATGACTTGCAGACCGTCTGCGCTCCCTGTTGCTATTGAAGGAAATGGCTTTAGGAAGAAAGCAGGACGTACTGTTTCAACTTAGTTTATTTTAGATGTCACGCTGCCAGTGTCTTTAGCTCCACATCCCCTGCCCACCTCTTCATTCTTTCTGTTCAGAAAAAAAAAATACAGAACATAATGTTGGGGGCTGCTTTCCTCTGCTTTAAAATTGGTTCTCAGCCGGGCGGTGGTGGCGCACGCCTTTAATCCCAGCACTCGGGAGGCAGAGGCAGACGGATCTCTGTGAGTTCGAGGCCAGCCTGGTCTACAGAGAGTTCTAAGACAGGCTCCAGTGCTACAGAGAAACCCTGTCTTGAAAAATTAAAACAGACAAACAAACAAACAAAAAACCTGGTTCTCACTGGTTTCTGCCAGGCTGCCAGCCAATGGAGAGGTCAGGCTACGGTTCGGGCAGCATGCTAGCCCGAACAAACCAGAAGCTCCTTTGAGTTGGAGTGTAGTACTGTGGAGAGATTGGCTAGGTGTTAATTATGCTTTTGACTAAGTGTCTTTGTAGAATTATAGTTGTTTTTTCTTGGGGGTTGTCGAGGTTCCTTCTTAAAACGGGTGGCTATGTTATAATTTATTTTATATTTATGGTGTCTTGAGTACACTCTTTGTTTGTTTGCTTTTTGCATCAGGGTTTTACCATGTAGTTCTTGCTGCCCTGGAACTTGCTATTCAGACCAGGCTGGCCTCTAACTCCCAGGGAGCCACCTGTCTCTGCCCACCAACTGCTGGGATTAAAAGTGTGCACCACTGCACCTGACTTTATTAAGTTTATGTTTCTGTCTTATTTCTTAGCACAAATGAAGTTCAGTGAATAAGGACTTCACTTAAAAGTTGTGCTATTGAGGCAATGAAGACATTTCCTGTCCTGTTTGTTCTACCCCCAACTTCATAATTAGCTATGTCTAATGCTGACTGGTTTCACTTGCTGCCTTTGCTGTATGCTGATGTGCTGTCTGCCATATTTCAGTTTGGGAAAGAATGGAAATCTTATTTTTCCCGGCAGATACTAGAACTCTTACTCCAGAGAGGGGGTCTGGAATTCAGCCACTGTGTGTGTAATACTGATGACATGTTATTGAATGTGATTGATGCCTTGTTAAGACATTACGACGTTAGCCTTTGGATCTGTAAGTGCATTCACCAATTTGCCTTTCAGAGTGAGAAGACATACTATCTAGATGTCTTTCTTTTGATTACTCGAAGTCTTTACTTCAAAGAGATGATTTAAAAGCTTTTTAGGTATTTTTTTCTAATCATTAGTTAGATGCATGATCATGTTTGTTGGTCTTTTTACTCTGATTTATTGCTTGTTAGACCTGACTTGTAAATTGAAGCTTATCAGTGTTTAATATATCCAAATGCTGCCTGCACACAGTGTTCTCTGCTGGATGCCCTAGAGTTGAGGTGAAAGCATATATGGTTCTTGTTCTTAAGGACCACAGTTTTGTTTTGTTTTGTTTTGTTTTTTGTTCTGAAAGCCAAGGCAAACATGGAAATATTAGCAGTCATGCATAGCTTAAGGATGGGGACACATTCTGAGAATTAGAGTGTTTTCATGCATGTGTAGCCTTTGCGGAGTTTACTTAGATAAACTAAAGTGCATTGTGGTCTTGAGGGCTGAATCAGACCTTTACACATGCCAGGCAGGGAAGTGTTTACTACTGAACTGTCTTACGGTCTTTATTTATTTCTTCTTATATAGATAGCTCTGGCTAGTTTTGAACGCAAGAACTTCCTGCCTAAGCCTCCTGTTACTGGGATTACAGGCAACTCCCTTTCACCCCCATCTCAGCAACATGATTCTTTTGTTGTTGTTGTTTTCATTTTTGTTTTTGGAGACAAGGTTTCTCTGTGTAGCTCTGGCTGTCTTGGAACTTTCTCTGTAGACCTAGGTATCCTCTAACTCAGAGATCCACCTGCCTCTGCCTCCTGAGTCATGGGTTTAAAGTCATGTGCCACCACCAGGCTAGCAACATGTTTCTTTTTTTTAGTTTTTCAAGACAGAGTTTCTCTGTAGCTTTGGAGCCTGTCCTGGAACTAGCTCTTGTAGACTAGGCTGGCCTCAAACTCACAAAGATCCGCCTGCCTCTGCCTCCCAAGTGCTGGGATTAAAGGCGTGCGCCACCACCGCCCGGCCGCAACGTGTTCCTTAATGGAACTATCTTGTATTGTCTATCTGAAGTCAGGAATTCACGTAAAGGTCATATAATGCATGACAGCAAAGCAAACGAGGACAGATACTATGTGGTTTCAGTTTTAGAGAGGAAGATAAGGTTGCATTGGTGTCATTGAAGTACTAATACAGATGAGGTGGAGTTGAACGAGTTTTGAAGGACAGGTCAAATTCAGCTTGAGAATATGCAAGACTGGAAGATAACACATGAAAGTATGGGTTGAGGAAGAAAGGAGACTATTGAGTAAATCTTTGTTGTCTTTAGCTGACAAAATTGTAGTTATGAGGTACATGATGTTTGATATACATCATGGAATGGCTAAATCAAATTATTAATTGAGTTTAACATAGAAAAGTACCTCACACTTTTCAGTTTTTATTATCTTGCTTATTGTGTGTGTCCATGTTCATGAATGGGCATCATGGTGCCAGGTTGAAGATCAGAGGACAACTTTTGTCAGCCAGTCCTCTCCTTCCACCTCATGAAGGAAATTTCTAGAAGAAGCTTTCCCCCTCTACTGGGTTTCTCTGTAGATTTTTTTCTTAAAGATTTATTTATTTATTATGTATACAACATTCTGCCTCTATGTATGCCTGCATGCCAGAAGAGGGCATCAGATCTCATTATGAGATGGCTGTGAGCCACCATGTGGTTGCTGGGAATTGAACTCAGGACCTCTACAAGACCAGCCAGTGCTCTTAACCTTTGAGCCATCTCTCCAGCCCCTCCCTGTAGCTTTTTAACCTGTCTGGGAACTTCCTCGTTAGACCATGCTGGCCTTGAACTCACAGATACGATATGATGTGTCTCTGCCTCCCTAGTGCTGGGATTAAAGGCGTGTACCACTACTGTCCAGCTTCCAGAAGTTTTTACTTCATCTGACTGTTCTCTCAAGAGACAATGTGGGGCTGAAACTAATGACAGTTATACTACATTGAAAGGATAATGGGCTGGAGAGATGGCTCAGTGGTTGCAATCATTGGATGCTCTTCCAGAGGACTTGGGTTCAGTTTCCAGCACCCACATGCTCACACCTGTCTGTGGCTCCAATTCCAGGGGATCTGACACCTTTACACCAGTGCACATAAAATAAATTTAAAAAAAAGAGAAGAAATATGACTAGATAGAATCTAACAGAAGGCTGTATGCTCTGTCCACACGTGCTACCACCCTCCCCCAGTTTCCTTTAAATAGAAGTTTTATAAGGTTGACTCTGGTAGTGATAATTATATAGTAGAGTAGCCTGCTTTGGATATTGATAAGACTTGTGTTGTTCTTAAGTGTTTCTTGGAAATCAGGGCATTTCTCAAATCCAGATGACAGACAAGTCTGGTTAAAGACTGCTTAGCCCTGGCTCAGCCAAAAGGGACTGGTGGGTTTCTCACTTCCTAGTTCTTTGTTATATCCTCTTCTTTGATCTAATAAATTTCCTTCTTTTAAGTAAGTAATGTTATCTCATTTGACTCTTTACCAGCTACTTACGCAGGGCAGGTATTAATCATTGTGTGTATTTATAATAGTTCCAGTATAGGAAAACATTTTGATCATCTTGTAATAAAGGTAGCTAAGTGGTAGATTTCTTCAAGAGTTTATACTACTAAACTGGAGGAAAAATTAGCGATTTGAGATGTTTCAAAAATGCTAATCAGTAAATTACCTTACTCTGTTATCTCTGACTTAATATCTGTTTAATGTCTAGATGATTAGTATCTATCAGCTAAATAATTTTGACTGAATGAGGGATAATGATGTTCTGAGAGCTTTTTTATGTTTTGTTTAAAAATTGCTTTAAATTTGTTTATTTTCTGTATGTGTGTGTATCAGTGTACTCATGCCGTGTGTGTGTGTGTGTGTGTGTGTGTGTGTGTGTGTCTATCTGTGCTTATGCCGTGACACATGTGTGGAGATCAAAGGACACCTTGTAGGAGTTGGTTTTCTCCTTCTGTTTTACAGGTCCTGGGGATTGATCTCAGGTTGTCAGGCTTGGTGGCAAGTGCCTTTGTACTTTGAACAATCTTGCTGACCCATATTTTGTTTTTTTGAGAGAGGGTTTCATGTAGCTAGGCTGCTTCCAAATTCACTGTGTGGTGGAGGGTGGCTTGGAACTCCTGATTCTCTTATCTCCTGCTTGGATTAGAGAAGTACTACCACCACTACCACACCTGCTTTTTTGAGATCTTTAAGAAGCTATAATGGGGTCTAGGGATGTGGCTCAGTGGCAGAGCTTCTGCCTTGCTTGTGACAGGCTTTGGGTTCAATCCCTGGTAACTTTAGTTGGGTTTTGTGCTGCACCCGTCTGTAATCCCAGCACTTGGAGGTAGAACAGGAAGATTATGAAATCAAGGTCATTCTCTGCTAATATGAGTTCAAGGCCAGCCTGGGACTGGTGATCCTGTCCAAAAAAAAAAAAAAAAGGTTCTAGTGATATAAAATTCAGTACTGTGCTTGACCATAAAGTGTCAGCGAGTGTTTCATGTAAGATCAAAAAATAACATTGTTTTATTTTATTTAGAAATGTATTTATCTTGTGTGTATGAGAGAGAGAGAGAGAGAGAGAGAGAGAGAGAGAGAGAGAGAGAGATCTGTATATGGGTATACACATCTTGGCACCTGTATGAAGGTTTGCAGACAACTTTCGGGAGCTACTGTGGTTTTCAGGGATTGAATTCTGAAATGTGGCTTCAAACTGACTGTGTAACTCAGCATAACCTTGACCTTCAGGTCCTAGTGCTGGGTGTTGGAATTATAGGTGTGAGATACATTCTACTTATTTCAGACAGTGTTTGACTCTGTAGTCCAGGTTGGTCCAGAACTTATCTCAGTATGGATCTTAGACCACCTTGAACTCTTGTGTTAGGATTACAGGTATGAACTGCCATGCCTAGCAAATTTGTATTTTTAAGGGTGGGAGGTTAGTTATAGCCTCAAAATTCAGATTAGCACATATGTACATATTAGGGAATTTTGTAGGACTTTCTCAGTATGAGGAAGGAAAAAAACCCTTAAGCTTATTGCAGGCAAAGTTTCTTTGGGAGCATAAATGCTGACAGGATGCTAACTAATACTTTGTGTTTCTTTATGTTTAGGTGACTTTTTCATGACCTTTATTTTTGTTCAGGTTCATGCAGCCAGCTTGTGAGGAGAGCTGGGTTATTTCTTTTTCTGGATTGTCAAATTAAAAGGAACTTAATAAGTGTGCATTTTGTCCTTTCACAGCTTAGTTCTAAGAAACAAAAGAAAGATGTAGTGCAGAGGAGTTTGGGGGTCATTTTGCTCTTCAGGGATCATTTAGCAATCTGTAGACATTTTTGATTTTATAGCTGGGGGCTGAGGGAGGACAGCTGTCATTTGGTAAGTAGCAGACAGCTGCTGGTAAACCTGCTATAGGCCCAATGTCAAGAATGCTGAGGTTGTGAAAAACCCTGGTAATGAACAAAAGGATGAATACATGGGCATTGTCTTTGTGTGCTAGTGGTGCTTAAGGTTTTGTTCCAGGGTAATTTTTAATTTCTAACTTTGGGATCTTGATCTGAGAATTTTCAGGAAGATAATTGAGGCAGTATAATTTTAGCCAAAGCCCTCATGGGAAAGGATTGTTTAGAAGAGGGACTAGAGTTGGGTAGCTGGTGGCTGCCATTTCATCAGAGCAGATCTTTGGGGCTCACTTTCTCTGTGGTTAGTGAGACCACAGGCATTAGATTACTCACCTAAGGTTACACACTGTAACCTAAAAGTATCCAATTTTTTTGTTGGTTGGAAATTTAGTAACAGTGTATGTAATTTAGTAAAAACAGTTGGGATTTCAGTCTAAAAACAAAAGGAAAGATATAACAATCCTAACTTTTCCTGTAACTCACCTTGGTATTGTTCTCTTTTGTCTCTCTTGCACACTTTTGAAGTGTTTCATATGCATAGATGATCACATTCATGAGCTGTTAGTTTCTTTAAACTCTTCACTGAGTGAGCGAATTGAAGTTATCAGTGTTCCTTCTGACACTTATCCTTTCTGGGATATAAAGTAAATTTAAAGATACCCATTAGAAGCTGGAGTTAGAAGCTGCTGAGGGGGTCTTTCCTCCACCTGGATGGTAATGTGAGAGGCAAGCAGCTCCAGCAGCTTTTGCATTCCCAAAGTGACTGATAGATAGAAGCAAGTGGTGGTAGTCCTTAGACAGAAGCACTGGCAAGTCGTACCACCATTACTACAGGTCCCCATGCTGGTTTGGGTACTGGAATCCTTGGCTCTTAGCGGAAATCAATTGTTGTAGAAATCAGGTTGGGGTCCAAGACCCTGGCCCTGACTGCTTTCCCAGCTCTCTAGAACTTTTCTGCTAGTTTTTCTCTGGTTCCTTAATAACATTGCTGCTTCCTAATCTCCTGTGATCTTCGTCTTTCCTTCCTTCTGCCTTGACTGCTCTTAAATTGTTCAGTTGCCAGTGACTGTTGCCGGAAGGACTTCAGGCACTAGCTTCTGTTGAGATAGCATTAGGTAGGCAGGGTACATGAAGGAAGCCCTGGATATATATGGAGGCTCTGTCTAGGAACCTGGTACAAACAAGATTGTTTAGGTGCAGGTATACCCTCCTGTCAGGGCAGGATCCTAGTAGGTGAATGGGATTCCAGACAGAATCCCATGGGCAGCGCAGTATGGATGCAGGTCTGTGGGTATAGCTAGTGGATGGCTCTGATATCTCCACAAGCAGGCAGTTCTTTGCCAGGGCCTCTGTCTCTTTTGTTTCTTCAGCCATCAAGTGGTTTTGGGTGCTTTGCACTGGAGAGCCAGACTCAGTCTGCTTAGAAACCAGATGTGGCCCTATTACAAGCAGCTTGTATAGGAACCCAGCTTTGGAGATCAGAAGCTGCTTGGAGATCAGAGGTTAAGGTCAAGGTCAACCTGGGAGTACAGGCAGCACATAGGTACAAGCTGTTCTTCAGTCTTGGTGCCAGTTGTGTTGGTGCAGCTGCCAAGCACTAGGCAGCTCTTACTGTACCCAGCGATTGGTTTTGTCCATTGCTGCTTGTCTCTGCTGCTTTCCCATTTGCGGCTGAGCTTGCACCAATCAATAGAGCTAATTTTTAGATCTAATATTGGAACACTAGAGTGAGCTTGTATGTAGTCTAGGAAATGGTTTTTCCAGTCACAGCTGTTTGTTTGGCAGATCTCACCTTTCTTTCAGCACGGATCACAGTCATTAATGCCTACGTTTTGACCCAATCATCAAAGTACTGTTTAACTGACAGTGCTCAAGGCAATTTGGGCAGTAAGAGTAGTAAGAATGACTAATTAGTGAATGAGGTTGTCCTCTCCCTAGTGTTATCGCATTTGCAGGAAATCAAACATAAGAACTTACAGAACTTACAAATTCTAGAAGCAATCCTAACAGAGGTAGAAAGCACTTAAAAGTGCTGTGTATCTGCCCAGTGCCCAGAGAGAAGGGTCTCTTAGGAATGGAACAGTGTAATCCTGATTGAAAGGCAGTACATGAACATTGTAGATAAAGAGAACTTTAAAAGGAAAGAAAAAGAGAGAGGACCTTTATTAAGGTAGAAATACTTTAGATTGTTTTTTGGAGTTTCAAATATTTAAGTTTGCTGGGTGTTGTTGGCACATGCCTTTAATCCCAGCAATCAGGAGGCAGAGGCAGGCAGATCTTTGTGAGTTTGAGGTTAGTCTACAGAGCGAGTTCTAGGAGGTCTGGCTTCAAAGCTACACAGAGAAACCCTGTCTCAAAATTAAAAAAAAAAAAACAAAACCCAAGCTCCCCTCAAAACAAACAAACAAAAAACAAAAGGCAAATCATATATTTAAGTTTAAGTTAGCTGCTGAAAATTTTATTTAAATTTTTTTCTTTGCTGGGTGGTGGTGGTGCACACTTTTAATCCTAGCACTTTGGGAGGCAGAGGCAGGAGGATCTAAGTTCGAGGCCAGCCTGGTCTACAGAGAGAGTTCTAGGACAACCAGGACTGTTACACAGAAAAACTTTATCTTGAAAAACAAACAAGCAAAAACCAAAAAAAGTTAATTTATTTCTTAATTTGTTAGTAATTCAGCTTTTAAAATTACATTTACTTTTATACATATAAAGGTATGTGTTCACATCAGACAGAGGTCTGATCTCCAATATATACAAAGAATTCAAGAAATTGGATGCCAAAAGATCACATAATCCAATAAAAAATGGATTACAGACCTAAACAGAGATCTCTCAACAGAGGAATCTAAAATGGCTGAAAGACACTTAAGGAAATATTCAACATCCTTAGTCATCAGAGAAATGCAAATCAAAACAACTCTGAGATTCCATCTTATACCTGTAAGAATGGCCAAGATCTAAAACACTGATGACAACTTATGCTGGAGAGGTTGTGGGGAAAAGGGAACACTTCTGCCTTGCTGGTGGGAATGCAAGCTGGTACAATCCCTTTGGATGTCAGTGTGGCAATTTCTCAGAAAATTAGGAAACAACCTTTCTCAAGACCCAATAATACCACTTTTGGGTATATATCCAAAGGATGCTCAATCGTGCCACAAGGACACGTGCTCAACTATGTTCATAGCAGCTTTGTTTGTCATAACCTGAACCTGGAAGCAACCTAAATGCCCCTCGATCAAAGAATGGATAAAAAAAATGTGGTACATTTACACAATGGAGTACTACACAGCAGAAAAAAAAAACAACAACAACAGCTTTTGTTGTTTTTGCAGGCAAATGGATGGAGCTAGAGAACATTATTTTGAGTGAGATAACCCAGACACAGAAAGACAATTATCACATGTACTCACTCATAGGTGGTTTTTAACCATAAAGCAAAGAAAGCCAGCCTAGAAACCACAATCCCAGAGAACTTAGACAACAATGAGGACACTAAGAGAGATTTACATAGATATAATCTACATGGGAAGTAGAAAAAGACAAGATCTTCTGAGTAAATTGGGAGCATGGGGACCTTGGGGGAGGGCTGATGAGGGGGAGGGGAAAAGTAGGGAGAGGAGCAGAGAAAAATGTAGAGCTCAATAAATATCAATAAAAAATTTAAACACACACACAAAAGTGCATGTCCACATGTGCGCGCACACAAATGCGTGTCGTGGCACAAATATTGCAGTCTGAGGATAACTTGTGGGAGGAGTTGGTTCTCTTCTTTCACCATGTGGGGCCCAGGAGTAGAACTCACATCATGTGATTTGGTGGCAAGTGTTTTTACCCATGAGCCATCTCACCAGCTCAATAGTTCAAGTTACTTAGTGGTCCTTGGATACATATGTATGAGCCTGAAGTTTGTCAGCTTTCCTGATTTTAAATCAGAAATATTTTTCTTATGTGAAGTATATCTTTGGGCCTTTTACTCCCCAAAGGGACCAACTAGTCTTTCTTGAAAACATATTATAACTAAATGCAGTGGCACATGTCTGTCAGTCCCAGCACTAAAGCCCTGGTACTTTGGAGGGTGTGATGGGAGAACGCTGAGTAACACAGATGCGTAAGTTGGAGGACTAAGAATTTGAGGTCAGCCTGGGTTACATAAGGAGACCCTGTTACAATAAACCAAATCATCAAAACCAAACAAAAGACCAGTAAAACAAATGCTCTGTCTAGACAGATACAGCACTGCTCATTGACACTACGATGTATAGAGTTATCTTTGGTTTTGAGATATACCTTGCTATTTACCTGGCTGACCTAGAATGCCTACATTCCTCCCGCCCCGTGTGTGTGTGTGTGTGTGTGTGTGTGTTTGTGTGGTAGGTACCCTTTTTTATCATAGATTTATCTATTTTATATGTATGAGTGTAATGTATGCATGTGCACCATGTTTATGCTGCTCTCAGAGGTCAGAAGGAAACTGGACCTCGGGAACTGGAGTTGTGAATCCTTGTGAGCTCATGTATCAGAATAAGCCTGGAATACAGCAGGCTCTAATAAAGTCACTGAAAAAAGGCAGAAACTGCTTTACTACTGTGAGTTTAGTAGTGCCTATACTGTTGTTGTCAACCGCAAGTTAACTTCATAGTGCTAAACTCCATAAATAAAAGCAGTGACTGTGTGGATGTGTGTGTCCTCCAAAAACAAAAACAACCCACACCCTATCAGACTTAGTGTATAAATCTGCAACTGTCTGTCTGTCTGTCTGTCTGTCTGTCTATCTATCTATCTATCTATCTATCTATCTATCATTGGTTCTTTGGGAATTTCATATCATGCACCCCAATCCCAGTCTCTCTGTATTCACCCCTCACTCTTGTAGAAAAGCTAAAAAAGAATAAAAGTAAATAATAAAAAGAAGAAAAAGAAAAACAGTTTGCTCCTCCGTCTCTGACTCTTCATTCCCTCTTCATTCATCTTAGAGGGATGCACTGGGAGCTGCTGCTGTATACCGTGCAGTAGACCCAGTTGTTGGTCAGGTTCAAGGCCTCTGACTTTGGTCACCATCAATACTGGACCCTCACTCACATTCCTCTCCAGTATCCTGCTGTTGCCCCAGTCATGGAGATCCTATGGCTATGCTTCCTCAGGCGCAGTCCCTTCACACACTCCAGCAGGTTGTAGATCGTGTAGATGTTGGGGAATGCCAACCCAAAGTCCTGGATGTGTGCTTGGGTGGCAGCTGAGTTGGTCAGACCAGGGTTACTGGAACCGTCCCACTCAGGTGCCCATCGTATGGGGTGGGTGAGCTTTCCCAAGTGTGGGGGGCCGATTCTCCTATAGGGTGGTGTCGGGGGTCCGGTTCTTGCCTGGACCCTAAGTTATTTCTCTTGACCAGACCCCAACATAAACTATCTCTCTCTGGACCGGCGTGGAGGCATGAGAAAAAAGATACAATTCACATGGCTTTATCAGGAGGGAGATTCTCTGTGATCCCTCATGATATCCTGAGTTCACATGCTGAAGAATTCCTCTCATTTTATTCTCCAAACAAGTCTTTATACCAAAACTGAACCGATGGGAAATACATTAGCATTCTGTTTCCTAGGTAACCAGGTGAATGACTTTCAGTCACCTTTGCATCTACCTGTCTGCTCTGTATGCTAGCATAGGCTTGAATTAGCATTTCTATCAGGCTTCCTCCAAATTACAAAGAAAGGAGTGGAAACAACATCCTGACCTTTTGTTAGGTTAGTGACAGCCTGTCTGGCAGGATAAGTGGCCTATGGCTTTAGAGTCTGGCTGCCATATCTTATAGAAATATGGGCCTACAGCATGGGGGCCAGCTTTCCCATGCTGGAGTCATCAGTATCCATTATCCCAGGGTCAGCTCTCCTAGGAGGTAGGGTGTGTGTGTGTGTGTGTGTGTGTGTGTGTGTGTGTGTGTGTGTGTATAGGGGTGGGGGGTTGGGAGTGTCACTCCTGACTGTTGAGTGTTGGGGCCAGCTCAGTAGGGCCCTCAGTACTTCAGCACAAGCATGGTTCAAAACATGGTTGCATGGATCCTTCTAGCAACAAGGGCAATGGACATCCACACAGACTCCAGCTGCTGCAGGTTCACGGTTCCAGACCTGATCATTGGTGGCAGCTTGGGGCCAGATGTCACCATGGCCCCGGATGGTAATACAGGCCTCTCAGATCAGGATGGATGTAGTAGCAGCAGCATGGTCCCCAGGCTCCAGCCTGGCCCCATGTGGTGGTTCAGACCCTGGGCAATCACATGACACCCCCCGCCCACATGGCAACAGGAGCCACATACAGACTGTGACTGTGGCAGGGCCATGGATCCAGCCAGAAATGACCCCTAGCGATAACATCAACATGGCCCTGGGTGTCAGTCAGTGCAGGCCACCCTAATCTGCATGACTGTAGTGGCAGGATGACCTTTGAGCACTGAAAACTTTAGGAGGGGAAAAAAAGCACTAACCCGAAGCAGGATTAATAAAACCTTAGAGAGAGAAATTGGGTTTCAACCTGAAGATCCGAAAAGCAAAATAGCCAGCCACTGGCTCTTACCTTGACTACAATCTACCTCCAGGTGATCCTACCTCAAAGAATCTCAGAATGAGACTGTGTGTTGAGAGCTGTTTCCTCTGGTGCACCGCCGTGATTAAAGGCATGCCCTGCCCAGTTTCTATGACAACCAGTGTGGCTGTTGGGATTAAAGGTGCATGTTACCATAACCTGGTCTGTAAGGCTGACCAGTGGGATTGTTTTACTCTATCTGCAGGCAGTCGTTATTTATTAAAATACAAGTTGAAATGCTAGCTACACTAACCACCAGCAGTTGGACACAGTGGCTTAATCATGTAATCTCAGCACTGGCAAGGTTACTTAGAGAAATTTTGAACAAAAAATGAAAGTTTTCTTTTATTCTTTAAATGCCTTATGCATTATTGAACATGTTAAGGACTTAGCTTTCCATTAATCTGTGGATTAATGATTTAAACTTTTGGGTATCTTTTGGATTATGTATAACAGAATTTTATTCTATAGTTTTTACACATGGAAAATCTCCAAATTAATATTACTGTTTGTTAAGTTTTGTGTTTCCACCTATCTCCTTCTGAGTTGGAAACTATTTATACATACTCTCTTGTTAATGGTAGTAAGCAATCTAGCAATCTTTTTATTTTATGCAATCTAGCAATCTTGAAAATGTTTCTTCTTTTTGTGGTATTGGGGATCAAATTCCAAGCCTTGTACATGCTAAGCGAGTGCTCTACCACTGTACCCCTCAGCAAAGAAATGTGTTAGGAACGTTCTTTGCCTGCTTTTGTCTCCTGAGTGCTGGGATCAAAGGTCTGTGTTCCCACACCTTTAAAGAGTAAAATTTCTTCTTTGAAACTTTCATACATGTATACAATGTGTTTTGGGGAGATTTATTTATCTTTATTGTGTGTGTATGGGTATCTTGCCTGCATATATGTATATGCATCATCTGTGTGCCTGGTGTCCAGGGAGGTCAAAAGAAGGTATCAGATCCCTAGAACTGGAGTTACAGAGAGTTGTTATCATTCATGTGGGTGCTGGAAATTGAACTTGGGTTCTCTGGAAGAGCAATCAGTGCTCTTACCTGCTGAGTCATCTCTTCAATTCCCATATATAATGTATTTAGATCTTATCCACCCACCACTACTTCCCTCCTACTTCCTCCAGGCCCTTTTCAACTGATCTCCCTCTTGACTTCATGTCTATTATTATTACTATTATTATTATTATTTTATTGGTATAGTTCCCAGAGTGCAATTAGTGCTGACCATATATCTACTCATTAGTGTGGGTCACTCACTGGGACATGGGCATCTTACTAGCAGCTACATCTCCAAAGAAAAGTGACTCTCTCCTCAGCAGCTATCAACTGCCAGTGGCTCCCCAGCTCAGAGTGGGATCTTGGGAGTTGTTCCCAGTTCATGCTGGAATTTAATAAAAGATACATTTGTTTAAAAATTTCAATGTGTTTCAGTGTTTTGTCTGCATGCATATCAACATACTTCTGAGGTCTGAAGAGAATGTCAGATCCTCTGGAACTGCAGTTATAGAGGGTTGTGAACCACTATGTAGGTGCTGGGAACCAAACCCAGGTTAAGAGAAGTAAGTGCTCTTAACCACTGAGTCATTATTCCAGCTCCCATGCCAGGACTTTGACTGGCTGGATCTTGTGCAGGAAGTCACAGCTTTTATGAATTGATGTATGTGTTGATTTATATATGTATATGTATGTATATATGTTCTTTTTGTTTGTTTGTTTTTTTGAGACATGGTGTCTCTATGTAGCCTTGGCTGTCCTGGAACTTGCTTTGTAGACCAGGCTGGCTCGAACTCACAGAGGTCTACCTGCCTCTGCTTCCCAAGTGCTGGGATTAAAGGCATGCGCCACCATCGCCTGACAGAAAGAAGTTTCCTTTTGTCTAAACAGGTTACTTTTTGTCTCTAGACTGTTATGATGCACATCATCGATGTGTAGGGTTTTTTTTTTTTTTAACTCTTTGGGGGTCTGCCATCCAACTCCCAAATAAATGTATGGAGACTTAGTCTATGAATGCCCTGCTTTAGCTTGGCTTGTTTCTAGCCAGCTTCTCTAATTTAAATTATTCCATTTCTCTCTCTCTCTCTCTCTCTCTCTCTCTCTCTCTCTCTCTCTCTCTCTCTCTCTCGACAGCGTTTCTCTGTGGCTTTGGAGCCTGTCCTGGAACTAGCTCTTGTAGACCAGGCTGACCTTGAACTCACAGAGATCCGCCTGCCTCTGCCTCCCTAGTGCTGGGATTAAAGGCGTGCACCACCACCTCCCTGCTATTCCATTTCTTTTTAACTACGTTCTTATTCTATATATTTCTCTTTCCTTCTTATTCCATGGCTGGCTGGGTGACTGGCCCCTGGCATCTTCCTCTCCTTTTTCTTTTCTCACACCTCCTCCCCTCTCTTTCTCTCCCCTGCCTTCAAGATTTATTATGTCATGCATGTATGCCTACAGGCCAGAAAAGACACCAGATCTCATTACAGATTATTCTGAGCCACCATGTGGTTGTTGGGAATTGAACTCAGGACTTTGCAAGCAGTGCTCTTAACCATTGAGCCATTTCCCCAGCCCTATCCTCTCTCTTCTCCTGATCCTAGATTTCTCTTCCTGTTTATTCTTTTTGCCTGGCAGCCCTGCCTGTCCCTTTCTCCTGCCTAGCTATTGGCCGTTCAGGTCTTTATTAGACCAGTCAGGTGTTTTAGACAGTAACATAGCTTTACAGTGTTAAACAAATATAACAAAAGAGAATGCAACACATCTTTGCATGATTAAAAAATATTCTGCAGCATAAACAAATGTAACACATCTTAAACTAATATTCCACAACATCAATGCTAATGATTCATATTTTAGCTGAACATTGTGGCACACTAGTAACCTCAGTATTTAGAAAGTAGAGGCAGGACAATACAGAATTTAAAAAACTTGAGGTATGTAATTTTTTGGATTATTTGCCATTTTCTTTGTTACTGAGTTGTTGCTTTAAGGTAATTATAGCAAAAATACTATAACTCTTGGGAGTGGTGAGGTGGCTCCATGGGTGAAACACTTGCTGTGTCTACCCAACAACCTGAGTTTGTTTCTGGAGCCCATGTTAGGTGGATGGAGACTGACTTCATAGACTTGTTCTCTGCCATTCATGTAGATAACATATGAGCTCACACACAGTTTGTAATAAATTAAAGTTAAAAAAACCTTAAATCCTGCCAGTGTCATGTTATATGAAGTTAACTTTTTCTGAGGGTGTGTGTGCCTACTGGTGGAGGCCAGCTCTAGGAAGCCTTCTGTCTGTCTCCCCAGCGCTGGGATTACAGACACAGGGTTGCATCCTGTTGTTGTTGTTGTTGTTGTTGTTGTTGTTGCTTCTTTTGTTTTATGTGAGTGCTAAGGATCTGAACTCAGCTCTTCACTTTACTAACTGATCCATCTTTTCGTTCTCAGGCCTGCCCCTTGTGTCCTCTCATGTGAAGTTAGAGATGTGTGCCACCCTGCCTGGGTTTTGTTTACTTTTCTTCTCTGAGTTCTTACCATTTAACTTTTAAATTTTTTAAAAAGATTTATTTATTTATTTTTATTATGTATACAACATTCTGCCTCCATGTATGCCCGTGCGCCAGAAGAGGGCGCCAGATCTTATTACAGATGGTTGTGAGCCACCATGTGGTTGCCGGAAATTGAACTCAGGACCTCTGGAAGAGCAGCCTATGCTCCTAACCACTGAGCCATCTCTCCAGCCCCCAACTTTTAAATTTTTTTTAAAGAAAGTTTGGCTGATTGTCTGTCTGACTGAGCTTGTATTCGGTAACACTTTGTCCTGTGACCTGCTTTTCTGTCTTTCTACACAATGAGTTAAAGGAGGTTGGTTGATTACACTGTTTTATTTGGAGTTCCTGATTTCAGTGTTCAGTCATGGCCTGGAATGAAGAAATAAAATGAAGCTTGTGAATGTCACTATTTCTAGAGTATGAGACCAAAAACCAAGGCTTGGAACGGAACGACAGCTCTGACAGTAGTTCATCTCTCTTGTTTTCCACTGAGGGCCTCCTGCACAGCAGGCAAGGACTCTGTTACTGTGCCGTAGCCTCAGCCTCTCAGCTTGTCTGGTTTGTCTTAGTAGCTAAAAGAACATTTCCTTTTAAGATATCTTCAATTCAGAGAGCTGTTTTAAAGAGCTTACCTGGAACTTTGGCTTTTATATTTTTGATATAGGGTCTCATTTTGTAGTCCAGGTTAGCTTCAAATTTGTGGCAGTCCTCCTGCTTCAGTCTCCCAAGTACTGGGATTACAGGCATGAGATACCATGCAAACTTTTCTTTAAGTGAATGTTTGGATCTGTGAATGAGAAAGGTAAGTTTATTCCTTTTTCCCAAGGGAGTGTTGGGAGAAACAAAGTCTGGAGGACAGTGTCATGTTGTTGAAACAGGTCTTTCCTGTCTCCAGAACTCAGGAGCTCTTTGCTTTGGAATTCAACTGATGTTCTTTCTTTAAATTTATATATTTAAATTTATTTTACTTTTATGTGTGTGTGTGTGTGTGTGTGTGTGAGAGAGAGAGAGAGAGAGAGAGAGAGAGAGAGAGAGACCGAGACCAGAGAGGGGTATTATATCTACTAGAGCTGGAGCTACAGGTGGTTGTGAACTGCCTGACCTAAGTGCTAGAAACTGAACTCTGGTCCTCTGCTTAAGTGCTCTTAACTCCCAAGTCTTCTCTTCAGCCCCATCAGTTGGTGCTCTTGAGAAGGGAAAAATTATACTCTGGCTTGACAAGGGAAAATGGAGCCAGACCCTAGAATAAAACAGGGCTATTGTCCTATAGTTATCAGTTGGTTTGAAATTAAGGTATTTGCTTAGGAGCTGTGATGTGTTTAAAACATTTGTGGCCCTGATTTCTAATTAGGAGTTTCTTAACTGTTGTACCCTGTAATACTCAAAGAGAATGAGTGCTGCATGTATTATGATCTTAGAGCTTGACTTTCTGTTAGACTAGACAGGAAATAGGCCTTTTATTTTAGATATAAGAAAACAATTTAGAGTTGCTAGATGTAGACATAACAGCACACTGATATACTGAACCTTGATACAAATTTGTATAAAGTTCTAGAGTATGTAAATTTCATAATATGGGACTTGATATAAATAGGTCCTATCAAATGCCATTTATTTTGATAAGTGATTCTTGAAATGTAGTAGGCAAAGGAAAGTAATATATTCAAGTCACCCTGTCTCCTTGCGAGAGTCCAGTGCTTGGTGGCTTCTCATTATGTTCTTGTAACTGGGTAAACATTTGGGCTAAACTGTATGTAGGGAACTGTTCCTGATTCAGATTATGAATGATGAAAAATATTTCTACTTGTTACAGTTCTGAATTAAATGGCTAATGAACATCTGAAATAGTTGAGTATACCCAATACTAAGTATCTTCTATTATTAACTTTCTTGCTGACATGCAAAATAATGGGTTTTCATTACATTATACTATGTGTGTATATACCTATGTGCCATAGCATATTGTGAAAACCAGATAGGATTTTTTTTCTTCTACCATATTTGTTTTGGGGATCAAAAAGGGTTTTAGGCTTAGCAGTAAGTGCTTTTACCCCATGAGCCATCTTACCTGTCCAAGATAATGGTTTTCAATGTGAGATTTTATTTTAAAACATTTACATTTCTTTATTTTTTGAGACAGGGTCTCACTGTATAGTCCTGATTGGCCTGAACTCTCTATGCAGACCAAGCTGGTCTCAAACTCACAGAGAGATCTGCCTGCCTCTGCCTCCCGAGTGTGGGGATTAAAGACATGTACCATAATGTCTGGATTATTATTATTATTGTTCCCTGTGTATGTATGCAAATGTGTGTATGTATGCATGCTATGATGTGTGTGATTGTGAGGACAATCTCTTTTGACCATGTGTACTGAGAATCCAACTTAGGTTGTCATTTTGGCAACGAGTACCCTTACCTACTCAACTGAAGCGATTACTTATATGGTTCTATTATTAAATAAAACTTGGGAGTTATATATCAGAGTAAAAACCTGATTGATCAGAGAAGCAGCAGAAGCTACCAGTGACCTCCTTCCTCTCTCTCTCCTTTCTGGATCCAAAAGGGCCTGGGAATCTTTTTAAGCCCCTCTCTATTACTTCCTGTGTCATTCTATGTGTCCTGGGTTTTCCAGAACCTCTATGGCTAATTCTGATCCGATAGTAGCTAGCTCTACCCTCTGATTCAAGGCAGATTTTATTGTTAGTTTCAGTAGTGTCAGAGTCCAATCAAAATATCCTACAACACTCAGTCATCTTGGTGGCTCAGAATTTTCATATGTATCATTGTACCTCATTTTTACTCACCTCCACTGTCTTTCCTGTCCCATGTCCTCCTCTGCCACTTTGCTAATCTTTTTTTATCTCACCCAATAATCTGATTTTTCCCCATATATGTGGACATATAGTTAAATTAGATCTTGCTTATGAGAGAAAACAAGATGTTTTGTTTTTTCACTCATTATCTCTCTTGTTCCCTACACTTTAGACTTCTACCTCCCTCGTCATAGTCCTTCCTACTTTTGTGTGTGCATATGTGCATATGTATATATCAGTATATATTTTGCTTATAATATCAGGGTAAGTTCATGATCATCATGGTGGAGTTGGGATGGGTGGCAACTGGCAGGCAGGCAGGCATGCATAGTGTTGGAGCAGTAGCTGAGAGCTTGCATCTGATTCACAATTATAGACAGGCAGACAGACAGATAGAGACACGGCCTGGCATGTTCTTTTGAAACCTTGCTGTCTACCCACAATGACACACCTTCTCCAAAAGGCCACACTTTCTAATCCTTCCTAAACAGTCCACCAGCTAGGGACTAAGCATTCAAATATTTGAACCTGTATATGTGAGCCAGTGCTTGGATTCTTTCCCCCATCTATAACATGATGGTGAACTCAAAGCCAGTCTTATTCCCAAGCCTTCCTATGACTGATGGACTGGAAGAAAATACCCATCTTTACAAATATCACCTGCTGACGTGTCTCATGCAGAGGTATTTTTTTTTCTGTTCCTTTCTCCCTTCATGCATGATGTATTCAGGGTGATTCTATAAAGAATAGCAGGGAAAGGCTGAAGAGGTGACTCAGTGGTTAGAACACTGGCTGCTCTTCCAGAGGACCCGTGTTCAATTCCCAGCACTCACATGGCAGCTCTCATCTGCCTGTAACTCTAAGATCTGACACCCTCACATAGACATACATGCAGGCAAGATACCAGTGCACATAAAATAAAAAAAAAAAAACAGATCATTTGAAAAAGCACAGCAGATAAGGAAGATAGTAAAGTCCAGGTCAAGAAACAGAAGATCAGGGTTGTGATCTCTCAAACTTGACTGTACTGTGGTTGGTATCAGAGACAGAAATGCCGTTAGCAGATGCAAAAAATTTGTATCATTTTGAACCTTAGCTACAAACAGAATGAAAAAGAAGAAACAATAGAAAGCAGTTGGCCAAAGAATACCAGCAGTATGACACACAAGGGCTTCTTAGCTACAGAATACCCAGGCCTCTGTTACCAGGGAATGCATGGTGAACATGTGTAGAACTCTTTCAACGTGAAACAGCTAGACCTGGCTAGCGGAACACGAACAGGAGTCCCTGATAAACCTGGACAGGCAAGAGACATGAGAAATGACAGCAAGACAGGCTTTCTGATCAAGCTGCAAATTTTATTTTTCCTCAGAAGCTGTTATATAGCAAACAGGCAGAGGGGCGGGAGGGTGTCAGGAAAGTCCGGTCTTTTGGAATTCAGGTCTGGAAGGTCTCTGACGGAGAGAAAGAGATATTAACTAACAAAAGAGGTCCTAATTGCTTCTAAAGCCTGGAGCCTGTTGACTCACTAGGAGCTAAGATACCAGGTAAATTTCCTGGGCCCGGAATTTACCCTGCAGAGGTGAGAGAGGTGAATATTTTACTTAACTTGTAAACTTAAGATGGCTGTAAACAAAATACAGATCTCAAAATACAGGTCTTTGCTTCCAGCAGACCTGGAGAAACACTGCTTAGAGCATCTAGATCTGGAATACCAAACTCTTGGACCGGTTACATCATACTCAATCCTAGGACAATCAGGCCTTGAAAATCCATCTCATAATTGGAGGGAGAGTCTGCAGGTAGTGGGTTGAATTCTCTTGCTCTTTTTTTTTGGGGGGGGGTTCCAAGACAGGGTTTCTGGGTTTCTCTGGGTAACCCTGGCTGTTCTGGAGTCACTCTGTAGACCAGGCTGGCCTCTAACTCAGAGGTCTGCCTGCCTCTGCTTTCCAAGTGCTGGGATTAAAGGTGTGCTCCACCATACCCAATTTATCTAAAATTAACATCATTTATATTCATGTAAAATGTTTTTTAAGAGGGAGAAAGGAGTGGAATCACTGTCCCTGGGAGGGTGTAGCTTAAAAGAGCAGAAGAGATGCAGGATTTACATGACCTTTAATTAATTTTACTTTTACAGTAGTTCACAGTATGCCTGTTATGGATGTGTCTCGTTCTCAGTGTGACTAATGGAGGATCCTGCTGATCCATAGGATGAAGTTCATGGTCATCTGAAGTTTTCCATCATCTAGTCCCTGAATATCCACCTTCATTCTTGTTCTTCCTAGCCTTCAAACTTGCTGCTTTCATTACTTTTTTTGGAGTGGGGACTGAGTCTCTAGTAGCTCCAGCTGGAACTGGCTATATAGACTAGGGTGGCTTCAAACTCACAGAGACCCACCTGCTTCTGGCTCCCTGGTGCTGAGATTAAAGGTGCACCACCTTGCCTGGCCCCCAGGTGCTATTTTTCTGTCACCACAGTCCTACATACATAATTTCCTTCATCATTGAACAGATTAGTATCTTAGAATTCTGTCTTAGAAATACCTTCCCTGGGTCCTCTAGGCAAAATCTAAAATTTGTTTCTTTTTCTAGTGCTTATTTAAGTTAAGGCATTTATTTTACAAAATATTACTGTTTCTTGATTTGATTGGCTCCTCCTCAAATTAATCTTGGTGTGAGGAGTAGCTCAGTCACTTTTAAGAAAACATTTGGATATTTGAGTTACTATTTTTTGTTAGAGATAGTAATAACTATATCAATAGAAGATAACCAACTTTAGTGTTCAGGAAGTAGTTGGAACAAGAAATTAGTTGAAAATGTCTTTCTCAGGTCTGTTTGAATAGACAAAGCACACTGGAAACTGTGGTAAAGCAGTCTGACAGGTGTGTTCTTTCTTAACCCCACACTTTGCTGTTATTTAAAGACAGATTTATTATTGAAGGATGCAGAAACTAATTAGTGTTGCTGTTTCAGTTATTTAAATTCCTTTAAGAAATATGTATTTATTATTATTGTGTTGAGGCATATGTGTGGAGGTCAGAGCTCCTTTGTGGGGTTGACTCTCCTCTTCACTTTCATGTGGGTTTCTGGAATGGCACTGAGGGTTGCCTTGCTTGTGTGGTGTTGTGGTTTGGATGAGAATGGCTCCCATAGACTCATATGTTTGAATACTTGGTCTCCAGTTTATTGAAAGATGTGGCTTTGTTGGAGGGAACAGGTCACTGCTGGTGTCTTTAAAGTTTCAAAAGACATTTTGAGTTAGTATTTTCTGTCTTCTGTTTGTGGATCAAGATGTAAGCTCTCAGCTTTGCCTGTTGCCATGCCTCTAACCTGGATGCCTCTAACCTGGATGCCTCTAACCTGATGAAACCATCAACACAATTAAACCCTTTCTTTTATAAGTCATGGTGTTTTGCCAGAGCAATAGAAAACTAAGACACATGGCAAGTGCCTTTACCTGCAGAGCCATCTTACTGCCTTTAATTATTTGAATGATTATTTCTTAAAAGAGCTGAGAATGTAACATTTTACTTGGAACCATTGCTAATCAGAATATCGATTAGAAAACCTGGGAATTGTGGCTCATGTGTTTAATCCTAGCACTAGAAAGACTGAAAAATGAGGAACTCTATGAGTTTGAGGCCAGCATGGTCTTAATGGGGAGTTCCAGGACAGCCAGGGCTGCACGGTGAGACTCTGTCTCAAAACAAACACACAAACCAAAATATTAGAAATGTTTAAAGTCTCATTTAATTTACTAGGCAATACATTGATTTATACTGTGATTCAGTTTATCTCTTACATATACATAGTACAAAATAGTTGTTTCTATATTCATCAATACTGTACTTTGTTTTGTTTTGCTTTTCAAAATAGGGTGTTTCTGTGTAACAGCTCTGGCTGTCTTGGAACTCGCTTTGTAAAGAAGGCTGGCCTCGAACTCACAGAGATCCGATTGTCTCTGCCTCCTAAGTGCTGGGATTAAAGGCATGTGCCACCACCACCTGGTCCTTTTTTTTTTTTCTATCTTGATATAACCGTTGGAGCTGCTGTTCTTTATCGACTTTGAAGGAAAAATTAGATGATTTTTTTTCTAGTTAAAGAAATAATTAACTGTCTTAGGGTTACTATTGCTGTGATGAAACATGACCAGTCTACTTGGGGAAGAAAGGGTTTATTGTGCTAATGTTTCCACGTCACTGTTCATCCTCAAAGGAAGTCAGGACTGGAACTCAAGAGGGGCAGGAACCTGGAGGCAAGAGTTGATGCAGAGGCCATGAAGGGGTGCTGCCTCCTGGGTTGCTCTTCCTGGCTTGCTCAGATTGCTTTCTTGTAGAACCTAAGAACACCAGCCCAGGGGTGGCACCACCCACAATAGCCAAACCCTCTCTATCAATCACTAATTTAGAAAATGCCTCCATAGGCTTTCCCACAGCCTAATCCCATAGAGACATTTTCTGTTGAGTCTCCTCTCTGATGAGTCTAGCTTGTCAAGTTGTCATAAAACTAACCAGAACTTTAACCATCCAGTTTTTGCCATTATCCCCCTTAAACAACAAACCAAAAAACACTAAAAAAAGTAAACCCAAACCATCCTAAATTAAAAATGAAATAGAACAACCAAAGAAAATTTTAACACTCTCATTTATTCTCTCAATGAGACTTAGGTAGCTGTGAAACCATTTTGTAAATATCTTATGAAATCCTTTATTTCCCTAGTATATTAGAAAACAAACAGCCTGGAAATTAGCAAATACATACATTTCAGAGCTAACTTTAAATGTTTTTTTTAAATATTTATTTATTTACTTATTATGTATACAATATTCTGTCTGCAGACCAGAAGAGGGCACCAGACCTCATTACAGATGGTTGTAAGCCACCATGTGGTTGCTGGGACTTGAACTCAAGACCTTTGGAAGGGCAGGCAATGCTCTTAACCGCTGAGCCATCTCTCCAGCCCCCGCTTTAAATGTTTTTTTGTTTTTGTTTTTTAAAATGGGGCTGGAGAGATGGTGGCTGAGCTGTTAATAGCACACATTGCTCTTGCAGGGGCCTGGGTTCAGTTTCTAACATCCACATGGTTCACAATCATCATAACTTCAGTACTAGGGGATCCCCTGTCCTCTTCTGACCTCCATGGGCACCAGACATGCACTTGGTGCGCAAATACATATGCAAGTAAAATACCCATAGACATAAAATAAGTAAATACATCTAAAAATGTTTAAAGTTTTTATAACATTTTGTTTGTTTGTTTGTTTTATTGTGTGTGTAGGTATGTGCATGAAATGGCACAAGTATGGAGGAGGAGGACAAGTTGTAGGAAGTCTGTTCTTTACTGCTGTGTGGGGCCTATGGGCCAAACTTAGATCATCAGGCTTGGCAGCAAAGTTCCTCTACCCTCTGTGTCATCTTGCCAGCCTGATCATCAGTTTTTGTACTTCATGATATTCTAAAGCTACATGCTAATGTAGTTCCTAATGAAATGAAAAGCTTTTATTTATTCTTTTCTTTTATAGGAATATATATGTCCCAGATGTGAATCAGGCTTTATTGAAGAAGTGACAGATGATTCCAGGTATTGTATAAGCTTACGAGTAAACCAAATATTCTAGTATCAAAACTGTTTTCTCCTAGTATTGACTGAGTGGATGGGAAGGAATTCATTTTGTAGCTTACCCTCTGCTGGAGTAGAGACCGTGAGTGTGTGTGTGCACATGCACATATACACAAGGAAGAGATTATGGAAAGCAATGTGATGATAGGGTTTTACTCATGACTCCTTGATCGTGTCACACCTAGGAAGCCTCTAGCCACTAAGTTTTCCTTCATTTCTTTGGGAGTCCTCTTGGATTACTAATTAATTTTTAATGACTACTTTGTTGCCTGAAGTTAAATTGCTGTCACATATATTTGGTGGGCTGTGGAGTGACTTCTCATAAGGACTCTAATGAGACAAACAGTATATTCTAGCCAGGGAAACTGAGCCATGGGTCCTTATTCAGATGAAGATTAGTGTTGTCAAGCTTTGCCATCTTGCTGCTGTAATATTAATATATGGGCTTGTTCTCTTGGCTTTGGTAAAGGTATAATATTGATTAAAAAGGAAATATTTTCTCTAAGTGATAATATATTTTTTGATTTTTATGAATAAACCATGTAATAACTTAATTCTAGCATTTGACCAATTGATGAAATACCAACTGCTTAAAAAGAATTTGTAATCTGAAGTCTCTTAATCTTGGAGTGGCTTTGGAGGTTTATGCCAGTTCATAATTCCTTTACGTTGCTGTTGGCAGAATCTAAAGTTGAAGGTCTCTTCCACAACCAGAAAAACCCTGCACATTTTAAAGTATGTACTGTTAGTTTTACTGCACTAGTGGTTGATGATTCTGGATGTAAATGAGTTGGAGCTTCTGGGGCAGTGTGTAGCATGGGGTCTAGTTTGGTACAAACACTTGAATGTTGATGTAATGGTTTTGATTTTAAATAACAGTGCCAGCATTATGCCTGTAAGATTAGCATGACAGCAAAATTAGCAGCGTGTGAATGGCATGTTAACTTTGGATCTTTTCTTATTTGTGCTATTATAATTGCACCAAATATATATTTAAGGCACTTATGCTCTGCATGTGTTGAATAAAGAGTATACTGGTTGTAGGGGAGTAACTTATGGATGTTTCCCCTAAGTTTTAAAATAGTAATTCAGATTTCTTTAGACGTGGAGAACTTTTATACAAAGTACAGTTATACCTGAGTATAATGACTAACTGCAAGCTGGATACTTGGGAACTATGAATTCCATTGATTCTATTTTCACTCGGTTCTTCTATTTGTGCCTGTATAGGTCAAAGACTGGCAACTATTCAAATGTCAATCTTTTGGAATTTGAATGAAATTCCACTCCCCCCCCCCTTTGGTTTGGTTTTTCAAGACAGGGTTTCTCTGCAACTTTTTGAAGCCTGCTCTGGAACTCGCTTTATAGATCAGGCTGGCCTAGAACTCCCATAGATTCACCTGCCTCTGCCTCCCAAATGCTGGGATTAAAAATGTGCGCCACCACTGCCTGGCAAAATCAGTATTTTTAATGAGGGAAGAAATTTTATTCTTAGACTTGGAGTCTTTCAGGCGATGAATTATTATTCTCTTCTATAAAATTTATAAGTATGTGCTGACTTTGTACTTAACAGTTGCAGTGATTAGTAGTAGATGATAAAAATGAGCTGAGCCTGATGCTGTAAACCAGAAATTCACTCAGGAGGCAGAGGCGGGAGGATCATAGGACCATAAATTTTGCCTGGGCTATAGAGTTCCCAGGCCAGTCTGGGCAACTTAGACCTGGTCTCTAAAGGAAAAGTAAAAAAGGAAAATAGAGCTCATTGGTAGGAGTGTTTGCCTCCCCGTGTGAGGCCCTAGGTTCAACCCTAGTCCCAGAAAAACAAATCCCTGTGAGGAAATCTGCATGTAAATATAAGCTGAGAGCTCCCCCCACCCCGCCTCCACACATACTAGAGGACAGCTTGTGCATTTTCTGAAGGTTTGTAAAATTTATTAGAATATTGTTAGTTTTATCATCCCTTCTCTATGCTTAGTTCTTTTGTTCTTAAGGTGCAGAAGATTTTTAAAGAAATGTTGAAAAAGTTTCAGGGGAACAGAGTTCTACAAGATAACAATTGAATTTCTGAAATCAGGAAGTAAAGACAGGAAAGAAGCCAGGCATGGTGGAACACACCAGCACTTGGCAGGCTAAGGCAGACAGGATCATGAGTTTGAGACTAGTCTGTGTTACTTAGTAAGTTCAGGACCAGTTTGAAGTATGTAGTAAGGCCCTGTCTCACAGAGCAGTCACCCCCCCCCCACTCCCACCCTCCACTCCACCACTCAGGAAAGGATGAATCTTGGAAGCCTGTTGGGTTTGGACAATAAAATATTTATGCATTCATGCACAATGAAATCTGGTGGTTCAATTATTTAGTATTAGATGTTACCAGTACCTTGTTGCACAATCGAAATAATTTTTTAAAAGCATTTTTAACTTCTGATAGAAACACAGTATCAAATGGTTTCTCATCAGAGTAAGGTTTGAGAATGAGTACAGAAAGGATAATATTTGCTTTTGGTTTTAGACTAACTAGGGTGTGTTTGTTTTCCTAGTGAGCTAAGCACAATGCCTGGACTGATACTGTAATCCTGAAAATGAAAGTAGTTTGTAGTAGTTCAAAGGTTTTATTATTAGGATGGATGCTTGTATTTATTACGTGAAGAGCTATCTAGTAGTTTTTGTTATTCAGTCTACCCTCCTTTCTCAAAAGGTTTAGCCAGTTTCTTCTCTGCAAATTTCATGGGCAGTGGGATTTAATTTCTTTGTATTCTTTTGGGTCCTTGAAAAGAGGTATTTTATCACTTAGACATGTGCTATTAATTGAACAACTTTTGTTTTGAAGTTATAGATATATGCCATCACAAGGTTTTCAGAGGTGAGGAATGCCTTTATTATGTAACACCTGACAAATAATAAATGCATATATATGAGGTATTCATAATAAAACACAGTTTTTGACCTTTCAGTTTATATTTATGAAGGAGGGAAGGGCTGATATTGTTGAGGCAAATTCTAGCTATTTATAACATAACAACTTAGAACCAGAGTCAGAGTACAGAAGGATGTGGAGGAGTCATATTTGGTTGCTGAGTGGTTAATGGAGGGTGTAGCCTTGAAGGGTGGGTAGATAATCTAAGAATAGGATAGCCTATTCAAAGAAGAAATTCTTTTTTGTTGTTGTTTTGTTTTTTTCTTTTCTTTCTTTCTTTCCTTTTTTTTTTTTTTTTTTTTAAGACATCTCTGGTTGTCCTGGAACTTTCTCTGTAGGCCAGGCTGGCCTCCAACTAACAGAGATCCACTTGCTTCTGCTTTCCTGAGTGCTGAGATTAAAGGCATGTGCTATTACTACCTGACTCAAAGAAGAAATTGATATGAAACTCTAACAATCTACTAATCTATACCAGGCCCTTTAGATTACATATTTAATAATTCCAGAGGATACTAACCTCAGCAGTCTTAATCATATATCTGGTTGAATGGTTTCATAGTGAAACATTTTGTTTTCTTAGACTCTCTGAGGATACTTACTTTTCTTCCCTTGCTAGGCTAACTTTGAATTGTTACTGGCTGTGAACCTTTTCTTTCTGTTGAATGGCCTCCATTTGATGTAGGTTTAATTCATTTGAAAAGCACTTGGTTTTGTTGTTTGGTATGACAATTTTCTTTTGCCTATCCGTTACTGTTTTATTTAAGATACTCTTGCAGACACAGCGTCTTTGGCAGGTGTCCTGTGGGCTGAGTTACTTTTCCTTATTGAGCTTTGTTCTCATTTTCCATTCTATATTTAGCTCTGGGAAGGAGCTCATTCCTGGGAAAAGAATCACCACCATTGCTGTTTCTCTTTAGTTTTTTAGGTGGTGCTGGCAGCCGGATAGACAATAGCACAGCAACACATTTTGCAGAGGTAAGTTTTCCTTTGACTGTAGAGATTGCTTAGGAAGCGGGTGGGGATTAAAGTAAGGACAGGTAATCACCTAGTGCAGCCTCACATCGAAGATAAACTGAACATGTAAGAACAGTATGGCCAAGGGTACCCAGGAAAGATCTGTGTCCTCAGTAGCTAGGGATTGGGCATGTTTCTTCTGAGGACAAGGTTGTAGCCTGTAAGCTGTCCTATTTCAGACTGGGTTCTGTTTTCTTTTCCTGCTGCTTTTTTGTGTATATGAATTAGAAGCTTGTGCTGTTTGCAAAACAGTAGTGCTGCAGCCTCAGTGGCAATGGCAGCCCTGAATGAATTGTTATCCAAATTAATAAAGCAGTTTTCAACATTGTACAATACTAGGCTTTAGCATTTACCTTTTGCTAACACAGTAGTATGCCCTTTCAGATCCTAAGATGGGACCTTTGATTAATTAACTACTATTTCTTTATATAATGTGACATCCTTATGTTGAATCTCTCTGTCTCTGTCTCGTTCTCTCTCTCTCTCTCTCTCTCTCTCTCTTTCTCTTTCTCTCTTCCTCTGCCTGAGGCCGGTGTCATATATGGTCCAGGCAGGCCTCATACTCACTTTGTAGCATTGAACCCATAATCCCAGGAACTAGAATTATAGGTGTATGGCAACAAGCCCGGCCAAAAATAAATAAATAAATAAATAAATAAAAAATAAAACCAAAAAAAAAAAAAACCCCAAAAAATCCAAAAAACAAAATTCTGGACTATGTGAAAATAGAACACTAGGGCATTAGTCTCTGTCCTTGAATATCATTTATTTTTTAATTCAGAATACTTTGATTATTTACGTGTTTTTCATTGTAACTATTTGTACCTCTTGTTTCTTTTGAGAAGAGGTTCATAAGGTTTCACTCTATTGCCTAGGCTTGTCTTAAGCTCATGAGTTCAGCTGATCCTCCTGCCTTAGCCTTTGGAAAAGCTGGGATGGTAGGCATATGCCCTTATGCCTAGTTCCTAAGCTGTTTTTAATTATACAGTTGAATGGTGTTCATATTCCATGCTTTTAGTCACTTAGAGACTTTTGATCCTATGGGAAAACCCAGTTCATTGGATAGCAAATACTTCTACTTTCTTCTATTAACTTGTGTATCTCTCTGTTACTTGGCATGGAAAGAAGGTATATAACCAAAACAGCTTTTTAATGTTAAATTTCATAGTCAGAATTATGGGATTAAAAAAGGTTTGTTTGTTTATTATGTATTCATGTATGCCTGCAGGTCAGAAGAGGGCACTAGATCTCATTACAGATGGTTGTGAACCATGTGGTTGCTGGGAACTGAATGTAGGACCTTTGGAAGAGCAGTTAGTGCTCTTAACCTCTGAGCCATCTCTCCAATCCCTGATTTTCAATTTTTATTTATGTATTCTTTTTGCTTCAGAATCATAGTCTTTTTCTAAATGTAACTGAAGTGCCAGGAGAGCCAGCCAAATATTTTGATATCTGTGTGCAAATTGAAAATTTATTGGTAGTGTGTTTGAAGAGCAATAGTTAATAAGTCCACAAATCACTGAATTTTTCTCCTTTCGAAAATTATCTTAAGACTTGTATGTGTTTTCCTCTCCTGTTGATGACATTATAGTCAAGAGTTGTGTTAAGGATATTTCCTTTTGCTTATGGCCTATGGTAATTCCTAACATCTAGTTCTGTGGTTTTTAGTTGACTCTTAACTGCTTTAAGATGAGTTGATGTGAGTATAACTCAGGACAGGTCATGTATTTGACCGCTTATTTGTATTTTCTTGTTGATAGACTGAGAAGCATTTAAAGTATATTCTGTGAGGCCAGCAGTCTTCTTGATTTCGGCATTTCCCAGGGTGTGCTATTCCTGGGAACACAGACTGTCAGTTTCTGATGGTGCATATGCAGAAGAAACTTCACTTGATTTTCTTTAAGTGTTTGTCCTCTTTTAGGAAATGGAAATAGATCTGTCAGTTTTGTATGTATGATTCATGAGGAGGAGATGCATTGAGTAAGAGGGAAAATAAATACGTGTGGTCAGCATTCTAACTTTAGTATCGCTATATCTGCCACTATGGCGTGGGCTATCCTTCAGGTGTTAATTTTGCAGAAGTGATGGTTGCGAGTTCATGTTCCTTAGTTATCAGTGACAGACAAGTTTGTAGCAAGGATGTAATCATGCCCAGTTTTCTCTCTGTAGAATTCTCTTGTCACTATTTCTCAATATTTAATTTTATCCTTTTTTTTTTTTCCTTTCCGAAGACAAAGTCTCCCTATTTAGCTCTGGCTGTCCTGAAACTCACTATGTAGACCAGGCTGGCTTCTAATTTCCAGAGATTCACCTGCCTTTGTCTCCTGATTGCTGGAATTAATTTCCTTCCTTTAAAGTGATGTTTTACATTTTATATCTGGAAAAATATCTTTATAATATTATAGAAATTCCCAGGGATTTTGAAGAATTAGGTGAGAATTGTTTTGGTGTAGCAGTTCTTCCAGAAGTAGGGGCAAGAAGCCAATGTCTGGTTTCCTTGCCTGCACAGCATTACACTGTAGCTGAAGAACAAATTTAAACACAGAAAGTGGGTGAGAAGACAGGATACAGAGAGTGTCCTGAGCCTCCTGTGGGGGCATATGTATAAAGTACAGCCAAAGGATGGGCCTTTAGTCTCCAGGAAGGATTGTGTACAGGTGACTTAAGAGCAGACTCTAGAACCAAGTTACCTGACTCCAGATCCTGGGTGTGCAACCTACTAACTGTGTAACTCTAGCAAAAGTTCTCACAGTCTTTCTGCCTGTCTGTGAGATTGAGTAAATTAACACATGCTAGGTATGTAGACCCCAATATCTGTCCTAGGTAAGAGGCTGGTAGATTAGAGTCATGAGTGTACTTCATGGAGAAGGGGTTTAGATTTTTTTTTTTTAAAAAAAAAAGATCTGTCTCAAAATAGTATTCTTAAGCTTTATGTTTTTTTTTTATGCCCATGTATCTGGAGATAAAAACTTTTAGAAATAAAATTATCTAGAGCAACAACACTTACTTTCACTTTTCTAATGGGTTATTTTGCCAAAGGCTTATGCTTGATTTTACTGTGCTTTTCTTTGGTGTGTTGGTTAGACAATTAAATTATTTTTCATAATTAGCTGAATTTCAAAATGGTTATATATATATTTTTTTTTCAAAAATTTATTGTTGTTTCATGTTCATTGATGTTTGTCTGCATGTATGTCTGTTTGCGGGTGTCAGACCCCTTGAAACAGGAGTTACAGACAATTGTGAGCTCCTGTGTGCTGGGAATTGATCCTGGGTCCTCTGGAGGAAAAGACAGTGCTTGTAACTGCTGACCCATCTCTCTAGCCTCCCTAAATGGATATATTAGAAAAATATAAGTCCAAGAAAATATCCCAAATATTTAATATTTGTTTATTTTCCCTTCTGGGGAGGCTGGAGTGGAGAGGGCAGCTGGATGAGAAGAGGGCCGAAGAGGCTTACCAGTCACATAGCGACAGAGCTTGAGTAATGTGTGAGGGCTAAGGAGGGTGAGTCTAAGATGTCGCAGAAGTTTGGAGAATGAGAGAACATTGCTATTCTGAGGTTGCTGATGATAACTTGGTAAGTGAGCTCACAGTTTCCTGAGGACTCGTTGATTACTTGAACGTCTCTGACTAATACCTGGTGACAGTGAGGTCACTTATCAGAACAGGTCACTTCAGTGTCCAAAACACACACCACACACACACACACACACACACACACACACACACACACACACACAATACACTCACATACACTGTCTTTCTCAGAGAAGGGGGGAGGGAGGGGAAGGAAGAGAATCTCAAAGACACACAGAGTGAATTGACTATGGCTGCTGCCTCAGATTGGCTGAAAGTAAGATAAAAGAGCTTTCAGGTATACAAGAGGACAGGGTGCTCTGAGCAGTTTATGTAAGTGAAATTTGTTCTGTTACATAAAATGCATTATAGTGGCAATAAACAAAGGTGTTAAAAGCATTAAGAATATCTCCATTTGCATTATTTTGAGATTCCTTCTTTATTTTTTTTTTTCACATTTTTCCTGAGACATAAGTACCGAAAGATAAAACAGCATTAAGTAGGTTTGGGTTTTTGTTTTGTTTTTTAAACAGGTCTTATTGTGCATCCCTTGCTGGCCTGGAACTATGTAAATAGACCAGGTTGGCTTTGAACTCAGAGATCTGTCTGCTTCTGCCTCTGCCTCCTGAGTGCTGGGATTAAAGGTGTGAGTGAGCTACCATGCCCAGCCTAAGAAGGTTTTCTAAAAATTAAAAATTTCCCATAGTCTCATTATTTTATTCTTAAATTTTTCTTTGGCATAATACTTTCTATCTCTCCTATGCATGCCTCATAATTTTTCAGTTGCAATCATGGGGTTTACTCCTTTTTTTTTTCTTTCAAGGGAATGTGTGTGTGTGTGGAGGGGATGGTTCAAGATAGGATTTCTCTGTATAGCCCTGGCTGACCTACAGAGATTTGCTTACCTCTGCCTCCTGAGTGCTGGGATTAAAGGTGTGCACCACCACTGCCTACTGAGTTTACTCTTATAATTTTGCCTTTAAAATTTTACTTAGGCTTGTGCTGTTTTTCTTGTGTTCCTATTTATATAATTTTATGAATTATCATATATTAACCTATACTTTATGTCTTTATTTTCTTTTTGTGCTCACGCTCTGTTTATTAAACTATTATCTTGTGGTAGATATATTCGATTATATGTAATGGTTGATCATGGAGTTAGTTATACTTCTTTCTTGCCATTCTGAATCTAAAACATACTGAGAAAATAAAATATAGCAACCAGATAGGTGGAAATAATTTTGGGGGGCCAGAGAGGTGGCTAATTGTTAAGAGCACTGACTGCTCTTCCAGAAAACCAGAGTTCAATTCCCAGCACCTATAGAGTGGCTGACAGTGATCTGAATCTTTAGTTCCAAGGGGATTTGGCGTCCTCTTCTGGAGTCCTTGGGCAGTGCCTACATATGGTGCATAGATATAAATGCAGGCAAAATACCCATACACATAACATCATTCCCAATTAAAAAAATTTATTTTTCTTGAACTGAATTGGACAGCACAGTTGAGCTGTGATCAAGTAGCTATCCTAATTTATACATGATGATCCACCTGAGAATTAGGCTGTAGAGTAGGCACAAATGCTCGGACCCACTTTCATCTTTTTTCCTTCATTTGTGCAGCTTCCTAATACAATAACTCCACCCACTGGAGAAATAATGATTGGTGGTGGTTAGGCACTTGCTACACTTCAACCAGGTAATCTTTCCTGTAGTAGTGAAGAGTTAGGAATGAGAGGAGAGGTCAAAAGTGGAAATGAGAGGTCGGGTTCTCTTTTAACTTTTGGGTTTAATAGTTCATTCTGTCGTCAGCAGGGCACTGGGAGTAGTATGAGGTCGTTTGGGAGGAGAGCAATAATCTGTGGGACTGTTCTGCTTTTGCTTTCATCAACACCTTCCACCATACTAGTTCATGCTCTGGGTGCACTTGGGACCTGTGGTAGGCATCTCACCTTTTGCCTGCAGAAAGCACTGAGTTGATCAAGAATAATATAAAGGCTGGGCGGTGGTAGTGCACGCCTTTAATCCCAGCACCTGGGAGGCAGAGGCAGGTGGATCTCTGTGAGTTTGGGCCAGCCTGGTCTACAGAGCAAGTTCTGGGAGAGGCTGATATTCATTTGTTTTGATCTAAGACAGTTTTAAATTATTAGACTCTTGCTGCTCTCCTAGAGGACCTGAGTTTTGTATTCAGTACCCATACTGGGTGACTCATGGCCATCTATAACTCCAGCCCTAGTGGAATCTGACTTCTCTGGCCTCTATGTGCACATACTCTTATATAGACATACCCATTCTTAGCTCATATACATATGTAATTAAAAATAAATAAATATTTATTAAAAAATAAAATTAGTCAGGTGGTGATAGTGCACATCTTTAATCTCAGCACTTGGGAGGCAGTGGCAGACGGATCTCTGAGTTGGAGGGCTGGCCTGGTCTACAGAGTGAGATCTAGGATAGCCATGCCTATACAGAGAAACCCTGTCTAGATTAAAAAAAAAAATAGGCAAAATTTAAAAGTCTTCCATGATGGTAACCAATCTTCAGATTTTTGAGGGTCCATTTTTTATTACTTTGGTATTACAAAATTTTAATATTTATGTTCTTTTTAGGGGGATGGGTGTGGTTGGGAGTCTCATGTGGCTCAGGCTGGTGTGGAACTTACCATGTACAATGGCTAGCCTTGAACTCATGATTCTTCTCTGAAATATTGTGATTACAGCATACCTTGCTTCCATTTATCTTTTCTGTTGGTAGCAACTGGTCACATGATACACACAGACAAGTAGGTGGTATTTCTCAGTTTAGTTTCTCTTTTTCATTCAGTCTAGGACCCCAACCTTTGAAATGGTGCCACCCTCCTTGATTAACCTAGTCTATATAGTGCCTCATAGAGATGCCCAGAAGCCCATCTCCTAGGTATTTTTAGGTCCTGTCAAGCTGACAGTCAGCATTAACTATTACAGAGCAGCTGTTCTAATGCCATTTAACTCATCTTATGATGTCATCTAATGGCTTCCATGGCCATGATAATGACATAGTAATCATATAATTTATTTAATAAGCTGGGATACTGTGATGGTTTGAATGAGAGTGACCTCCATAGGCTCATATATTTGAAAGCTTGATCTATAGTTGGTGGAACTGTTTGGGAAGACTAGGAGGTATGGCCTTGTTGGAAGGGTATGACCTTTTTGGAGGAGAGGTGTCACTGGGGGGTGGACTTTGAGGTTTCAAAACTCATACCATTTCCAGTTTGTGCTCTCTCTGTCTTGTGCTTGTGGATCAAATACAGTCTATCAGCTGCTGCTCTAAAGTCATGCCTACCTGCTGGTTGCTATATTCGCTGTCACGATGGTCAAAGACTCTAATCCTGTGGATCCAGAACCCCCAAATTAAATGCTTTCTTTTATAAGTTGCCTTGGTCATGGTGTAGTTATGATACAAAGTGGTACTTGGAAGTGTCATATTGCTGTAATAGATATGACCATGCTATATTTTGGAGAAGTGTGGACAACTTTGTCACTTTGGTCTAGGAAAGTGATTTAATGCTATAAGCCTGTAAGTGGGGTTCAATGGACCATCCTAATAGGAGTTTAGAGGACAGTAGTGCTGAGAGAAGTGAGGACTGTGGAGGCCTGCTCAAGAAGTTTCAGAGGGGAGCAATTTTAGCAACTGGCCTAGAGACCATTCTTTGATATTTTGACAAAGACTGTGGCTACATTTTGCCTTATCTGAATAATTTGCCTGAGGCTAGATTGAAGGGCTTTGTACAAATTTCATTGGTAGATTTTAAGGTAGCCTAATATTAACATGTGGCTATTAGTGACCACTCTTACACAGATCTACAATAAAAAATGAATACATAGAGCAAAAAAGACATACAAAATGTACAATTTGAGGAGAAAGAAAGAACAGGGAATTTGGTTTATGCTGAAAGAGATAAGGAGACCTGGAAATAAAGGGAGTGGTGTACAGAGTGACTCCACCCAGCAGAGTCTGCAGCCTGTGGAAAGGAAAGACCTAAGGAATTACCTGTTCCTAAGGAGCAACAACAAAGGAAAGCTTATACTGACTATGAACTTGCCACATGGTAGTTCTGGTTTTAGAGTCATAAGAGATACAAGGGTACAGGGCTGTGGAGTCTTCCTCCATGGTTATGGAAAGCTGCTGAGGCCGGGCGTGTGGCAGGGAAGTGAGTCCCTGTCTGGAGGCCTGAAAAGGCTGTTGTGTGAAACTGTGACAGTGAAGCCTGGATTGTGTTGGCGATCCTAGGATGTTAGAGATGCCAGCGCTGTGGGATAGACAAGAAGAACTGCAAACAGGGAGTGTAGTCAGCTGAAGATAGAGAAGCGTGTTGAGCAGAGCTGGGCGGGTAGAGCGGCATGGAGTTACAGGAGTGGGGTTTGCTCTACTGGTTTTCGGTCTTGCTTTGGTCCAGTATTTCCTCACTATGTTCCCCTTTCTTCCCTTTTGGAATGTTGATGTGTAGTTTGTGTGTGATTTGCTTTTGATTTTACAGGGGGTTACAATTAAGAGATTGCCTTGTGTCTCAAAAGAGACTTTGGACTTTTAAACAGTCTTGAAACTGAAAGACTGTAGAGATTTTTCTTTCTTTGTCTCTCTTTCTCCCTCCCTCCTTCCTTTCTTTTTTTCTTTCTTTCTTTCTTTTTTGTTTTGAGACAGGGTTTCTCTGTGTAGCTTTGGAGCCTGTCTTGGCACCCGCTCTGTAGACCAAGCTGGTCTCGAACTCACAGAAATCTGCCTGCCTCTGCCTCCCAGATTGTTGGGATTAAAGGTATGTGCCACCACCACTCAGTGATTGTAGAGGTTTTTGAAGATGGACTGAGTTCATTTTGTGTTATGATTTGGCTATAAGCCTATGAGGGTCAGGGAGTGGAATGTGGTGGTTTGACGAGAATGGCACCCATAGGCTCATATATTTGAATGCTTGTTCCACAGTTGGTAGAACTGTTTGAGATGGACTCAGAGGGGGTGGGCTTTGAGGTTTAAAAGAAAGCCATGCCATTCCCAGTTAGTCTTTTTCTCTTTCTCCCTTGTGCTTGTGAATCATATGTGAGAACTCAGCTACCGCTCCAGCATCATTCCTGCCTGTTGCTGTGCCCTTGCCATGATGGTCAAGGACTTTAACCTTCTAGAACAATGAAACCCCAAATTAAATGCTTTCTTTTATAAGTTGCCTTAGTTATGGTAGTTCGTCATGGCAATAGAAAAATGACTAAGACAGATAGTTTGAATGTGAAAGGATGCACTATCGTGTGTGTGTGTGTGTGTGTGTGTGTGTGTGTGTGTATGTGTATTTTGGTAATTCCTTTCTACCAATAACTTTTTGGGTACCAGCCTTAGGGTGTGGCTTCTGTGTCTGGACATGATCTCTTATAGGGATAGGAAAGGTCTTATTTGTGATATTTGGAGATCTGATCACAGCTTCCAGCACCTCTCTACCTTATTGTTATTTGTAAGTGCTCCCTAATACATATTTAATATCCCTTTATATATTTTTTGTTTGTTTTTTTCAAGTCAGGGTTTCTCTGTAGCTTTGGAGCCTGTCCTGGAACTTAACTTTGTAGTCCAGGCTGGCCTCGAACTCACAGAGATCCGCCTGCCTCTGCCTCCCCAGTGCTAGGATTAAAGGCGTGTGCCACCACTGCCCGGCTTTAATATCCCTTTAATTTGGGCTCTTGTGAATTCACCCACGTTAGCATATATATTCTTTTATATATACAAACACACACACATATATACATACATATTACTACATATATATTAGAAATAGACATGATGAAAACGATGGTTTTACTATGTTAAAGGACTTTAAGTACTTTTCAAAAATAAAAAGATAATTTTGGTTCTTAAAAGAGACATTGCAAGGAAAGTTCAGACCAGTATCTTTTTAAATATAGATGTAAAGAACATAGGTAAAACTTTACCAAACAATATATAAAATGAGAAGTATATTATGATCAAGTAGAATTTACCCCAAGAATCTAAGGTTGGTTCAACAATCAAAAATAAGCAAGCCAATATAATTTACCATATTAATACTCTAAAAAAGATTATCTTATTTCAAAACTTACAACAAAACCTTTCTACAAAATTTAACATTCATTCTTGATTTTCAAACTCTCTATAGCTAAGGAGACTGCTCAGTCTGCAAAGTGCTGAATGTACAAGTATGAAGAGACATGTTTGATCCTAAGCAGGAAAAAACCAGACATACATGGAGGCATATATCTATAACCAGTGTTGGGGAGGCAGAGACAGGTGGCTCCTCAACCTTCCTTGGACAGCTGGTGAGCTCTGGGGTCCATTGAGAAACATTGTCTCAAAATATGTATTTGAGGTGGAGACACTCAGTTTCATAACAGAGTGTATAATAATAAAAAAGATGTTCTATGTGGTGATTTGAAAGAAAATGAATCCCAAAGGGAGTAGTACTGTTAGGATGTGTGGCCTTGTTGGAGTGGGTGCGGTGTTGTTAGAGGAAGTGTATTTATTACTGTGGAAGTGGGCTTTGAGGTCTCATACATGCTCAAGCCATGCCCAGTAAGACAGTTCACTTCCTATTGACTTTGAATCAAGATGTTTGGGCAGTGGTGTTGCATAACTTTAATCCCAGCACTCAGGAAGCAGAGAACAAAACCAAAAACAAACAAACAAAAAAAACCAAAAAAAAAGATGTAGAATTTTTTAACGCCATGTCTGCCTTCATGCCGCCAAATTCCCAGCTGCCATGCTCTCTGTTGTCATGATAATGGACTGAACCTCTGAGACTGTGAGCCATACCTCAATTAAGTGTATTCCTTTATTTTATTTTATTTTATTTTGGTTTTTCAAGGCAGACTTTTGGAGCCTGTTTTGGAACTATCTCTTGTAGATCAGGCTGGCCTCGAACTCACAGAGGTCCACCTGCCTCCGCCTCCCGGGTGCTGAGATGAAAGGTGTGCGCCACCCACCCCCACTATTCCTTTAAAAGAGTTGCTGTGGTCATGGTGTCTCTTCACAGCAATAGTAGAACACCTAACTAAGATACTTTGTTTCAACTTCTGACCTTATGTAAATCAAACATACGTGCACATACGGACAAGCATACCTCGGTAAACTAGAAATCAGTAAGAACTGCCTTTCAAAGTGCAAAAAACAAACAAACAAACAAAGACACTCTACTGTTAATACAGTTATGGGTGAAAGACTAAGTGCTTCTTTTTTAGGATAGAGAAGATGAGCGTTCTTCCAACACTTTCATTTAACATCATATTTATGTAGCTAGTGCAATAGTAGCAAGCTAGTGCTATGGACAGAGACAGAGTGACATCTTTCCTGGAAAGAAAGAAGTAAAACTGTCTCGATTTGCAATGAAATGTTCTGACTTTATTTTGTTTTTGAGACACGAGCTCAAGGCTACACTGGCCGTGAACCTGTGCAGCTGAGGGCTGGCTTTCAACTCCTGATCCTTGTGCCTTCCTTCCATGTGCTAGGATTACAATTGTATAGTACCACACCCAGATTTGAAGTGTGCTTTTGTATATAAAATGTGATGGAATTTACAAGAAAGACATTAGTACCTGTGAGTGTGTTTAACAAGGTTGTAGGATAGATAGAAAAATAAGTTTGGGCTGGTTAGATGACTCAACAGTTAAAATGCTCTCATAAAAACCTGATTACCCGAGTCCCTGGATCTCATGGAGGAAGGAGAGAGCCAACTCCTAAAAGTTGTCTTCTGACAGCCATGTGCACACTGTGGGATACACACACTTGCACGCACATGCATATTTCCCAATAAATAAACAATACAAAATTTAAATCAGTATTTATTCTATATACTAGCAATGAACAATTGAGAATTGAAATTATAAAATATATTATTTATTGCCATATGTAGTGGCCCATGCCTTTAATCTTAGCACTCAGGAGGCAGAAGCAGGTGGATCTCTGAATTCAAGGCCAACCTACTATACATAGTGAGTTCCAGGACAGCCAGGGCTACATAGTGGGACCCAGTTTCAGAGGAAAAATATATCGTTTGTAATAGTATCAAAGTATGAAATATTTAAGATCCCAAGTGGGAAAACTATTAAATATTACTTTTAGAAATTAAAGAACATTGAAATAAATGGAGAAAAATCTCATTTATGTCTCAAGTGGTAGTAATTTTAAGATAGAATTTATAAATCCTGACATTGTAGCACATGCCTTTAGTTCAAGCACTTTAGAAGGAGAGGCGGGTGGATATCTGTGAGTTTGAGACCAGTTTTTTTACATGGCAAGATCTTTTACTGTTCTCTTTCCTCTTTTCAAACAGTCTCCTTAATTTGTCTCCTTTCCTTTCCTTTTTCCTTTCCTTTCCTTTTTCCTTTCCTTTCCTTTTTCCTTTCCTTTCCTTTCCTTTCCTTTCCCTTCCCTTCCCTTCCCTTCCCTTCCCTTCCCTTCCCTTCCCTTCCCTTCCCTTCCCTTCCCTTCCCTTCCCTTCCCTTCCCTTCCCTTCCCTTCCCTTCCCTTCCCTTCCCTTCCCTTCCCTTCCTTTCCTTTCCTTTCCTTTCCTTTCCCCTTTCCTTTCCTTTCCCCCTTCCTTTCCTTTCCTTTCCTTTCCTTTCCTTTCCTTTCCTTTCCTTTCCTTTCCTTTCCTTTCCTTTCCTTTCCTTTCCTTTCCTTTCCTTTCCTTTCCTTTCCCTTTCTTTCCTTTCCTTTCTTTCTTTCTTTCTTTCTTTCTTTCTTTCTTTCTTTCTTTCTTTCTTTCTTTCTTTCCTTCTTTCCTTCCTTCCTTCCTTCCTTCCTTCCTTCCTTCCTTCTTTCTTTCTTTCTTTCTTTCTTTTTCTTTCTTGACAGGTTTCTCTGTGTTGTAGTCCTGGCTCCTGGAACTCTGTAGACCAGGCTGGCCTCCCAATTCTGGGATTAAAGCCATGTACTGCCATTGCCCAACCCAAAATTTTTTGTTATATTAATTTATTTGTGTGTGTGCTGCATGTGTGAGACCTTACACATGCTACTGTGCATGTGTGCAGGTCAGAAGACAACTTGTGAGAGTTGTTTTTTCTCTATCCACCATGTAAGTCCTTGTCGAACTTAGATCATTAGGTTTGTGGACAAGTACCTCCCCATCCTCTCCTTTAATCTTTAAACTATTTCCACTGATAAACAAAAGCATGTGATATTTATTTGTCTCTTTGAGTCTGACTTAACATGATGGTGTCCACTACTACCCATTTGGCTGTAAATGACATTTCATTCTTCTTTATGGCTTTATAAAATGACTTTGTGTACATATATACATTGTTTTAAGCCATTTATTTGTGATGGAAATCAGGGGTGATTCTACATTGACTTGTCACAATAAATATAAATGGATTATCATTTCTTTTTGTTGTTGTTTTTAATATTTTTATTCCTTGAGACAGGTTCTATCTATTTTTTTTTTTCAAGACAGGATTTCCTTGTGTCCTGGCTATCCTGGAGCTCACTTTGTAGACCAGGCTAGCCTCAGACTTACTGAGATCAGCCTGCCTCTGTTTCCCTAGTGCTGGGATTAAAGGCCTGCACCACCCCCCACCCCAGCTGAGACAGGTTCTGTCTATTATGTAGCCCTGGCTTCCTGGAATTCATTCTATAGACCAGGATAGCCTTGAACTCGTAGAAATCTGCCTACCTTTGCCTCCTGAGTGCTGGGATTAAAGGCATGTGCATGCCACTACCACCTAGTGATGTATGAACTTCTTAATGTGTACTTGAATTTTATTTACATATTTTATTGAGAAATTTTACATCTGTGTTAATCAGGGAGATTGATCTATGGAGGTTTTTCTTTTTTCCTTTTCTTGTTTGGTAACAGTATAATACTAACTTCATAGAACGAATTTGGTAATGCTCCCTTTCTATTTTATGGAATTTTTTCAAAATCACATTTTTATTTCTTTTTTAAATTTTATTTTATATATATGGATGTTTTGTCTGCATGTACACTTGCACATCAGAAGAGGACATTGTATCCTATAGTTACAGATGGTTGTGAGCTGCCATGTGGGTGCTGAGAATTAAACTCAGGACCTCTGGAAGAACAACTAATGCTTTTAACTGCTGGGCCATCTCTCCAGGCCTATTTTGTGGAATGGTTGAGGAACATTGGTTTTAGTTCTTCAAAGGTCTGGTATGATTGAATGAATTTGTCTGGTCCTGGCCTTTTCATTGAAGACACTTTCTTACTATTTCAGTAGCATTATGTTATAGGAGTGATTAAGTATTTTTCCCTTTTTCTTTCTCTTCTTTTTTCGTTTTTTTCTACAGGGACTCTCTATCCCAGACTGGACTGGAATTCTCTTTGTAGGCCGATTGGCCTCAAACTCATGGAAATCCCCCTCCCCCGCCACTTTAGCCTTCCAAAGACTGATATTACAGGCCTTGTTACACCTGAGTTTACATAGCCTTTTGGTTTAATTTTTAACCATAGATATCTAGAAATGTATTAATCTCATCTAGGTTTTATAATTTATTGTGATGTAAATTTTCAGATATTTCACAGTGAATCCCAAGGTTTCATTGGAATTTGCTGCAATATACCCATTTTGTCTCTAATATTATTTGAGTATTCTTTCTTGACAACTTTGGCAAAGGGTCTGTCAGTCTTATTTGTCTCTCAAAGAACTCTGTTTCATTGATTCTTTTTATTGTTCTTACTTTCTGTTTTGTTGTTTCCTACCCTGATCTTCATTATGACTTCCTATGAAGTGATTTTGAATTTATGCTTTTGTTTGTTTGTTTGTTTGTTTTCGAGACAGGGTTTCTCTGTACACCCATGGCTGTCCTGGAACTCACTCTGTAGACCAAGCTGCCTTGAACTCACAGAGATCTGCCTGCCTCTGCCTCCCAAGCACTAGGATTAAAGGTGTGTACCACCATTTATTTTATTCTTATTCTTTCTTTCTAAGACCTTGAGGTGTATCATCAAGTTATTTACTTGAGTTATTTTTTTAATCTAAGCACCATATGTTTGCCTCCTAGAACTGCCTTCACAGTTTACCAAAGCTTCTAGTAAATTGTGTTTTCATTTGTTTGTAGGAAACTTTATACATTCCAACATTTTTTTTCAGTGAGCCATTGATCAATCAAGATTGCTTGTTAATCTCTATCTTTTTTATAGAATGTGTTGTTTTTCTTGCCATTGATTTCTACTTTTATTCTATTATGATCTGATAAAATATAAGAAATTATTTAATTTCTTTTGTATTTGTTAAGAATATCTTTATAGTTTAAAGTGTGATCTGCTTTGGAGAAAGTTCTATGGCTGCTGAAAATAATATATATTTTGCTACTGTTAGATAGAACTTTCTGTAGAGATTTGATGTGTGCATTTGCCCTATGGTACAGTTTAACTCTGAAGTTTCTTTGTTGAATTTGTTTAGATAATATGTCTGATGGGAGTAGGCTATGAAGTTATTAGTGTTGTTTCTTGATCTACGTGTTTTTTTATATCTAGTTGTGTTTTCAAACTGAGAGGAATTCACACACAATATAATTCACTCCTAAAGAATGAAATTCATCAGTTTTAGTATGTTCACACCATTGTATAACCATTACCACAAACTCCGGAGCACTCGCACATCACACTCTTACACACATGTTCTCTTTCTGTCGTCTGTCTCTCTTGTGTATGTGTTTTTCCACTGGCACTGTCCACATTTCTTTTGAGACGGTCTTCTACCAAATAGGCCAGGCTGGCTATTTGGCCCCAGGGATGTGCCTGTCTTTACTTCCCCAGTGCTAGCACAATTCCACACTTGGATTTTTTTTTTAAAAATATTTATTTATTTATTTATTATGTATACAATATTCTGTCTGTGTTTATGCCTGCAGGCCAGAAGAGGGCACCAGACCCCATTACAGATGGTTGTGAGCCACCATGTGGTTGCTGGGAATTGAACTCAGGACCTTTGGAAGAGCAGGCAGTGCTCTTAACCTCTGAGCCATCTCTCCAGCCCGATTTTTTTTTTTTTTAATGTGGTTTCCTGAGGATTGAATTTAGGGCCTGTGCTTGGAAAGTACCTTACTGATTGGAAGGAACGATTTCTCTAGTCCCCAGAACTTTTTCATTGTCTCTAATCTTCTAACCGTTAATTTATACTTATTATTTCTGCACAGTTCCCCCATATTAACCAAACACCAATCCATTTTCTGTTTCTGTGTAGAACAGTAACTATAAATGAAATCATAATATGTGACCTTTTCCGATGGACTCTTTTCTACTTAGCATGATGTTTTCAAGTTTCATCATGCTTTAACAATGCATCTCTGCTTCCTCATTGTTGTGGCTGCACAATACATTGTTAGGCACTCACTTTTTTCCTTTTAGTGCTGAGAGTCTCCCAGCTTCAATATGTAGACAGGCAGTCTGCTGCTAGCTGAGCCTACCTAGCTCCTTGTGACTATGTAGATTTGTATGTCTATTAGCTGATGGCCACTGGACATTTACTCTGGGACTCTTAGGACTAGTTCTGCTATTAACATATTTGTACAAGTTTTCTTGTAATATATTTATAGTTACCTTGGTTTTAATAACAGTGAGTTAGCTCCTTAACTCTGAGGAGCAGACCTTGACATTTTAAGTATGTGGATGTGATTGTAGTTGGCTCAGAGAAAGTTCTGCCAAATGGAAGATACCATCTACCCTATTGGTTATTTTGTTTATATTTTAAGAGATTATTTATGTATTTTTGTGTGTCTCTGTTTGGGTGTGTGCATGTGTGGAGGCCAAGAGAGGACTTTAGGTGTCATCCTGCCACTCTCTACCTCTTCCTTTGAGGCAGAGTTTTCTTCTCTACGCCAGAAGCCATCAAGCCCTAGTGATCCTGCTGTCTCCTCCCTCACTGCAGGAGACACGAGCTTGCTGGGATGTCTAGCTTGTTACCTGAGTGCTGGCGTCCAGTCTCCAGTCCTCACTGTGGGGAAGTGTGCTCAGCTGCCCCAACTCTCTCTCTTGTTTATAATGATGCTGGAAGCTTTGTCTTTTTACTTCTACTGAGAGTAACTTATTTTGTTGTTTTTTCAAGACCAAATTTGTTAAACTGTGACTCTTTTGAATGTTTTACTAAGACACTGTAATTGTTCACTGTTAGATTCTACTTATGTAAGTTGTGTCCTGAAGACCCAGTTCTGTTAATGAGCTTTCTCCCCCATATGCTTGTGTAAGTCTGCTCTGAGACAGATGACCTGAAACTATTCTTATCCTTAGTGTTGCTTTGGAATAAAGTTCTGAGAGGTCCTCTTTTATTCTTTGTTCTACAGTTCAGGCACACTGTCATCTGGGGAGGAAAGTAGGCTAGAAATACACTAGTACTATCAGTTTGACCAGTTTGTATTTCCAATCCAGTAGCAAAGTTCCTCTGCTGATGTTGAAGGTGCTTTGAGTTTTCTACTTTATTAGTTGTGATAACAATTAGCAGTAATCTAAAGAGTATAGTTAACCAGGCTAGGAGATGGCTCTGTGGCTAAAGTACTCAGTGAGACTAGAGTTGGGATCCTAAGAAACCCATGTAAAGGGAGGAGAATCGTTTTCTTTAGTGGTGTAGCTACTAGGCAAGGTGCCCATGCAGATAAATCTGTAGATAGCCTCACTTGTGAGCAACCATGCAGAAACTCAGTGGGTCACCAAAAACACACATACAAAAGAAAACAGTAACAAAAACAAAAAACAAAGCAGAAGTGGCATTAAAGTAGAAGGGGACTGGTTGGGAAGAGTAAGAGGACAGCAGAAGTGGAAAAAGGACAGAAGAATTTAATGGGGAATCTTAGGTAGGATTTCTATTACTGTGAAAAGACACCATGACATGACAACTCTTTAACATTTAACTGGGGTGGGTAGCTTACAGTTTCAGAGGTTCTTTGTGGTGGGAAACACAGCAGCATGCAGGCAGATACAGTGCTGGAGAAATAGCTGAGAGTCCTTTATCTTGCAGGCAACAGGAAGTTGACAAACACTGGGTAGTATTCTAAGCATGAGAAACCTTAAAGCCTGCCTCCACAGTGCCATACCTACTCCAACAAAGCCACACCTCCTAATAGTGCCACTCTCTATGAGATTATAGGGGCCAGTTACACTCAAACTACCACGGGAAGTGTGTGTATATGATAAAAATACATTATCTACATGTATAATTAATATATACTAACAAACATTTTAAAATAAAAAAGTTTTAAAAAGCCAGTGAATTGTAAACAAATATTTGATAGCAGTTATTTCTGGAGGTTGTGAGAGGGATACATAGAGAATTTCAGTAGCTTTAGAGCAGTAAACTAAGAGATGGTTTATGGACTTATAATGTATTTTTAACATTTTATTCATATGTTATTTTGCATGTATTGAATATAGTACGATGGTAATCTTAATCCATAAAATTTACATGACATACTGCTACTGAAAAGAATGCTATGGCAGTATCCTGAAAATGCAAGTCTTTATCTCCTTTGAGACAGCCTTTAGCTAACATATTATAATTTCTGTATATACTGAACTTCTGAATTTTATTAGTTATCTGTGCGACTACAGTTCCTATAAGACAGTTTAAGGGGAGAATGGTTTATTCTGGTTCATGATTTCAGAGTGTCGTAGTTCATTGTGACAGGGAAGGCATTGTAGGACAGCTCAGACCATGGTAGTAGGAGCACGTTGCAGAGACTGTTCACTCCTAAATAGGAAGCAGAGAGCCAGCTGGTTCCACAGCCACCCCAGTGTCCCCCAAGAGGCTCTGTGGGATTTTTCAGCTTCTAACCATAGCAGTTTCTTTTTCCCTCCTGGGGCAGGGGTATTTTTGGGATTGGTATCTATATTTTCCTACTTGAAAATAAAATTCTTGTCAGAAGAGTCTTTTTCTGTAAAACCTTGTTCTGGACTGAAGAGATGGCTCAGTAGTTAGGAGCACCTGATGCTCTTGAAGAGGACTGGTGTTGGGGTTCCCAGCACAACAGCCTGTAACCTTAACTCCCGGGGATCCCATGCTCTCTTCCAACCTCCTTGAACATTGCACTCATGCATGCAAAGACACACAAAGTTGAAAACAGTCTTTTAAAATGTTACTTTACCTTTCCTTTCCCCATTTGCTTAGTGGTTCTCCTCCCAAACAGAGCCTTTCTCCCACCCATATTAGTGATGAAAATGTGTACAACAGAGTGCCTTTATCACATATAGCCACACTTTGGCACAGTGTTGACATGGCCCCTCTCTGATGTGAGTGCCAAGTCAAGAGAATTATTTTATAGGCATCTATCTCTACTTCATGGTGATGATGTGTTCTTTACAATTGGAGAAATGTATTTGCTTTGTTGGGAATGTAGACTTCACTTGTGACAAAACACCAAGGTATACTATTGATCTGAATTGTTAGTTATGCATGGGGTGGATGTCTTTGCTTACCTTTAGCTCATATATTTCTGAAGGGGAGACTGGCCAGAGGCAGGTTAAGAAAAGGGCCTAGGAATTTGTTTGCTTTCTTACATATGAAGAAAATTCATTATTTCAAATTTTAAGTGATTTACTTATTTGATTATTTATTTATTTATAATCAAACAATGCTAGGGATTGAGCCAAGAGTCTTCCTCATTCTAGGCAAGTGCTCTCTTATGTAAAATTGGGGAAATATATTTCACTGTTTTGGAGCTGTTGAAATTTCAGTGTTAAAAACAACTTTTTTTTTCCTAATGTGTGTTTTGTTTGTTTATTTTTTTAAACTGATTTTTACTAGCTCTGGGACCGTCTGGATCACACAATGATTTTACAAGATTTTAGACCATTTCTAACTAGCAGTCCACTGGACCAAGATAATAGAGCCAATGAGAGGGGTCACCAAACTCACACTGACTTTTGGGGACCAAGTCGGCCTCCAAGGTTGCCAATGACAAGAAGATACAGGTCTCGGGGAAGTACTCGTCCTGACCGGTCTCCAGCTATTGAAGGGTGAGTTGTTGTTCTAAGTTCTTAGAGGTTGTTTCAGTGAAGGACGTTCTGGCATAATCTAATCTTTATAAGGTTCTCAAACTTACTTTTGTGAACAAGACAGAAGTATAGACAGGATGAAAATGAAACTAAATTGAATGTTATATTCAAGTATTATCAGTTAAGGATTGGTGATTAAGTAGAGAGTGATATATCTAATACACTTCATCTAGCATTTTTACTAATCTCTCAGATTAACACCGAGGGAATTTATCAATATTTTAGAAGAAGCTGGGTTTGGTAGTTCATGCTTATAAGCATTTGGGAGTCTGAGGAGGATCATGAGTTCAAGACCAACCTGGGTTAAATATTGTCTCAAAAAACAGTGTGGTGGTACATACTTTTATTCCCAGCACAAGGGAGGCAGAGATAGATAGATTTCTATGATTTTTTGGCCAGTCTGGTCTACAGAGTGAGTTCAAGGTAGGTAGGTAGGTAGGTAGGTAGATAGATGCATAGATGGATGGATGGGTGGGTGGATGAATGGATGAATGAATAAAAAGAAAAAGTAAAATGAAAAAGTTTGAAAGATACCAAGAGGCATAGTAAGCATATTACATAACATTGGGGTCTGTCTTAGTTAATTTTCTATTGTTGTGATAAAATACTATGATCAGAGCAACTTATAAAGAAAGTATTTAATTGGGCTTATGATTTCAGATGATTAGAGTTCATCATAGCAAGACAGCACAGCAGCAACAGTAGCCATGTTGCCTGGAGTGGCTGAGCTCACATCTTGATCTGCAAGTAGGAGGCAGAGAAAGGGTACGATGGGAAGGCTTTGAGCTGAAATCCCAAAGCCTGCCTCCAGCGACACGTCTCCTCTAACAAAGTCACACCTCCTATTGCTGCCCAAACAGTTCCACCAACTGGGGGCTAATCTCATTCAAACTACTACAGAATGCAAAGATCAGAATTAAATAGATGAGAACAGTGGATTAATATGACATTCCTATGTCATTCCCTGCTTAAAACCAGTTTTCATAGGCTCTTACATCTACCCAGTAGCCCAGGCTGACTTTGAACTCCAGTCCTCCTGCCTTAGGCTCCCATTTGTTGGGATTATAGGAGTGTGCCACCAAGCCTGCTTTATATTACATTTTTGTTAAAGGAAAGGGAATTTTTCTTCTACTACCTCATACTCTGTGCTAAGAAAATTCCCTGTGTCACCACATGCTTTCTGCTCACAGATGTAAAGAAAGCTGGATGAGTATAGATTTAACTTTTTATTCTCTACTGAGAGGTGCCAAGGTGAATGGTGTTGAGGATGGATTTATGATTAGCCAGCCACAATGTCTGCTAATCAGTGACAATAGAATAAATAATATGTTTGAGTGGGGTGTGGTGGCACATACTTGTAACCCCAGCTCTTGGGAGGTGAAGGCAGGAGAATCTGGACTTCAAGGCTAACCTAAACTATATAATGGCTTTGAGACCAGCCTAGACTACATGAGCCTTTAGCTAAAAAACAAAGCAAAACAAAAACAAAAGCAAACTAAGCAACAACAAAAAGCATATGTCAGATGAATTGTATTGTACAGTCAACATTTTTTCAATGCATAGCAATCTTGAGTTTTTTATTTATTTTATTTTACTCTCATTGTAGGTGTTGTAAGTTAAGATTTTGGTTCTCTCAAAATGTTTTGTACATTTTGGTCATTTAAATTATTTCTTAATGAATTCTTTCCTTTGTATAATTACGATTGTATTTCTTTGTTTTTATTTTATGTACATTGGTGTTTTACCTGCATATATATGTATGAGGGCATTGGGTCCCCTGGAACAGGAGTTACAGCTGTGAGCTGCCATGTGGGAATTGAACCCAGGTCCTCAGGAAGAGCAGCCAGTACCCTTAACCACTGGGCCATCTCTCCAGCCCCAACCCACTTCTTTTTAATTTTAGTTAGATGTTGTATTGTGAAATGAACCTGCATGATTTTAGATGTTCAAACATAATTGACTATATAGTCAGTAGTAGGTTTTTTTTCCCACTTACTTTTCTTACCAAGTAGAGATCATTTCTTGAAATAAGATCAGAAAATACCAGATTACTTTCTGAGGGTTATTGAAATAGGGAATTGGCATGGAAACCAGTTTTCACTGTTTGGACACTACAAGTCTACTATAAGGAATCCGTTGTGCATCTCCCAACACACACATACTTGCTTATAAATAGCCAAGGGGAATTCTAGTTTTTTACTTGGTAAAGATGTTGTACTTTCAACTGCTGTCATCTGCCCTCCGGTTATGGGTGGAAGGCGTGGCTGATGCCAAGGAGAAGAGAGTGCGGGGACGAGGAGGGACATGCTGTATTGACTTCAGTCTCTAGAATTCATTGCTTAGAATTCATCCCCTTAGACTTAAGTTCCAAGAAGAAAGGAACCATTATTCCTGCCATAACATGTTTTTTTTTGTTGTTTGTTTGTTTAAGGCAGAATGTTGCCATGTCTTGCCTGGAGTATCCTATGTAGCCCAGACTGACCTTTCAATCCACCTTCCTCACCTCCCTGTTAGTATAGGGATGAACCACTATACCCTGAAAACTGAACTTTGGAAAAATAATAGGGTATATATTAGGAACTGTATTGGTTACTTTGTACATTTCTGGGATAGAATACTTGACAAAAGCAACATAAGGGAGGAAAGGGATTTGCTTTGGTTCACAGTTCCAGGGTGCAGTCCGTCACAGTGGGAGGTCATGGAGGCAGGAGCTGCGGCAGCTGGGCACACTGTGTCTGCAGGCAGGAGGCAGAGGGATGGGTGCTGCTGCCCAGTTCTCTTCTTATCTTTATTCAGTTCATGCCATCAGCCCATGGGATGTGCCACCAATGTCCTGGATGGACCTTCCTACCTCAGCTAAATAAACCGAATCTAGAAAATCCCTAACCTAGAGATTTGTTTCCATGGTGAGTCTAGATCCCATCAAATCGACAAGATTAACCCTCTTGGGAACCAAAAGCAAACCTGCTTTAAAAAGAAGCTGATTCACTCTCACTAAAATCAAGAAGACAGGAGTAACTACTGCTAAATACCTTTAAAAAACTAAGAGTCATTGCAGGATTGGAGACCTGGCTCCACAGTTAAGTGCACTGGCTGCTCTTCTAGTGGATCCTGGTTCAATTTCCAGTACCCATATGATGACTTGACTCTGATTAACTCCAGTTCAGGGGATCTGATGCCCTCTTCTGGTTTCTATGGACACTGCATGCCCAGACATCAGGCAGGCCACACACCCATATACATAAAGATAAACAAATTAGAAATAAAAACTGTGTGGCATTGTGGGTGTAATCATTGGAATACTTGAACTGAGTGTGGAAGATCTTCCAAGATGGTTCTTTCACTTGAGTGTTAGCAGGAGTCCTTAGTGTCTTCACCACACAGGTCTTTCCATAGAGTTCTTACATGGTCCCCACGACAACTGGCTCTTTTAGAGTAAACGATCCAATAGAGACAGGGGTAGAAGGGAAAAAATCATGGTAACTTTTTGTATCCTAATCTTGCAAGCCACACAGTCACTTGTGTCATATCTTGTCTGCAAGATGTAAATCACTAAGTCTAACCAAGTTTGAAGGGAGAGAAGTACTGAATAATTTGTAGACATATTTGCCCTGTAGTTTGATATTAACTACTGTCAAAGTTATGTTGATTAGCTTAATGCCCTTGTTAAGAAGGAAATGGGTCCAGAATGCCTCTGGGTCAGCATCCTTTGAACCTTTTCTCATTAGTATCAGAGACACAAGGAAATGTTTTGAGAGCTACATCATAGCATCAGGTATTTTTCTAACCTAATTCACAAAAGTAGTATTAATTTTAAAGATGGAAGAACTCACAAAGAGCAGTCATGGACACACACTCCAGGCAGTGGACCGATTTCTGCTGCTATCTTTGTGTGATGACTAGTTGGAAACAATTGTGGTTTAGGGTGTTTGTTGTTGAATAGTCAGCCATGATTGTCTATAGAATATTTCTGTGTGTTTTATATTAGTTTTTCCCTCCTTTAACAGAATCATACAACAGATCTTTGCAGGATTCTTTGCAAATTCTGCAATTCCTGGATCCCCACATCCTTTTTCTTGGTGAGTGACCATTCTTTGTATTATTCTTCTTGAGTAGTACCGTTTTAGATGCTCTCGTTTCTGTATCATAGAGAAAGGAAAAGCTGCATAGGTGAGTATATGGATGTGCCTGGGATGTTGCACTGCCATTGTTTGCCGAACCCAAACTTACTCAGAACTGACTTTTCCTTGTGGATGCTCAGGACGACTGTCCTGGTCTTAAGATACTGTCTGGATATACCTGGTTCCTTTTCTGTCTTGGTCTGAGGAGAATGTCGAGGTGGAGAATGACATGCCCCCCCCCCCAGGCTTGGTATCTACTTTGTGAGTTTTCCTTATGGACTGCACAGGAAGATTTTTGTGCTTTAAGAATTTTCTGAAGTTGACAACATTCTACTTTCTTTTCTCAAAGTAAGAAAGTTTCTCAAAACAAACCAAAGACACTTATAGTCTAGTGTTAGAGTGAGACTTAGGCATGGCAGGAATCACAGACAGTGTCTTCTAAGAACCGTCTTTCCTCTAGTTATTTGTGACTTCTAACGTTGCTGTAGGAGGGTTTTCTGTTCAGAGGCACCTCAGTCCTTCCCCACATTTATTCTATTTTATAGCCTCTGGTTACTGTAAATGTGATCTAGCTAAAACCTGTGCCTTCATCCAAGGTACTGCACCAACAGCACTAAGAAAGAAGTCCGGCCAAGTCCCTTTGTAAGCGTTGGTCATATCACAGGAACTGTTATGACCGCTTCTCTACCAGGAAGTCCTTACTGTGCAGGACACGTGCGGCCTCTTTGAATGAGGGAGGTCTGCTGTAGATTTGGGGCAGCCAAAACACCTTTCTTAACTCATGGGCAGTGAGCTCTGTTTTATTCTGGGATATTATGTGGCATTTTAGATGGCTTTACATTTTGTCCCAGTTAGGTAAAATTTAATTGAGAATAGAAGCACATCTCTAGATAACCTGGTCAGCCTTTCAAATACAGAGAATTTCTTTGCCTCTCAATTCTAGAGGACTAGTGAGTTTTCAGCTCTGAGAGAACAGTATCCATTACTAGTCCTCCCCCCCCCCCCCAGTGCTATAAGGCAGAGCCCGGCCACCCCACCTAATCCTGTCTGTCTCATCTCACGTATAGGAGCGGGATGCTGCACTCCAACCCTGGGGACTATGCCTGGGGTCAGACAGGGCTTGATGCCATTGTAACCCAGGTGAGGAGCTGCCTTTTGAGAGGGTGTCTGTTCAGTGTGTCTCATGGTTCCACAGGCTTCCTGCATTCCTTCTGCTACTTTCTGAGATGGCAACCACTCTGCTTTCACTGATATTTTGAGCTTTGGGTTTCTGTGTTTACTAAATGGATGGATGGGCTATTGGTCCAGCCTAGTTTCCATGTTCCTACTAGGCAGCAGGGAATTTCTAGAAGATGATTTTACCTCTAGAGGAAGTAAAGATTTCTCCTGTAACAAAACAATATATTGTAATTTTGTCCTATTATTTAGTTCTATGAGGAACAGATGCTTCACGGAAAAATAGGGTTTCACATGTTAAAGCAGGGATTTCTGCTAGACGGAGCAAAGTAGAGGAAGGAAGCAGAGACAAGATCTTTCCATGCTGTGTGTAATTGCTTCCACTTGTTTATGTTCATCTTAACTTGACTGGTTTTCATTTCCCTGGGGACTGCTGAGAATGGAAAGCACGGTGTCTATTATCAGTCTTCTCACAGATAGTAATATACCTATTTCTTGGATTTTTGCTGCTTTTCATACTCCCACCCCTTCCTTCTGACCGAATGAAATTTTGAACCAGTTAACTATTACTTTGTATTAGCTATAATTTATTCAAGATATCACAACTCTTGGTATCTGAAATCATCTTTGTGCCCAAAGCTGAGCCTTTAAGCTAAGAGTCTGTCTTAAAATCTTGGCTTACACCGGTGTTGCTCTGACATTTTGAAGCAGCTGTGTGTGTTCCAGTACCTGGAAGGGGAGGCCAGCTTCTTGGAGTCCGGCAGAAGTTAAGAGCAGTGAGCATCCTTAATGCTTGCACTGTTTGTTCTCAGCTGGATGGCTCCCTCTTCAGTTACTAAGATAACAAATATTGCTGCTTTTTCTTTTTGTAGCTTCTAGGACAGCTAGAAAACACAGGTCCCCCTCCAGCGGATAAGGAAAAGATCACTTCTCTCCCAACAGTGACAGTAACTCAGGAACAAGTTGGTAAGTTATTTTCATATTTATTCTTTCATCTTAGAACATCTGATCTAATATTTAGTGCATTTCTATTCTAAAGCTATGGTTTCCTACTACCGACTGTGGAGAACCTAGTTAGCATGCCTGCTTTCTAGGTCCCATTGGAAATAAAGAGATACAGTCATTTGTACAAAACTTGATTATAATTAGTACAAGAACTTACTATTGGAAACAAAACTCACTAAATTATTTAAAAAGCTGTTGGAAATGGTGTTGGGTTCATGATACCATGGGGAGAAGAGGACAGATACAAGGCTAGGGATTTGTTTCCCATGTGAGGTGCCGTCAGGTAAATAGAGATAATGTTTGAAAACTCTTCTCCCTGAAACATCTTGGAACTCCTTCCTTTTGCAGTCTGAAGGTCTTCTGCAACAAGCCACTCCTTTCCCTATCTGATCAGACTCCCTTTGCTTCTCACATCAGAGTCCACTCCAGAGCTAATAAGAGTGGTTTATTAGAGAAGGAGTGGATCTGGGGGAGAGGGGAAGTGTGGGGGAGACTAGGAGGAGTTGAGGGAGGGGAAACTGGGTCAGTATGTAATGTAAGAGAGAAGAATCAAAAAAAGGTGGTAGCTGGGCAGTGATGACACACGCCTTTAATCCCAGCACTCAGGAGGCAGAGGCAAGAGGATCTCTGTGACTTCGAGGCTAAACTGGTCTATAGAGAGAGTTACAGGACAGGCTCCAAAGTTTCACAGAGAAACCCTGTCTCCCTGTCTTAAAAAAAAAAAAAAAAAAGAAAAGAAAGAAAGAAAAAGAAAAAAATAAAAAGGAAAGAAAGGAAGGAACTTTTTAAGGGAACTTTAAGTCTTCCTTCAGATGCCTTGATCATCGTTAAGTCCTGGAGCATAGCTCAGCCATTAGATACTGTTAAGCAGATTTCTGCGGTTCAGAATTCGACCCTTAGAACTTCCAATATTGTAGCCATTTTCTCTGAGGGGAAAGTCTTTTGTTGGTTGGTTTGGAGTCCCGAGTGCACTTGTCTTCTGTAGTTCTGTGGCACCATCTCCTGGTACAGCCTTTAATTAACAACTTCAGAGGACCCTGGGACACACTAAAGAAAGCACATTAAGGGGAAGAACAGGATAAAGGTGATTAAAACACAGAATGGACACCACTGAGTTGCTGAGACGAATCCCTTAGTTACGGATCATAGGTTGCCATTGTTTTCTAGGCAAAAACTGGCCGACAGATGCTGTCATACATTTGGGAGCATGTTTTCCCTGTTTCATTTAATAGACAAATAAGTTTCTGCTCTTTTGTTTGTTTTGTTTTGTTTATTGAGACAGGGTTTCTCTGTGTAGCCCTGACTTGGCTGTCCTAGAACTCGCTCTGTAGACCATGCAGGCCTCAAACTCAGAGTTCCGCCTGCCTCTACTTGTGAATGCTGGTATTAAAGGCATATGCCACCACTGCCCAGCATCTGCTCATTTTTTTTTAGTTTTAAAAACTAAAAAAAGTGTGGGAGCTGGTTCTCTTTTCCTAGTGTGTGTCCCAGGGATTGCACTTAGGTCATCAGACTTGGTGTCAAGCTCCTTTATTCTCTAAGTCACCTCACTGGGACAACTCTGCTAATTCTTCTAATCAGTTATCCTAAGAATTGAGTCTACTATATGATTCCTGTTAGGTCTATTGGAGTTAGCCCCATTCGTTGTTTTTTTTTTCTAAAAAAAAAGAAAGCAAACTATCTTTTTCATTTACACACAAATTCCAGTTCCCATTCCCTCCTTCTTTCATTCCCTTCACCTCTCCCCCACCATTTTTATGTCTACTGCCATTTCTGTTTCCATATTGAATAAAATTCTTACTTTTTATCTGCCTACCTCTTAGATATAACTCCCCAGTGTGGGGGAAGGGCACCTTTATTAATGCATTTCTTGGGTTGTAAGAAGCAGCTTGTTTGGTTTTGTTCTTTTTTTTTAAACTTGTGTTTTTGATTTAGACTTTGTAGCCCAGGTTAACCTTGACCTTCTATGCTCCTTGCTCTCCAGTGCTGGGGTCAGGCCTGCACCATAGGCCCTGGCTCTTGATTGTTTTCTTCCTTTTGCTTGTTGTTTTAACACACACATCTTCCTCCAACAGATACGGGTTTAGAATGTCCAGTATGTAAAGAAGACTACATAGTTGACGAGAAAGTCCGGCAGTTACCGTGCAACCATTTCTTTCACAGCAGCTGCATTGTGCCGTGGTTAGAACTGGTGAGTACAGCTGGCTCTGGGCTGGGACTAGGCAGCTGGCAAGTCACCTATTGGCTGGGACGAGGCTGCTTCAGAGGAAAGATGAAGTTGCAGTTCAGAGAGGCAAGCAAATCAAATTTTAGCCTCCTTGTCTGGCTCCTAGTGTCATGTAGGTTGTTTTGTTCAATTATTATCCCTCTTCAGTGCTTCTAACCAGAGCATAGTGTGCTCTATCAAACAGGCCACGGTGGCATGCCAGCAGGTCTTGTGAATACAGTGTTTCTGAGACATTAAACAGACTGGCTGCTCCTGAGCTAGCTGGGCAGGGTTGAAGAGTTGTGCCGGGGTTGGGATAGCCTGCAAAGCCTAGAACACTGATTCTTTGTCCTCTTGAAGATTTAATTTTTAGTTTTTAATCATGTTTATATGTATGTGGAGGGAATGGGTTTGTACACATGAGTACAGATGCCCTTGGAGGCAAGAAGAGGGTGTCGAATTCTCTGGAGCTTGGGTTGCAGACAGTGTATGTAGCACATGAGTCCTGGCAACTAAGCTCAGCCCCCTGCAAGAGCAATGCATGCTTTTAGCCACTGAGCTTTGCTCCAGCCCTCTCTCTATCCCTTAAACAAACAAACAAAAAGGTTTGCTTAGCTTCATCTAGACTACATGGGGAAGTAATTGATAGATACCTTTTTGTCATAATTCAGGTCACTGTTCTGTATTTGTTTGTAAACATTTTACTGACTGAGCCATTTCTCCAGCTTGGTTTTGGGGTTTAAGTATTTGGTATTCCTAGCTTCCAAGGCCATGCTGTTTACATGGACTCATATCATTTTGTTTCAGCATGACACATGCCCAGTATGTAGGAAGAGCTTAAATGGTGAGGACTCCACTCGGCAAACCCAGAGCTCTGAGGCCTCTGCAAGCAACAGATTTAGCAATGACAACCAGCTACATGACCGATGGACTTTCTGAAACTAAAGACTACACCTGAACCAGGGCTGCCTGTATTAATCTTCTTATCATAGCTATAAATTGTTTCAAAACTAAACAAGCAAACAAAGTAGTAGATGGATTTAGGAATCATGTAAGAAACCCCAACCCATAATATTAATGCAATGAGTGTATTTCTCTAAATTTAAGGTTAGGACTTACAGATGGAATTGTATCTACAACCAAATGCCTTTTGTTCCTGAATTCACAGTGATACTTTTTTGAGTGTAAAACTTAATTATGTCAGTTTGCTCCTGCCTGAGTAGAATCAGTTCCTTAAAGTCTAGCTAGGGTTCTGCTGTCATGTTGTCTTGTAATGGATGTCTCTACCTCCTCCTCCAATCTCTGACCCACCAGGAGTGGACTTTGCAGCAAATACAGAGGAGCCAGAGCCCTATATAAAGTTGTTCTGTCTTAATTGTGCAAGAGTATCTACTCTTGGCCACATTAGCAAGGTAAGAATAACTCAGGAGTCTGAGACAATAATACTTGCCTTGATCTTCAGAGAGCAAGCAAGGGAAATTACAGTGGGAAGGAAAAGTCATCTACACTTTGATTTTCTTATTTTAATTCAGGAAGTACAGTATCCCTAAAAACCAACATGGCATGTCTTAGTCTTGGGTTGGAAGAAATCTGATTTTGGTTCCTTTTTGGCATTAAGTTGGGCAGCACATAATAGACACAGAAGGACAGATGTTGGAAATCCTTACTACTGAACTGTTTTTGATGATCCTCACCTCTTTGTTTACTGTCTTTCATACTTGGGACCTTACAATAATTTCCCTCAGAAAAATAGGATTATTTTATTAGTGCTTCTATACCAAGGCACGTTTTTGATAATTAATTGTTATTTAGGGATTGGGATTTTATGTTGCCTGTTTTAGTTTGTAAAGCCTATTTTTCATGTGTGAAACTCTTCCTGTTCTGTTCAGTTCTCCCTATACTTGGAATCAATCTGATCAATGTAATCATGCCCAAAACAACTTCTCTGGGAAAGGTAGACCTCGCTTTAAGTTCTAACACTGCCCATACACATGTTCTGTCCATGTTTAAAGCTGAATAAATGGAGATTGGTGAGAATGGTGTTGAGCTTCAGTGTCTCAGAAGGACATAATGGAGATGCTATTAGCTGTTGGCACCAAAACAGGACCTGAAGGTGTCCAGCTGCATATAGCTCTCGTAGTTCAGAGCAGTCAGAACAAGATCACTACAGTTTGATTGTGTCTCTTTTTTGGCTAGAAGCCCTTGCTCAGTTTTTGATGACTTACACTCTGGTTTGGGGGTAAGTGGGTGAGTTAAAGATGTCTTTGTATTTTGTTAGAGGACAAGGAAGTTGGGGAGGGAAAACAAAATATTGAGAGAGTTCCCTGCCTGCTGAACTAATAGCCTGCTTATAAAGGGTGTGGTCAGAGTATGGTTCAAAAACCAGTTTTGGTGGTATGGGTGTGTGATCCCAGCTATTTGAAAGGCTGAAGCAGGAGGTTCACCATTTAAAGGTTTGCTTGAGCTACATAGTGAATTCAGAGTCTTCCTAGACCACTTAGTGAGATTCCATCTCAAAATAAAAAAATAAAAAGAGGCTGGGGATATTGATTAGCATAGAGCACTTGCTTGGTGTGTATAAGGACCTAGGTTCAGTCCCCAGTTTCTCCAAAATGTGTGCTTCATGTGTACACTTGCATCCACATACACATAATTTAAATAACTTAGAGGAAATGAAAAATATGCTATGCCTTCATGTGGGCGTTTCTTTGTGTGTGTGTTTGTGATCTGTTTATTGTGGTGAGGCCATAAAATACAACCTGAAAATACACAATGACTTTGGATTGGGATGAGAATAAGAGGAAATAAGAATTCTGTTATGAATATTTGATCATTAACTTGGAGGAAGCTGTGTTGAAGTTGGAGCACATTGCAGTTTTTGAGTAAAACACTATCAGTTGTCTCAGAACTTACGGCAGCTCTGTTCGTCTGCTCAGTGTCCAGAGATGCCAAGACAGGCCGGCAATTGTGTTTCCAGTTACACCTGGGAAGCTGGGACTAGAAATTCATTTTACACAATATGGAAACAAAATGCTAGGCAGGGATCTGTAGTGGCGTTTCACTTGTGTTTTAATAAATAAAGCTTGCCTGCAGATCAGAGAGTAAAACAGCCGCCCTGGTCAACCTGTCTGATACATAGCTTAGCACATAGACCACATAGACCACATATTTTCATTTCTTTGTGGTCTCTGAGAGGACATAAGGTATTTCATGGTTCCCCAGACTTGTCCTACTCAATTTTTATTGTTCTTATAATAGGTGGCACCTCACACATTTGAGTTAGTTTATGCTAAGGAATTAGAGTTCTTCGACAAACAGAACCAACTGGCTGATCTAGAAAGAGATTTGCCATAAGAAATTGGCTTGTGCAATGATGATGGCTTAGCAGTTCCAGGAGAGCAGTGTGTGCACCTCTAGTTAAGTCTGAGGCCTGCACACCAGAAAGCCAGCCCTGTATGATCTGGTCTGAAAGCCCGCAGGCCCGAGGCGGGAGCTGATGAACTCCAGCTCTGCTGGCAGGGAAGACAGATCTTCCAGTTCAGACATTTGGACAGAAGGAGTTAAAGCACCCCAAACTTGAGAGAGAATAGCCTTTTTAACTTCGGGTTCTCAATTATTTGGGCTTCGGAATAATATGCTGCTATTTATCTAACTGAGTCAAATGTTAATTTTATTCAAAAACCACCTTCACATAACACTAAAAGTCATGTCTGACTGAATGTTTGGGGTCCTGCAGCCTACTCAGAGTGTGCTTAGACTTAACCATCACAAGGAGGGAACACAGGAGTGGCATGGAGTGCTTTTCATGCCACATGAGCAAGACTTAATTTCTGGTAAATAAATGTCTACATTGGCTTAGAGACTATAGTGGGATGGCATATAGTATCTTGACATAGTTTAACCTAGAAGTAAGAGCTGCCTACCATTCTAGAAGAGAAGGGAAGAACATTTTATATTCTTTGAACACCATAGTGTGACCTGAGACTAAAAGCGTATTTTCATAATGCTTTACCCTTAAATGTGGAACAGCTTAGATACGGTGCCCACTTCAGAGGACTAGTAGTATCTTAGTTTCCTTTCCATTGCTGTGATAAATGCCCCACAAAAAGCAATCTAGGGGAGGAATGGTTTGCTTGGCTTGCATTTTGACTTGCAGTCAGTATGGGGAAGTCAAGGCAGGGCTTGAAGCAGCTAGTCACATCCTTAGTTGTGTGGAGAGAGAATGTCAGCGTGCATGCCTACTTGCCCAGTTCTCTCCACCCCCGCTTCACTCTTCAGGTCAGCGTCTAGTCCAAGAAACGTGGCATTCATGTGCTGGATGGGTCTTCTCACCTCAATCAAGAAATTAAAAAAAAAAAAATTCCTTACAGGAGTGTCCACATGCCAACCTAATCTAGGCAGTCCCTGTCTGAGATTTTCTCAGGTGACTCTAGGTTGTGAAGAGTTGACAGTTCAGAATGAAGCATCACGAGACTGTTACATTAATATTAAATGCCTTACCGTTTGAAGTCTATGCAGAGCTCAGCAGATTTTTCCTTATTCTGATTTTGCCTGCCATGCATGGATAAAAATGCATATTTCTCTATATTTGAATACAGATTTTTTTTCTCTGAGACAGGGTTTCTCCATAGTTTTGGAGTCTGTACTGGAACTGGCTCTTAGAGTCCAGGCTGGCCTTGAATTCACAGAGATTAAAGACGTGTGCCACCACTGCCCGGCTTGTATACAGATGTTTTTATCTGCTGATTTGAAACAGTTATTTGTATGGTCAGAGCACGATAGACTTGAAAGATATCGTCTAGAGCCTCGCTGCCCTCGCAAGGACCACTTATCCTCCATAGTTTTCAGACAGTGTAGGCAAATCCAGTTTTATACTGATTAGTGTCCTGATGCCTTCACAAAACACTGTGACCAATGCAACTTATAAAAGAAAACATTTAATTTGGGCCTTATGGTTCCTCAGAGAGTTCATCACTGTGGGTGCCATGGCAGCAAGCAGCAGATGTGGCACTGGAACAGTAGCTGAGAGCTTATGCCCATATCCAAAAGGAGGAGGCAGGGGGCCAGCTGGGAATGCTGGGGGTTTTGAAACCTCAAAAGCCCACCCACCTGTGACACTCACTTTCAACAAGGCTATATTTCTTAATCCTTCCTGAAAGTTCCACCAACTGAGGACCAAGAATTCAGATTTATAAGCCTGTGGGGGCTATTCTCATTCAAACCACCACAGTTAGTTTGGCCAGGAGGAGTTTGGGAGGAGTTGTGGAGTGCAGAGAAATGGACACTTAATTTTATTTTCCAAGTCTTAAAAGTGTCAGGGCTTAGGAGCTGCAAGGAAGGAAAAGGAATGACATGGTATTTAAGATTAATTTTCCCCAGAGTTCCTATTTCCAATCCTTTGAAACGTTGAGAACCAGGAAGACTTCGGGATGACATGCCTCTGTTGCTGTTTGTAACTTTTCGACCCTTTCCTTATAATAATGGCTTAATTTGTCAGAAAATGTAATTCCTAAGCTGGAGAGATTGCTTGGGGTTAAGACCTTATATGTTCTGTCCCTGTGGAAGAATGACACATAAATTTATGAAGCATTCCATATTTTTAAGGGAAGCGCACATCTGCGCACACTTGAATGCACACACACACACCAGCAACAGAAAAAACAACAACAACAAAATAACATGAATCACCAGTCACTATCAGTGGTCTCAATTATCCAATAAAAGGACACAGACTAGCCCGATGGTGGTAAGTGCTCATAGAGAGAGAAACTCTGTCTCGAAAAACAAAACAAAACAAAAAAAGCAAAAAAAAAAAAAAAAAAGAAAAAAAAGAAAAGAAAAAAAGACACAGATTATTAGAAAGGATGTGAAAACAGGATCCATCCTCCTGCCCTATCCAGGAAACATACCACAACATCAGGATAGACATGACCTCAGAGGAAAGGGTTGGGAAAGATATTCTAAACAAATGGACCCAACAAGCAAGTTGGTGTAGCCAATTTAATATCTAACAAAATAAACTTCAAACCAAAATTAATCAAAAGAGATAGAAAAGGACACTAATTTATTCATCAAAGAGAAAAATCCACCAAGATGACATTTCAATTCATGGAAACAGAACAAATCTCTTCTTAATGATAGATGGATCATGACAGAAATAAAGGAATTAAAGACTTGCTAGAATTCAGTGAAAACAAATACGCAGCATACCCAAACTTAGGGACTCAATGACAGTGGTGCCGAGAGGAAGGTTGATAACACTAAAGGCCTACATTGAAAAATTGTAGAGATCTCATACTAGCAACTTACCCAAGGGTAGTAGATAGCCAGAAATAATCACAATCGATAAAACAGAAGCAAAGAACAATGAATGAAGCAAAAGTTGGTTCTTTGAGAAACCAAAATAGACAAGCCGTTATCCAAACTAAAAGATAGAGAATATTCACAGTGACAAAATCAGAAATGAAAAGGGGGTATAACAACAGACACCAAAGAAATCCAGAGAATCATAAAGACATACTTTAAAAACCAGTATTTCACAAAATTGAAAAAAATCTAAAGGAAATGGATAATTTTCTTGGTACCAGTTACCAAAGTTTAATCAGGAACAGATAAGCCTATAGACCTATAATCCCCAGTGAAATAGATACAGTCATTAAAACTATTGCAGCCCCTGCCCCCAAGAAAGCCCAGGCCTTTTTTTTGTTTTGTTTTGTTTTTATTTTTGTTTTTCTAGACAGGGTTTTTCTGTGTATCTCTGTCTGTCCTGGAACTCACTCTGTAGACCAGGCTGGCCTTAAACTCAGAGATCTTCCTGCCTCTGCTCCCTGAATGCTGGGATTAAAGGCATGCACCACCACTGTCTAGCTAAGCCTGGACTTTTTTAGTGCAGGTTTTAGTGCAGAATTTTACCAGACTTTCAAAGAAGAGTTAATGCCAATACTCCTCAATTTATTCCACAAAACAGAAACAGAAGGAACATTGTGTTCTTCATTTTATGAGGCCGCAGTTACCCTTTTACCGAAACCATGTAAAGACCCAACAAAGAGAATTTACAGAACAATTCCCCTTATGAACACAGATACAAAAAATACTCAATAAAATACTTGCAAACCAAATCCAAGAACACATTAAAGAATCCACCATGATCAAGTAGGCTTCATCCCAGAGATGCAGAGATGGTTCAACATATGTAAATCAACAAATTTGATTCACCATATAAACTAAGTTATAAAAAAAACCCACATGGGGCTGGAGAGATGGCTCAGCAGTTAAGAGCATTGCCTGTTATTCTAAAGGTCCTGAGTTCAATTCCCAGCAACCACATGGTGGCTCACAACCATCTGTAATGAAGTCTGGTGCCCTCTTCTGGCCTCCAGGCATACACACAGACAGAATATTGTATACATAATAAATAAATAAATAAATTTTTTTTAAAAAAAAACACATGATCCATCTCATTAGATACAGATTTTTTTTTTTTGACAAAATCCAACGTCCCTTCTTGATAGAAGTTCTGGAAAGATTAGAGATATTAGGGCCATACCTAAACATAATAATGACAATTTATAGCAAGCCTATAGACAAAATCAAATTAAATAAAGAGAAAATCAAAACAATAAAATCAGAAACAAGACAAGATTGTCCATGTTCTCCATATCTATTCAGCTAGAGCAATGACAACTAAAGGAGATCAAGGTGAACAAATTGAAAAGGGAGAAGTCAAAGTATCTTCATTTGCAGGTGATATGATAGTATACATAAGTGACCCTAAAAATTCCTACAGCTGATAAGCATTCTCAGCAAAATAGCTGGATACAAGATTAACTAAAAAATAAATAACATTAAAAAATCAATAGCCCTCCTGTATACAAATGACAAATGTACTGAGAAAGAATCACAATATCCTCAAATAATACAAAATATCTTGGGGTAACTCTAACCAAGCAAGCGAAGGACATGTATGATAAAAACTTTAAGTCTTTAAAGAAAGAAATTGATGAAGATAATCAGAATATGAAAAAGATCTCCCATGCTCATAGATTAACATAGTAAAACTGATATCCTACTGAAAGCAATCTACAGAGTCAATGCAATCCCCATCAAAATTCCAACACAATTCTTTATAGACTTTGACAATACAATTCTAAACATCATATAGAAAAAACCCCAGGATATCTAAAACAATCCTGAACAATAAAAGAACTGCTGAAGGTCACATAATTCCCCATTTCAAGTTATACTACAGAGCTATAGTAATAAAAACAGCAAGATACTGGAATTAAAAACAGACACATTGGTTAGTGGAATCAAAGGCCAGACATAAACCCACACTCCTATGAACACCTGATTTTGATAAGGAAGCCAGAAATATACACACTGGAAAAAAAACAGCAACTTCAACAAATGGTGTTGGTCAAAGTGGATGTTTGCATATAGAAGAATGCAAATAGATCCCTATCTATCACCCTGCACAAAACTCAAGTCCAAGTGGATCAAAGACCTCAACATAAACCAGACACACTGAATCTGATAGGAGAGAAAGTGGGGATAGCCTTGAGATCATTGGCCCAGGAGATGACTTCCTGAGCAGAACACTGATAGTGCTGGAACTAAGCTCAGCAGTTGACAAGTAGGACCTCATGAAACTGAGAAGCTTTTGTAAGGGAAAGGACACCGTTAATTGGACAAAGCAGAAGCCTACAGAATGGGAAAATATTTTTTTTTACCAACTCCACATTCAATAGAGGATTAATATCCAAAATATATAAAGAACTCAACACACCAGATATCAGAAAAACAATTCAATTTAAAAATAGGGTACAGATCTAAACAGATTCTCAACAGAAGAAACTCAAATGACTGAGAAACACTTAAAGCAATGTTCATTATCCTTAGCCATCAGAGAAATGTAAATCAAAATGACTTTGAGATTCTATCTTACACCCATCAGAGTGGCTAAGATCAATAAGAACAAGTGACAGCTCATGTTGGCCAGGATGTGGAGTAAAGGGAACACTCATCCATTGTTGTTGGGAGTGCAAACTTGTACAGCCACTATGGAAATCAATATGGTGATTCCTTAGACTAGGTTGGGAATCAGTCCACCTCAAAACCCAGCTATACCATGTAACATGAGGGGACCGGCTTGTTGGGGTTTCCGTCCCGCCCAGTACCCCACAACCAGCAAATCCCAAAGAGAAATCACACACAGGACTCAATAAGGTTATAAACTGATTGGCCCATGAGGTCAGGCTTCTTGTTAACTCTTATAACTTATGTTACCCCATTATCCTTATCTACATTAGTCACATGGCTCCGTACCTTTCTCAGCTGGGCAAGTTACATGCTGCCTCTTCGGTGGTCTGCGCAGGAGTGACTGGAGGGAGCTTCCTGTGTCCCAGAATACTCCCAGTCTCTTTGCTCCACCCCTACTTCCTGTCTGGCTTTCCCGCCTATACTGCCTGTTTGGCCAATCACTGTTTTATTAAAATATGATTGACAGAATACAGACAATTCTCCCACACCAATACCACTCTTGGGCATATGCCGAAAGGATGCTCTGCCATACTACAAGAATACTTGCTCCACCACATTCGTTATGGTTTTATTCATAATAGCCAGAAACTGGAAACAACCTAGATGTCCCTCAACAGAAGAATGGATTTTTTTAAAATGTGGTACATTTGCACAATATTACTCAGCTATTTTTTAAATTTACATCATTAAATTTGTAGGCAAATGGATGGACCTAGAAAAAAATCATCCTAAGTGAGGTAACTCAGACCCAGAAAGTTAATTAGTGTGTATATTCACTTATAAGTGGATATCAGCCATTATGTAAATGACAACCAAGCTACAATCTGTAGACCCAGAGAGTTAGATAAAGAGAAAGGGATCTAGGAGGATGCATAGGTCTCTCTGAGAGAAGGAAGTAGAATAGATCTTACTGGTGGACTGGGGGCAGGTGGGAATGGGAGTGGGGGAGTAGGATCAGGTGATGGGGAGATAGGGTAGAGAGTATGTACGGTGATGACTAGAAATAGGGGGCATTTGGGGAGTAGTGTGGAAACCCAGCACAGTGGAAACTTCCTGGAATGTATGAAGGTGATCCTAGTGAGGACTCCTAGCAGTGTGGGATGTGGAGTCTCAACTGGCCATCTCTTGTTGCCAGGCAAGGTTTCCAATGGCAGAACTGGGATACATTCAATTAACTTTTTGGTCAAGGGGATCCCATGGAAATTCCTAGACAAGCTAGACTGTTGTTGTTAAGACAAAGGGTTGCTCTCTGAAAACTGACAGCAGGGGCCCCATTACTGAGGACAATAACCACACAACTCATTGAACATGAAAAAGTCAAGCTGGTACCTACATGGAACCTTCATCCCTATGTTTGAGTCTGTTTGGTTCGGGAAGATACTCTGCAGGCTACCAAAAGGGAAACATTGACACCAACCTAGTCACAACAACTTTAACCTACAATCTGTCCTGCCTGCAAAATATGCTAGGGCAATGGAGGCACAGAGCTTCTGGGAGTAGCCAATCAATGTCTAATGTGACTTAAGCCCCAAGCACCAGAGACTAGATAGCCTAGGGCAAAACAAACACTACTGGAGAAGAAGAAGGATGAGGATGAGGAGGAGGAGGAGGAGGAGGAGGAGGAGGAGGAGGAAGAAGAAGAAGAAGAAGAAGAAGAAGAAGAAGAAGAAGAAGAAGAACAACAACAACAACAACAACAACAACAACAACAACAACAACAACAACAACTAGGTGGGGAAAGCTAGGCTGAATACTGGGAGAAAGAAGGCAAAGTCAGGAGAAGCCATGTAGCCCACCTGAGACAGAGGCTGGAACTTTACCCGGTAAGCCACAGCCATGTGGCGATACATAGATTAATGAAGATGGGTTAATCTAAGATAGGAGTTAGCTAGAAATACGCTTAAGCTATTGGCCAAACAATATTGCAAATAATATGGTTCTGTGTGATTATTTCGGGGCTGAGCAGCCAGGAACAAACAAGCAGCCTCCCTACAACAGGACTCCTAACCATGAGCCTCAGACTCTAGTGACTGCTCTTGGGACTCTTTTTCTTCTCTTGGGTTTCTGTGTCCAACTTTGATATGATAGTTTTTGCTTCATCTTATTACATTCTATGTTGTATGTTCTGCCGTTGTTTCTTGGAAGCCTGTTCTTTTCTAATGAGAGACAGAAAGGAGAGGAGTTGGGGAGGAGCTGGAAGGAGTGGAGGGAGGGAAAACTATAATCAGGATATATTGTATGAGAAAAGAATCTACTTTTGCCAAGCAGTGGTGGCACACACTCAGAGGTACAGGCAGGTGGAACTCCATGAGTTTGAGGCCAGCCTGATCTACAAAGCTAGTTCTGGGACAGCCAAAGGCTACACAAAGAAATCCTGTCTCAAAAAAACAAACAAAAAGAATGAAAAAGAAAAAAAAAAGAAAAGAAGACTTCATGTTCTTGCCTAGGACTTGAGTTCAGTTCCCAGCACCCATGTCAAGTGGCTCGTGGCTGCTCATTGCTGCAGCTCCAGGGTATGCGGTGACTTCTTCTGGCCTCCCTGGACACCCATATGCATATAGCAAATACCTACAAAGATGCACATATACATGCAATTAAAAAGAATGACTGTAGATTAAATGCTTTCCTTATCTCAATATAAATTTATTGATTAACAATTGATCTGTGACAGTTTTGTAAGTTCTCAGATAACTGTTTTTTTAACAGTTCTCTGGTAATCCAATAGTTGAATCTCAAATTAGGAGATTTAAAGGAAGAATTTGGTTTTTTCTTTGTTTGCTTTTTTGAGGCAAGGTCTCTCTATATAGCCCTGGCTGTCCTGGAATTCACTATGTAAACCAAGCTGGAAAATCACTGACATTGACCTGCCCACCGCCCCCCCCTCGCCCGGCGCTGGGATTAAAGGTGTGCACACCCCTGTCCCTCTTCCTTCCCTCTCTCCACTCCTTCCTCCTTCTCTCTGTGTATGTATATCTAGATAATATATATACTCTCAGACACGTGCATATACAGATTGCACCTTGGAGGAAGAAAAGACCTGGTGGCCACCGAGTCAACAGGCAGCGGGGAGATTGGAATCTCACATTCTGCTTCTCTCATATACAAACAGGCCCCATTTTTTCAGGATTTCTCTCTTACAGGACACTTGGCTTGGATAGGTAGGTACCTCATTACATGGTCAATGGCAGAGATCCGCTTAAAGTAAAACTTGGTCATCTCCAAGGGTCAAGAACAAATGACTTAAGGATGTTTATTATCTAGTACACATATATTATAATCAGTTGAACTCACGCGTGTGTGTGTGTGTGTGTGTGTGTGTGTGTGTGTTTGAGGGGGGAGGGAGGGAAGGGTTCATGTTGTTACCTAGTACAACCTTGGGTTTCTGAATCCCTTCAGTGTGGGATTATATGAGTGTGCCACCATGCCCAGTTTATGTGTTGCTGGGGTTGGAACCCAGGACTTCATAAATGCTGGAAAGCACTCTACTGGGAGCCACACACCCCAGTTACCTTGGTTAGTGTGAGAACGTGTCTCACTATATAGCCCAAACTGGCTTGGAACCTCAGACCCTACTGCCTCAGCCTCCAGGGCTAGGAATACTGGTGTGCATTTCCACGCTTGGCTTGGTTATTAATTTTCATATTGGTTTTATTTGTTTGTCTATATGTATTTATGGTTTTGAGGGGACTGAGGAATTGAACCAAGGACATCAAGTGCTCTAAGAGCACACACTAAAGCTAAGCTTCAGTTGCATGCTAGCCCCCTCCCCCCCACACTTTCTTTTTGTCACAGGGTCATGCTCTATAGTCCAGGCTGGCCTTGAGCTCACTGTCCTCCTGCCCCGCAGCCTCGCAAGGGCTGGGACTATAGGTGTACCATACCAGGGTTAATACTATTGATAAATGTTTGGTAGCACTTTGAATCTCCCATGACCTCTTGCAAACGTCAGTTTCTGTCTGGCTACAAGTACTGGTCCTCAAGGACAGCAAGATTACTCAAGAAAAGCTTAGTATGCCTCGTCTAAATTGCACCAAAGGGGCTTAGAAGTGAGGGAAGCTTCAGAGTTGTCTGCTAAGCTGCTGTGAGACTCACGTCAGTGAAGGAAGCAAACTGTAGAAGCAGGGTTTGTATAATAGATACTTAAATATCAAGGGCAAAACCTTTTCCTCTGTGGTAAAGAAATGGGAAGATAAACGTGCTTGTGATGGCTATTTATTTATTTTTTGTTTTATTTATTTATTTATCTATTTATTTATTTTTGAGAGAGGGTTTCTCTGTAGCTTTGAAGCCTGTCCTGAAACTCGCTCTGTAAACCAGACTGGCCTCAAACTCACAAAGATCCACTTGCCTCTGCCTCCCGAATACTGGGATTAAAGGTGTGTTCCACCACTGTCTGGCTTCGTGATGGCTATTCTTGGTTGTCAACTTGTCAACATCTGGAATGAACTAAACTCCAAAAATGAAGGGCACACTGTTGGAGGAGGCCGCTTGTTCTTCCCGGCCACCCGGCTAGCTTAGACCCGAAATAACCACACAGAAATTGTATTATTTAAATCACTGCTTGGCCCATTAGCTGTGGTTTCTTATTGGCTAACTCTTACATATTAATTTAACCCATCTCCATTAATCTGTGCATCACCACAAGGTCATGGCCACCAGCAAAGTTACAGCACATCTGTCTCTAGTGGCTCCATGGTGTCTCCCGACTCCGCCCTTCTTCCTCCCAGCATACAGCCTAGTTTTCCCCACCTAGTTCTGTTCTTCCCTGCCATAGGCTCAAAGCAGTTCTTTGTTCACTAACCAATAAAAGCAACACAGAGACAGAAGGACTGCCCACACCAGCACATCAGTGAGGGATTTGTTTTAATTAAACCATTTGATGCAGGAAGACCCATCTTTGATCTGGATCTTTTGATGTGGGAAGATCCACGTTTAATCTGGGCCACACCTTCTGGTGGTAGCCTCTACAAAGGACATGGAAGAAGGAAGCTTCTGCTCTTTGTCTGCTTGCCTTTGCTTTTGATGGCAAGTTCATTCTCACTTGCCATCAAGTGAAAAAGTCGCACCTACTTCTTCAGGATCCCAGCAAATACTACAGACAAGCTGAGACATCCAACCTAGTAAACTGTGCAACAACTGTGCATCTGTGCAACCGTGCAACAACTGTGCAACTACTAGATCCTTGGACCTTCTGTTGGACAGCCATTACTGGACCAGTCGGGCCTCAGCCTGTACGCCACTCTAACTGTATACGTACACACAATGTATTATATGAATATATATGAACCATTATACATTATTTATATGAATATATATGTGTATATATTTATTCAAGATGATGAATACAGGGTTGTGGGATTAACGGAGATCTGGAGAGATGGCTCAGCAGTTGAGAGTACAGGCTGCTCTTCCAGAGGTCCTGAGTTCAATTCCCAGCAACCACATGATGGCTCACAACCATCTATCGTGAGATCTGGCTCCCTCTTCTGGCCTGTAGGCAAACATCCAGACAGAATGCTGTATACATAATAAATAAATAAATCTTAAAGGAAGGAAGGAAGGAAGGAAGAAAGGAAGGAAGGAAGGAAGGAAGGAAGGAAGGAAGGAAGAAAGGAAGTTGCTCTAAGAGACTGCTCTTAGAGTCTCCAAAGTGAGTCTCCAAATTTCTATGAATGGATCTGGGGAAGAGTTAATGGAATGGTGTCATTCCTGCGGGAGGAAATTCTGGCTGGTACTAATGTCCTTGTCTGGGCACACAGGTGACACTGTCCTGGGGGTTCTAATGGAAATTAGAATACAGTGTGCGTGTCTAGGGGCGTGTCCCAGGACCAAGTGTAGCTCTTAACTGAGCCAGAAGATGTCCCAGACAAGAGGAACTGTAGACATTCAGGTTTGAGATTTTTTTTTCCTCTTTTTACATTTGCTTTATGACAGATTAAATGATATCCATATAAACAAAGTAGCTGTTGTAGCTTTTCCTTCTTGCTGAGATCCTGGCTGTGGCTTGTGGTGGCCATTTTTTTCTAATCAGAAGTACAGCTGTCTTTTGTTTGGTTTGGTTTTGAGACAAGGTTTCTCTGTGTAGCTCTGGCTGTCCTGGAACTCACTCTGTAGACCAGGCCTCGAACTCACAGAGATTCTCCTGCTTCTGCCTTCCAAAGGCAGGGATTAAAAGCATGCACTGGCCCAGTTAGAAGTACAGTTTTCTTTTATGATTTATTTATTATTTTTATATGTGTTGGTGTTTTGCCTGCCTGTATGTCTGTGCGAGGGTGTCAGAGCCTGGAGTTACAGACAGCTGTTAGCACTTGCACAAGCCTGGCCACCTGAGTTTGATCTCCAGCCCTCACAGAGGAAGGAGAGAACCAGCTCCCAGGAGTTGTTCTCTGACCTCCACGTGTTCAGCGTGCACGCACACACGTATCACACACACATATAAAATTAGAACTTGCTTATTTTACTGTGTTGCAGGGGAGACAAACCATTATTCTGTGGTATAAAACATACCTGGTATTTAAGGCCAGCACACCAGGCACACTTGTAAAATGTTTTCTTTCTTGGCAATGAGGCGGGAGTAGGCAAACTTGTGCTGGCAATAAGGAAGAAAGATCCAGAAGTATGCCAAACGCTCTGCCAGGTCCCTGGAATGATTTTATTTATTGGGGTCAGAGCACGGCACTCCCGTGGAGGTCAGAGGACAGCTTGGGGGAGTCAGTTCTCTCCTTCCACCATGTGGGTGCAAAGGTTTGAGCTGAACCTTGGCAGGCAAGCTCCTGTTCTTGGCTGAGCCATCTTGCTGGCCTTCCAGATTCTTGGTCTACTCAGCATCTGTTCCCTGTCCTGTTCTTCCCATGTGCGTTGTCAGATTTATCTTGCTGTACCTTCTTTTGAAGTTTTTGTTTTGTTTTTGTTTTTTTTTTTGTCACAAGGTGTATAGAGCTGTCGAAAGAAAATGAATGGTTTGTATCACTACCTCACAACTTAGACTAACTGGGAAACAGAACACCTGATTTGAGCCCGTCCTGTGGCTGTTTGATAGGCTCTCGTGATTAGAGAGGGAATGGGGAAATGTGTGAACATAGTATCTGGGCTGTGTGGGAGGCACAGAGGGAGGCACAGGGATCAGGACAGTCCTTCACTTTAACCTGACATGGAAGAAAAAAACATTAGAACTTGGTCTCCATGATATCGCTAAGGCCCCCGAAATGTGTGCGTTTTTCTGCTGAATGCTGCCTCTTCCCTCTGTCTACTAAGGCTGGGATTGGAGGAAGAGGAAGAGAAGGAAAAGCTGGGCGTGGTTGTTCACACCTGTAATCCCAGTGGTCCGATGCCTGGGGTACTACTGAGTTGGAAACCAGTCTGGGCTGCATGGAGGGACCAGGTCTCAGTCACACAGCTTCATAAGTAGTGTATGATTTAGTGTTGTTTTTTCTTTTGTGTACCTTTAAAGCTCCTTGAGTACAGGAGAAAACAATTGAATGTAAGGCTTTGTTCTTCACTAGAAAAGGGAACTGGGAGCAGAGGCCTTGCTGTTCTGGGGTGACTCTGGAGTCAGGTAGTGGCAATAGTGCAAGGTGAACCCCGTTTCCCTTTGAGTGTGTACTCAGAGTGTGCCTGAAGAAATAGCATTTATTAACAAGAATATAGCATAACCCACTAGGGAAACTTGTAATCAGTATGAGTAAGTGACCAGACTGCTCCATCCTCATGTCCCCTGTGTAGAAGCTGGCCCCTTTGGCTGCCAGGGACAGTCAAAATCTTGTGTCATTTATTTGTTATGCAAAATCTTAGTGGAAAATTATTAAACGTCTCAGTCTTTTAATACTCAATATGGTCATCATTTTTGTGGAGGAGCTGTGTTCAAACTCCACCTCAGGCCGACCCTGTCTCCTGCCTTGTTCATCTTCATGTGATACTTAGAGACCTGTGGCTTGTACTGGCATTGCTGTGTTCATTGAGTGAGTGGGGGCAGCTGTGCTTCTTGTCTCCCACAGACCTTTCCTAAGAGGCCTGACCTCTTACCCAGAGGGAAGTCTGACTTGTCTGTCTCCACGTAGCTACAGCATGAGGACTTTAGTAACTTTAAGCTGGTTTCCCCCACATACTGGTTTGCACTCTTCTGTAGATGGCCAAGCCTTGGGGAACATGTTTTCCCCTCCTTCCTTTCTGTACTTTCCCACCTAGGAAATAATTAAACTGGCAAGGATACAAACTCATAGCTTGGAGCGCTGAAATCTCTTCTGAACATACCTTGAAGAGCCACCAGGATGGTGACCAGCATCCTGCAGGCCTTTACTTGCAGGAAGTCTGAACTGAGAGTGCTGTTGATATGGTCCTGCCTTTGTCTCGATCTTATCTCAGTGTGGTTCCCTGTTCCAGGTTCAAAAGAGAATCGTGGATCAGGAGAGGGGGTCAGAGGTCAGGACTTCCTTTTGTTGCATTTCCCACGTGATCTCAAAGAATGCCTGGCAGCACAGTTCACTTCCTGAATAAGCAGTTTTGATATCTGTGGCTACGGTGACAGGCTTAAGCTGAGCAGATAAACACAGAACCTGGCCTTCGCCAGAGACAGAGACAAGTCGACCTCGGAGGAGCTCTGGAGTGTTAACAGGAAGGGAAAACAGCTCACCTCATACTTGGGGACTTGGGTTTCCTCAACTGTATTCATTATAAACAGTCTTCTATAATAGATAGAGCAATTTAGCATAAGTTAAAATTTTGGGCCGAGCCAGTGGACCTCTGTGAGTTCAAGGCCAGCCTGGTCTACAGAGCGAGTTCCAGGACAGGCTCCAAAGCTATATAATATGAGAAACCTTGTCTCGAAAAACCAAAATAAATAAATAAATAAATCAGAACCTTGGGCGCTGGAATAGAGTTGGAGCGTCTGCCGCTGCCCCTCTGAGTGAGTGCTGAGAACCTGTTGTCACAGGACAACAACAACACCTCCTGAAAGTCTGTGGAGACAAATATCAGCACAATGCCCCTTACCTGCTAAGTACTCAGTACACGGTGGGCACTGTTTGTTAGTGCCGCCTGCTGCCTGTCTGCTCTTACCTTCCAGAAGGAACCTTATTCCCACAGCTGACGATTGTATGTGCTAGAGTCTACATAGCCTTCCCTGTCACTCAAGTAGAAACTCATTAGGAAACTGTGAACTTCGGGTTCTAAGGAGCAAGGACTGTTGCACCCCATTCTTGTGTCCAACGCTTGGCATTGTGCTCAGGATGTACAGTGAGTATCCATCAAGTGAGTGAAGAGGAGGCAGGAGAATAGCCACTTCTGCAGTTTAACTGGAGCAGAGGGGCCAGATAAATACAACGAACTAGCCTGGAGCAGGGGTTCTCAGCCTTCCTAATGCTGCGACCCTTCAATACAGTTCCTCATGCTGTGGTGACCCCCAACCATAGGATTATTTCATTGCTAGTGCACAACTGTAACTTTGTTACTGTTATGAATTGTAATGTGAATATCTGATATGTGGGATATTGACCCCCAAAGGGGTTGTGACCCACAGGTTGAGAACTGATGAACTAGCGCCTCATATAAGCTAACATGATTTAGACATTGTAGACACTGAGAAGTCTTTAATTCTCTGAGTGATGGCATAGAATATACAAGCTAACTTTCTCCATAAGTCAGTGGCAACCTTCAGTGAATTGGGACGATATAGGGTTGATGGTCCATTTATTGAACAATGTAGGTACTGGAGCAAGTGTGAAAGAGGAAACTTTGGCAATCTCAAGGACCTCACTTGTTAAAGTTGAGAGGAATGTTTTAACTGTGATGTGAGAGAAACTTGGGAATCATTTGAAAAGAAAATAGCAAACATAGGGAAACTTGTAGTACCTTACTAGATGGGTGAGGAAAATGAGGAACCAGGACTTTGACCGAGAGTCATGTGATGGAGGAAGGTTATCTGTCTATGTGTTACTTTCATTGGTTAATAAAAAAAAACTGGATTGGCCTGATAGGTCAGAACATAGGTAGGCGGAGTAAACAGAACAGAATGCTGGGAGGAAGAAGGCAGTGAGGCAGACGCCATGACTCTCCTCTCCGAGACAGCCGCAGGTTAGAATCCTCCTGGTAAGCCACCACCTCGTGGTGCTACACAGATTATTAGATATGGGTTAATCAATATGTAAGAGGGAGCCAATAAGAGGCTACAGATAATGGGCCAGGCAGTGTTTAAATGAATACAGTTTCCGTGTAATTATTTCGGGTAAAGCTAGCCGGGCGGGCCTGCGGGAAGCGGCCCACTGCTCCTTTTACAGTCATGGACAGATGCTAGTCTCAAGAAGACAAGTTTGGGGAGATGGGGTGCTGCCAGGAGGTGGTCCAGCTGATGGCATTTGGTTAAAGCATTGGGAAGGAGGTAGAGCTGGAGAAGGTGACATGTGGATCGCTTGTGAAGTGCAGGTTTAAACCAGGGTAGATGCAAACTCAGGGGAGGGAGGGAAGATAGGTTAGGTGAGGACTTAGGTTCGATAGATGGGAGGAGGAGAGAGAGGCAAAGTAAACGAGAAATTAAACAAGCCAGAGAACACTCACAGAAGCCTGGGGAGAGGATTTTGGTGGAAGAATAGTTAGAAGTGCCGAGTGACGGGCCGTTTAGGTAGGTAGCAGCAAACAAGGAAAGAAGAAAATATAGATCTAACTGAAGAGAAGTGGACCATTTGAATGATTAGTAACCATAGAAGAGAATAGGAATGTTTATTAAAAGGCCCTCCCTCTCAGATTTTTATTTACTGTGGGTGGAGGGCTAAGATAATGTTTGTTTGTGTGTTTGCTGACATGGTCTAGCTATGTAGCTCAGGCCCAAAACTCACGATCAGTCTTATTTTCCTGAGTGCTGAGATTATAGGTATGAGCCACCATGCTGGGTTGGTGGATTCTTTAAAAAAAAAATTGTATGAGGCTGGCATGTGGCTCAGTGACAAAGTACTGACTTGGCATGACTTAGCATGATCTAGGTCCTGGGATCAATCTCCTGCATTGAGAAACATTCACACAGATGGCAAGCTTTTTAAAGCCATTGTACATCGAACAGTGTCTCTCTGGGCACATAGATTGGTAGTTTGGCTGGGTGTAGGTAGAAGGTGAGTTTTCCACAGAAGTCTGAAGGCTCAGTCTCAGATGGGCCCCTTCTACAGCTTGGCTAGAGTCATCACATTGAGGTTCACTGGGGAGGTGATAGAGCATGAAGGATGTAGGCAGAGGCCGGAAGCTGTGCTCCCCTGGTGAGCTTGAGACCCAGATGGACTATTTGGGGTCCTGTTCAGCTTTCTGGCTTCTGATTCTAGAAAACTTAACTCGTGGGGGCTATCCACACTTTCTGCTTTGTTGTTCTGTTCTAATCCAGTAGCCGGAGTAGGTTCATTTCTTAGAGTCAAATGCTTCTTCGGGAAATCACCCATTTTATTTTAAACCCATCTCTGTGTATTTGGGGAAAATATAGGCTCTCACTGAGAGAACTGCAGAGTAGTCATCAAAAGGCCTGGGTTTATTATTATTATTATTATTATTATTATTATTATTATTATTATTAACTATTATTATTATAAGGCAGTGACTTTTAATAAACATCCCCATTCTCTTCTATGGTTACTAGCCCAGTCAATGAGTGACATTAAATAAATCCCTGCACTTCCTGAAGACTCAGTCTTCTAATGAGAATCAAAGGCCCATTCTATAAAGATGCTGAACAGTAAAGACAAAGATGAGATTACCTTCTAACATATACTTTGAATAAAGGTTTAACATGAGGTATATCAACCAGTGTGGCGCTGGCAGAGGACTGGATAATAGGAAGGAAGGATGCTCAAGGAAGGAAGGGAAGATACTCAAGGGAGGAGGGATGCTCAAGGGAGGAAGGATGCTCAAGGGAGGAAGGATGCTCAGGGAAGGAAGGATGCTCAAGGGAGGAGGGATGCTCAAGGGAGGAAGGATGCTCAAGGGAAGAAGGATGCTCAAGGGAAGAAGGATGCTCAAGGGAAGAAGGATGCTCAAGGGAAGAAGGATGCTCAAGGGAAGAAGGATGCTCAAGGGAAGAAGGATGCTCAAGGAAGGAAGGGAGGATACTCAAGGGAGGAGGGATGCTCAAGGGAGGAAGGGTGCTCAAGGGAGGAGGGATACTCAAGGGAGGAAGGGTGCTCAATGGAGGAGGGATGCTCAAGGGAGGAAGGGTGCTCAAGGGATTGCTATTTAGGACCTCAACTCACTACTTGAAACTCCCACTGTCAGCCCCGCTCACTACTCCTCTGGCTGCATTTGGTTCTTAGGGACTCACCTGTGACGAGAACCGTGACAAAATGACCATGAATGTAGATGTCTGGCTTCCGGCTTCGGGCACAGCACTGGTAGGTCCCACTGTCCGATGGTGTGGCTTGTTCTATGGTGAACACCAGCTGAGATTGCTGTTCACTGCTGCCACCTGTCCCCGGATCCCTTTTTACCCTTAGCTGCTCTAAGCTGGTCTCGGGAGAGCAGTCCGACGGCCTGTCTTTGCACCAGAAGAGTATTAGCCCCTCGGCTTCGCCTCTCTTGTGCCACACAGTGCAGGTGAAGACCAGTTGTCCTCCTTTCTGGGATGCAGAGCTGGTGGCATGGATGCATCCTGGAATAGGAATGCAGGAGTTACCATGGGAAGCCAGGGAGAGTTCCTTAAGTCACACCTAGCTCGTCCTTGTCTCCAGAGTGTCTTGTGTGACACTAGTCTGACAGTGACACGGGCAGGTGGGAAACACAGCTTCTAGCTGTTCCTGGGGCAATGAGCACATTGCCTGCCTCCTCTAATTTTCCTGGGAGGTGAGACCTAAGGGACCAGATACATCCATGTGAAGTTTCTACTTCACGATGCTGGAGGGCAGGGGACTGCCTTAGTGACTTTTCTATGGCTGTGACAAAGCACCATGACCAAGGCAACTTTAAAAAAATAAACCTTTAATTTTTCAGGGAGGGTTAGAATCCACGCAGAGCGAAGGCGTGGTGGCAGGAATAGCTGAGAGCTCACATCTGAACCCATAAGCAAGAGAGAGCACATTGAGAGGAATAAGAGGACTTTGAAACCCCAAGCCTGCCCCACAGTGACATATCTTCTCCAACAAGGTCATACAACTTAATCCTTCCCAAATAGCCACTAACTGAGCACCAAATAGTCAAATACCAAGACTTATTCAGGACATCTCATTCAAACCATCAAAGCTCTGCTCTCAAGTGTACAGCCCAATGTAAAGATCAGCAAAATACAAGCCAGGCAGTGGTGGTGCACACTTTTAGTCCCAGCACTTGGGAGGCAGAGGCAGGCATCTCTGAGTTCAAGGCCTGCCTGATCTACACAGAGAAACCCTGTCTCAAAAACCCCCAAATAATAACAATAATAGATAACATAGATAAAAATAAAATGAATTTTAAAAGATTAGCAAAATACTGCCCTCCAGATTCCCAGCAGTAACAGCAGCCATGGCTAGAGCCAAGGCATGCAAACGCCACTTGGTAGAGACAGAGGGAGAGGCAGTGGCAGTGATGTCCCTGGTTCTGGAGGTGGCAGGGTGGGTGGGTTGGGGGAGGCCCTATGCCAATGGCGAGAACACGTTCGCAGGGTGAAATTTCATTCTTGCATGAATGCAAACGAGTGCTCTGAAATATTTTCTGCCTTGGGGAGAGAAATCAGTGGTACACAATAAACTCAAATGCCTGGGAAGCCTTAGTTGGGATCTACAGGAAGTAAGGAGGGAAATGAGATGGAACTCCAGGAAGGTAGGACAGGAGAGCCGTGTGCCAGGAGAGCCGTGTCTCAGGCGTATTTTCAAGCCAAAGATGGGAAACAATAAAGTCACAAAACTTCTACTCTCGTGATATGATTCAACCAATGTAGCTGTGGCCAGGCAATCCCTGAAGAAGCCACTCAAGGGCAAACAGGCCCCCCAAAATAAGGGTTGGGGGATGCAACAGCAGCAAACGTAGGTGTCTACCTTGTCCAAAGGAACCCCATGGGGAGCAGGGCTGAGCGGCAGTCTGAAGAGAGGAAAAGATGAGTTGATTGAGAGTGGCAAGGAGAAGACAGGGGCATGATGTCCACCAAGCCGTTCTCTCGGGGCATCTTTGTGGCGGTGGACCTCACCTGGTTCACAGACACCAAGAGTCGAGGGGTTGTGTATGCAGAAGATCCCTCCATGGGTTGCTACGTGGTATTGTACTGTTTTCAGCATCTCAGCTAAGCTACGGCATGGCTGCTGCTGGAGCCATGGGTCTATGTAGGAACTGCCAGATGGAGCTAGTGTGCCTCGTGCCTGGTACCTCCTGCCACTGCACGGTCAGGAGGGCTTCCAGCAGAGTGCTGGCCCTGCTGCAAGGTTGGGTGGAAGCCTGCCACGGATGAAGCAGTAACTATTGCTTTACCCTCCCAGCCATCTCCCCTCTTCAAAGGACAAAGCCCTCAAAGAGAAAGGACCGTTTTTATGCATGAGTGGTGTGTGTATGTGTTTGTGTGTGTGGTGCGTGTGTGTGAGTGTGGTATGGGGTGTGTGTGTGTAAATGTGGTGTGTGTGAGTGTGGGGTGAGTGTGTGGTGTGGTGTGTGTGTGGTGTATAGGTATGTGTGAGTGTGGTGTGTGTGTGAGTGTGGTGTGGTGTTTGTGGTGTGTTGTGGTGTGTGTGTATGTGTGAGTGTGGTATGGTGTAGTGTGGGGTGTATGTGTGTGGTGTGGTGTGTATGTGAGTGTGGTGTGTGTGTGTGCATGTGTGAGTGTGGTATGGTGTGGTGTAGTGTGTGTGTGTGTAGGTCAGAGGACAGCCTCAGTAGCATCTTCAAGAACACTTTACCTCTTTTGAGACAGGGTCTCTGGCTAGATTGGCTGGTCAGTAAGCCTAAAGGATCCTCCTGTCTCCACCTCGCTGGTTCTGGGATTCCAAGTACCTGCTACTGCCATGCTTGGCGTTTTTGTGTCTGGTTGGCCAGCACTTTACCGATTAAGCTCTCTTTCAAACCCATTTTTCTTTTTAAAAGTAAAATCTTAGAAAATTACTTAAGCTGCATTAATTTTTAAAAAATAGATGTGTTCATTTTATGTATATGAGTGTTTTGCCTGAATATATCTATATACACCATGGACTTGCCTGGTGTCCAAGGAGGTTAGAAGAGGGTGATGGACCTCTGGAACTGGAGTTATGGATGGTTGTGAGCCACCATGTGGGGACTGGGAATTGAACCAGGTTCACTGCAAGAGCAGCCAGTGCTCTTAACCACTGAGCCATTATTCCAGCCCTTCAGCTATTTTAAAAAAGTTTATCTACATGCCTTTGCAGTCTCGTGTTTGTGTTACACAGGTTTCCAAAGCCAGATTTAGGCAGATGGTCTTATGTTATCAGAAATCTCATATCCTAATTATATTGTTTTGTTCACGGGTCAGATGTTTTTACTTCCCCTTCGTGTGGTCAGACTCACAGGTTTCGGAGGAAGACGTGACTGGGGATGCCCCAGTTAATGCCTGTGAAAGCCTGACCCCTGCACTGCGGGGTCAAAAGCAGATGGATGTGAGGGAGCACTGCCTCAATGGCCTTAGTGGGACGTCTCCAAGCACTTGTTCTCCTACACCTTGACAGACACTTGGCAAAGTATATGAATATATCCTTAAGGGTTTCTCAGGAAGCTTTTCAAGTTTGCAGGCCCCGTGGTCTGAAGGCACCAGCTGGGCACAAATCTTTTCTTCCACAGGTTGCTACTCCCCCTGGCACCACAGAGCATGAGGGTGGGTAAAGTGGACAGGAAAGTATTGCTTCCCTGATAGATTTAAGTCTATCTATCTATCTATCTATCTATCTATCTATCTATCTATCTATCTATCTATCTATCTATCATTGATTACCACAAAATAAAAAATTGCCACCAAATTATGTAGTTACTATAATTGAGGGAGCTTATGAGTTCCCGTGTGTGCCTGGAAGAACCAGGGAATCTCCACAGAGAAATCAGCGCTTGTGTTGCGATTTTTCCTACAAGAAAACATGCACGGGGAACTCCTTCCCCTGAGCCCCGGATTCTCCCCTAATGGCCGTCTCTGTCCCGGCACCTATACTCACCACCACATTGGAAGTCCACGATTGCCAGCAGGATGGCTAGGGCACAGTAGCTTTGGCCAGGTGGCATCAGGATTTGCATGTTGTCAGCAGCCCCAGGAATTCCACGTAAGTGTTGGCTTTGCTGGTCTGTGGCCTCACACCCCTGAAAGCACAGAGACACATTAGCTGAAGCCTTCCAGACCTCTAGGACTGTCTCCCTATTTTAGGCGCTTATTGAAGTTACTCAAAGTGTGAAGGAGATGAAGAGAGTGCCCAGGGCACAGAGGGTTTGGAAGTGATATCAGAAGATCAAGTGAGGTATAACTGGAGAGAGGAACGGGCTGGGCTGGGCTGAGAGATGTTGCTTAGCTTTCATGGGCTTATTTGGCAAATGGCCCCTGTTATCTCCATCCATCCATGTATATTATACATATATGTCCATATGTAAACAAATGTCCATGTGGGTAAATCTATAATCCGTAAAGAGGAGAGAAGAAAGGGCAAATATAAGGGACTGGGGAAGGACTGAACTCAGGTAAAGGGCACTGTGTCCTGAAAGCAGATACAAAGTTAACGTTGCTCCAGTTTCAGCTCTACCATGGATATTTTGGTGATGGGTAAGTGCAAAAGATATATTGACTAGTGAAAGCGTAAGATCTGATGTGAAGCTTCGGAGTGCCTGTCTCAGTTCCGTAGGCATTTGCTAAAATGCAAGGACTTTGGGTCTGGCTAATTTTGATGTGTGATTTTTTTTTATTTGCAAATTTTTTACAATACAGTTTTAATTTTAAAAAAATGTTTGGGTTTCCAATATTGTTTTAATAAATTTTCCCTTGGGTTGAGATTATTTTCTCCTAATATTTTTATTAGTTTATTTTAATATGTTTAAATAACCTAATCCTGTTTAAGCAAAATTATGTCCACATTTTAAAAAGCACTCAAATTGAAAGGGAAAAGTCAACAGGAGGCTGATTTGGTAAATTTGGTTCATTCATACAAGAGAATATTACACGGGCATGTGCTGTGTATCAGCATTTCAGTCAGTGACAGACGGCACGGACATCAGTGGTCCTTAGAGATTATAACGAAATGGGGCAGAAATGAGCGACTGGAAGGACAAGAAAAAAAAGAACCGAAGAAAAGAGAGTGGAGGAAAATGAAAATGAAAAGAAGGCCAGAAGAAAAGAGAATAGCAAGAAAACCACGGTGAAGGGGTTCGCAGACTTTGCAGACTTCAGCCAGCTTTGAAGACAGGGACCGCAGTGTTGAGGTCCCTAATAGTGTGTCACCTGCTCATCAGCAGAGACACCAAGCAAGCCAGCGTGCATGTATATCTGAGGGGTCCTACGCAAGAGGAGCTTGGGCAGGTCCTTCGTGAGGGATGCCAGAAAAAGATGGTGGTGTCTCAGGGGATGACGGCCTTGAGGGCCTTCTAGTGGGGCGATACTGAAGATGGAAGGCAGGAGCATCGATGACCTTGACCTCTGCAGACATAGGTTACATGTGTTATGTTTTTCTTTTTTATTGAATGTGTTCATTTTTAACAGAAAAGGTTTAAAAATCAGGAAAGCTTAAAGGATAAGAATATATGTATGTATGTACACACACATGCACGCACACACACATTTCTTACACAGCTGTATAATGTGTATAATGTCTTTGTAGGGACTTTTCCCCAGACTGGCCGCAAACTCATAAGCCTTTTGCCTCAGCCTACCCAGCTGTGAAAATGCATGGGACAACCAAACTGGCATGTTTATGTTTTAGGTTAAATTTAAATATTAAGGAGACTGTAAAGTAAAATGTTATCGTGAGCTAAGGCTACTTCATGACTGAAGTCAGTTTATTTCTGAGGTGTTGGGGATCCAGACCAGGATTTGGGGTCTGACCTATTTAGAGTGGCTGTTGTGCAGTGCACAGCAGTGCACAGCAGAGCACAGCACAGCAGTGCACAGCAGAGCACAGCACAGCACAGCAGTGCACAGCAGAGCACAGCAGTGCACAGCAGAGCACAGCACAGCAGAGCACAGCACAGCACAGCACAGCAGTGCACAGCAGAGCACAGCAGAGCACAGCAGTGCTCAGTCATGCCCCAGGCTTCCATCACTCATGCTCTGAAGAGATTCCCAGACCTGCAGACTCCAGGCACGGAAAGTACTTTATCCAGGCATTCAATTTAAAGCCATCGGACTCTATTTTTACTGTATATTGTGTCTAAATACATACTGTTGTATTATGGCTGCCTACAAAATACAATGTTGTACTGTCATGAAATTATCTAGTGATGTATTTCTCAGTGTGCCATCATCATTAGTGATGCGTTATTTTAAATTATTTATTATCTTATTATTCTTAAATTGTTTTTAAAATATACCTTTCTATGATGTAGCATGCAGGCCCTCAGCAGATGCTAGTGCTACACACTTGGACGTTTCCATGTCTAGAATCAGGAGTCAAATCAACCTCTATTACTTATTTAAAATCTGAACTCGATTAGTTTTATACACATGGGCTTAAATTATATCTATCATAATTTAGTATGTCAAAATGTGCATCATGTAGGATATATATATATATATTCATTTCATGTAGGCTATATATTTACTGTACATTGTCTGTGTCTGGATATATAACTACCTACTGCTGTATTACAGTTGCCTACAGTATTCATCATAGTCAAATGCTGTGTGGGTGTGTAACCCAAGAGCCTTGTTGTACCAGATGGCTAAAGTATGCAGAGGCTATGCCATCTTGGTTTGTATACATACCCTCTATGGTTTCTAAGAATCTTCTGTGTTATACACACACACACACACACACACACACATTTAGATATTTCCAGTCTCTACCTTCTTGAAGAGGTATACTCACAAGTTTTGTATCACTGTTTCACTGATGAGACACAGCAGTTTACTGAAGCAGCTTCAGGAAGGGAAGGACTACTTTGGCTCATAGCTTCAAAGGGATGCCAGCTTGTTATAGCACGGGAGCCTTAGGGGCATGGTTTGTGGTGGAGGGAGCTTGTGGCACAGGTTTGTTTACATGACAGCAAGCATGGCACAGAGAACTGGGCCAGAAGAGGCTGGTTGGCTCTGGTGAGCCAGGCTCCTTGTCTTAAGATGCTCTCTTAGCACCATGAACTGGGGAGTAAGTATTCAAAATACACGCCACTGGTGTACATTACAGACTTGAGCTCCAAAATTTGAGGGAGAAAATCAGAAATAGTTATAAATCCTGTTTCTGATTTTTCAGTTATATATTTAAAGATTTATTATTTGTATCTTTGGGCACTGTGTGAAGGTGCTCAGGGAGTCCAGAAGAGGGCGTCTGACCCTGGAGCTGAGTGACAGGAGGTTGTGGGCAGCCCTGTGGGTCCTGGGAACAGAATCCTGATCCCTGCTAAAGCAGTCAGTGTTCTTAGTCACTGAACTGTTGCGGGAGTATCTTCCGCTGCTTCAGCCGATAGTCGCTGAAGCACAAGCCCACGGTGCTGTGGGAGCGCCTTCCGCTCCGTCAGCCAATAGCCGCTGAAATACCAGCCCACTGGGGCGTGGTATGTTTCTCTTTTAAAAAGAGCCACAGAGCTCGGCTCGGCCCTCTTGGTTCCGGTGCTTGGTTCCGGCTCCTGCTCCCGGCTCCTGCTCCAGCGACTAGGCTCCCTTCCTGACGGTTTATGGTGTATGTTTTACCCCCCCAAAATAAATAACCCCTTAAAACATAACTGGTGTGGGATTGATTCGCCGTTACTGAACCATCTCTCCATCCCTTACACCGTACTTTTGTCACATATCAGTTCTATAAAGCTATGGATCTCATTGCTCTTTCACACACAGACACAGCACCGTGATCATAGTCACCTCCACCATTGTCTTCCCTTATCACCCTTTCCAAGCCAAGGAAGATCAATCACTTTTCTTTCATGTTTGTTTTTGTGCATGGGTGTTTTGCCTGCATATATACTCATGAGCCACATGTGTGCAGTGCCTGTAGAAGCTAGAATGTTGAATTTATCTTTTAACTTAGGGAGAACTAAAATTTTTGTGACATTAATTCTTCAGATCCGAGCATAGATTTCTATGTTGTGTATTAGTTTCTTTTCTGTTGCTCTGATAAAACATCAGAACCAACAGCAACTTAGAGAAGAAAGAGCTTCAGTTTCCAATCCAGGGGAATAAGATTTCATCATGGCCGGGCAGTGGTGGCGCACACCTATAATCCCAGCACTCGGGAGGCAGAGGCAGGCAGATCTCTCCGAATTTGAGGCCAGCCTGGTCTACAGAGGGTTGTAGACCAGCCAGCCAGGCCTATACAGTGAGACTCTGTCTCGGAAAAAAATCCAGTCGTAGACCACATGCAAGAGGAATGCCGAAGAGTACTGAGGGCTGGAGAGGTTGCTCAGAGGGTAAAGGTGCCCGCCACCAACCCTGACACCCTGAGTGTGATCCCCAGGACCTGAATGGTAGGAGAGAGCAGACTCCAGAAAGTTGACCTCTGACCCTTCCTAAATATACAGTAAAATAAAAATAAATGTCATTAAGAAAAGCAATGACGTGGAAATTCAAAACTAAAAGGATGAAAAATAGTGGTTAAGTATTAAGTATTGTCAGCATAACTAAGTTAATATAAGGCAAAAGTATACAGTTTTATAAAGAAATACACAAGGTCAAGGACATGCTTTGCTGGCCTCTACACACACTGCACACATTGGTGCACAAACACGCTTGCAGGCAAAACACCCATACACATAAAAATAAAGCAATGAAAAAAGATAGTCTGAAACTATGTAATAACCCTTAGCTATATAAAGTAAAGTTTGGAGAAATTGCTGGAAGAAATGGGAACTACAATGATACCCATAGTTCAGCCCAGCTTCCTCAGCTGTGAAGTGATAAAAAGGTAGGTATAGAAGATTGAAAGAAACAACCAGCCCAATGCAGCTACAGAAGTCTTTCCAACAATCCTTTGCAGCACACATATTCTTCTAAACAAATCAAACAGTTTGGAAATTGATAGTGTACTAGCCAATAAAGCGAAGCTCAGACTGTCAGTATTGCAAGGCCAGACTCTGTTTCAGTGCAACTAGCTTAGATGTCAAAAACCATACGGTACATTTTTAAAACTCTATTCTGGGACAACATCAGGCTTCTTAGACTTCTGTGCTGGGCCCTAAATCAAGCCCTTGAGAAGTGAAAATATCTGACATTACGTCCCATCTAGCACGTGCCGGGTAGGTACGTGGTGGACAGAGAGATCATTAAAACAGGGGTCTACGTGTCGCTCCACGCCGCCTAGGCAGGTCGGGTTTGAAGTCTGGCTTGACACTTGCTAGTTGTCCAATGTTGGAAAAGTTTCTTAATCTCTCTGAAAATGAGTTTACTGATGAATAAGATGTTGACAACAGCGTTCTCGCCCCAAGGTAATTATGGGGGTTAATCTAGCAGCCTTGTGAGCACAGCATGGTGCTTGATGTAGCGCAACTGCTCAAAAAATGCCAGCCATGCTGATTCTGACGGCCGCACAACTGGCTGCAGCTCATGCGCAGTCGTATTTAGTGCTTGTAAAACTCTGAGCTCTCATCAACCACGTGTTCGGTGCAGAAGTCTTAGAGGAGCCGTGCGACTTGCTTAAAGTCACAGAGACCGGGTCGGGAGCTGGGATCCTAACCCGCTCGCAGTCTTTGGTACCTCTCCTTACAGCCATCTCTCCCCATTCCCAAACAGTGAAGCATAAAGGGCCATGACAAGAACATAGTTGGGGTTGCAGTTTAGAAGGGTTAGAAAAGGACGAATGCGGGCCCGGGGCTCTGGGAAGGTTGCAGGATGGCAGTGGAATTGGGTCTTGGTCGTTTTATTGATTTTAGGTATTGGTACCGGAAAGATGCGGTGGGAGAAAGAAGGTGGCGAAGGAGAACCGACCGGTTGGATGATTTAGCTTGAAATCATGCTGTATACTTGCTGGCTGTGCGATGCCAGAAGGTCCTACCTCTTCTTCAAGATTATGTCCTCAGGGACTGATGCAATGGGATGGGAGGGGCGGAGTAGGGCCCGCTTCCAACTTCAGAACGACAGGCAGGCTGTCTTGCTGCAAGGCGCCGGTCCCTCCGCCGGAGTGGCTACGAGGTGATGAAGTCTGGCTGGACCACCGTGTGTAAGTATGTTTGGGCTCCTCAGCCGGTTTGGGGGTAGGCGGGGACGATTTGGGTAAAGACTCCCTTGTCAGAAGTGACCTTGATTTCTGGAGCACCTGGTTCTTCCCGGGGGCAGGCACAGATGGCTGGAGCTCTCGCCGCTAGAGGGCGCTGCCTCCCAGCCCCGGGTGTGACCTTCGCCTCTTCGTTGGCTCAGTCCAGCCCAGGACTCCACCAGGCTGAAGAGCAGGGGACTGGTGGAGTCCGAGGTCAGAGGTGGGGCCAACAACCTTAACTAGGAATGGAGAGGAGGAGAGTACAAGATTGGGTCCGGTGGGCCCAGTGACAAGGACTGTGCTCGAAGCTGCTAATGGCTCTCTTGTATCAAGAGAGGTGGGGTATGGGAGGGCAGAACTTTCTGGGTCCATTACGCCCCCAGCCGCAGGTCCTGCCTCCCTCGTGGAATGCGGTGAGCTCTGGGGGTAGGGGATGGGAAGGGTGCAGATAGGGTTGGTATCCTCACATTTGAGTTTTCCTGAACTGCTCTGACCTCAGGGATTTCTTGGACTCTCAGAAATCTTTGGTAAGAGATGGAGGAAAGCGGTAAACGCCCTCAACTCTAATTTATGAGAAACCAGAGTTCCGGGGAAGCCTTGGCGCCCTTTCTTGCTGTTCTCGGCCTGCCCTTCTAACCCGGTCCCTTTGAGCTGGAGCGCAGCTTCCTAACCGCGGCTCAAAGGGAACTGTGGAGGGCCAGATGGCTCAGCCGTGCTTGCCACAAAGCCCAAGGACTTGAGTTCATTCACAATGGAAGGAGGTAACCGACTCTTGCAAGTTGCCCTCTGACCTTTACGTGTACAGCATGCACATATATACACACGCATCTATGCACACTAAATAAATATAGTAAAACTGTATTTTAAAGGGGACCAAGGAGCCTTTTGAAGACCTGGTGAAGAACATGAGGCTTGTGCTCACAGGGAGGCAGCCACGATGTTTTTAGCGAAGTCAAATCCACGTGATTTGTCTAGTTTTCCTTTAATCTTGGGTATTTTGTTTCTCTTGCTGAGAATGTGTGGAAACATTAGAGAGCCTACAATCCTGTAGCACGTATCTGCAAACCTGTAGTTTTCTATACAGTCACAATGTACTTTTGCTACCTTCTGATTTATTTTGCAACACGTTACTGTACAGTAGCAAATCACTTTCAGTTATGTGTAAAGGAATAAATTAATTAAAATGCTCTTTATAAGAAATTAATGAGATGGGTTGGAGAAATGACTAGTTGCTCTTGCAGAAGTCAGGGCTGGGTTCCAGCATCCACAGGGTGGCACCTCTGTCTGTAACTCCAGTTTGAGGGCACCCAACACCCTCTTCTGGCTTCTGTAAGCATCAAGCTCACATGCGGTGCATGTGTGTGTGAGCATGTGAGTATGTGCTTGTGTGTGTGTGAAGGCAAAACATTCATAATATATGGAATAAAAATCAGTCTAGAATTAATAAAACAAAATGCATAGGATAATAAAGGAAGCAAATTCTATAAAGATGGTTGTTGGAACAGTTACAGGAATGCATGATAGAGTAACATACACTTCCTCAGACCCGGTGTCCATCTGACAACGACCATCATTTTTTAAAAAGTATTTAAAATATAAATTTTAAATATTTTATTTTATGTGTATAGTTGTTTTACCTATGTGTATGCCTGTGTGCTGTTTGGGTCTGTGGTGCCTGTGGAGGCCAGAACAGGGCATTGGATCCCCTGGAACTGGAGTTATAAATGGCCGTGAGCCTCCGTGTGAGGGAACCTGGTCCTCTGCAGGAGCAGCCGGCACACTTAGCCACTGAGCGGTCACTCCAGCCCTTGTCTAGTCCAAGGAAGTATAACAGCTGCCAAGAGATTCGAAGATACCTGTGCTTTCTGCTAACGGCAGATTCTCCTGTGGCTCCTTGCCTGCAACACCCCACCTCCACCCCGAGACAGGGTTTCTCTGTGTAACAACTCTGACTGTCCTGGAACTCGTTTTGTAGACCGGGCTGGCCTTGAACTCACAGAGATCCGCTTGCCTCCCAAATGCTGGTCTTAAAGGCATTTGCCACCACACCTGGCTCCTTACCTACATTTTTAATGGAAGCAAATACCAATTCCCTAGCAAAGGCTGACAAAAGCGAAGATGTATTTTCTCCCCAGACTCACAAACCCCTTGTGGGGTCAGATGCCCTAGGTAAGCAACCAGCTCTGACTCACAGGCAAAGGCTAAGACTTCTTCCCACTGAGGAGGCAGCTGGAACTGAACTGAGGGCAAAACATTGCTTTTTTTAATCCCCAGGAATCTAGAGGTTTACTCTGCCCAAACCACACCGCGACTAAGGCTGCCCTTGTTTGTGCCACCTCCGGTGCCTCGGACATGAATGTCCCTCAGAGACGCCTCACAGAGGCAGCTCACATCCAGCCCAGACCCGAGGGCTGTAGCAAAGGCTTCACAACCTGTGGTACCTTTCTTGCGGTAATTCTTCATCTTTGTATTTATAGAAATATGTGTCTTTCACCCACCATCTTCTCCTGAACACAGAACCAGAGAAAGCACCTGGAGGAGTCGGCCCAGCATGCCTGAGTTGAGCTGGACAGGCTGAACTCTAAAATGCTCACCGAGAGAGACTTCCCTCCCGTGGATGGGGTGTGGTCTTTCTCCTTGAAGGCATATCTGAGCCAGCCAAGCCCATGAGAAGGAAGGGTGAGCACGCCAGCCCACCACCATAAGTAGCCTATCTCTTCCTCAGACTTCTGAAGGCAGAGAACATTTATTTCCCTTTGAGAAGCAGGCTTCTCAATGCCTCACTGAAAGCTTGACCTCATGTGAGCAGTTATGCCAAGCATTCCACCTCTCCCCAGAGCCCAGATACCTCAGGACAGAATTCTTCCTCGCTCTCAAGCTGGGTGCTCTCAAGCTGGGTGCTCTCAAGCTGGGCGCTCACGCTGGTTGCTCGTGATTCTTATGCTGATGTCTTTCTCTTGTTGAAAACTGTCTCCCCACTTCCGTCTTGGCGCCTACTGTGTTAGTCTTATAGTGAGCTTTGAAAAACCACAAGATGGGTTTTTAGCAACTGGAGGGGGGGGGGTCTTCCTGCCTTTTTTCCTCCACCCCTACAACTTTTCCTCGCTGCCTTCTCCCCACCACCTCCTCCTCTTTCCACGCCCCTCTTATTAGAAATCCACTAAGGTTCTGAGAGGACTGAGAAAAGTCGCCCTTTGAAATAGGTTTCTTTACCTTGGGAAATGAAGATTTCTCACTTGTTAATGGATAAAGGTGGCTCTGGTAATAGAGACGACCAGAAGATGCAAAGACAGAGCGTTCTCTCAGGGATAGGGGCGCTCTGTCTTTTCCTGTTGGGTACCTTTGGATTTTGGAGCCGTTTAGAGCGCAGCAGACCGGTTCCACTCTGAACCCATGCAGCAGGAAGTTTTGTAGTTCAGAGACACCGGCCGCGACTGCCAGCTAGTGCCAGGCTAGCTAGAAGCTTGAGTTAGTGTCATAAGGAGGGCACTGGGGAAGCTTCTTCCTGGCTAATGCAGAGCGCTCACACCGTTGCCACCCTGCTCAGGAAAGTGCTCACGCCAGTTGCCTCCCTGAAGCCATCGTTGGATGAGACAGACCTCACGTGGCGGCATGTCCATCTTGCTTTCTTGGCCCCTGGAGACAGACTTCATAAATATATCAGTCTGTCAGTGTTTGGCTTTCTTTGATGAGCAACTTCTAGGAGCTTGGCTGATTAGAGCCCATGTTAGGGAGGAGACTCTCCACCTCGTCTCCATGTTTCTCACCACAGTTGATGTCATGGATATGGACCGCGAAAGTAGCCGGACTTCCGGGGTCCCAGTATCCTAATGCTGTGTCCCTGTGATAGTGGGTAAAGCGCTGGAGTCCAGTTCTATGCTCTTGCCAATGTTGCATTGTTGTCGAGGGAAAAACAGTAAGTGTTCTGCCTGGTTTAAAAAAAAAAAATGGAGGAAAAAGTAAAAAGAAGCAAACTGTGTAACATGAAGGGCCGGCTTGTTGGGGTTTCTGTCCTGCCGGGTACCCTACAGCCAGACAGATTGGCTACACGATTGACAGAATACAGATGGATTATGGATATTTTCCTTTGTGTTTTTTTTTTTAAAAAAAAGAGGGGGAAGTGGTGTGGGAGAATTGTCTGTATTCTGTCAATCATATTTTAAATAAATGCTGATTGGCCAGGCAGGAAGTATAGGTGGTAAAACCAGACAGTAAGTAGAGGTGGAGGAAAGAGAACAGGAGAATGCTAGGAAGGAGGAAGCCCAGTCCTCACCAGTTCTGCCCAAACCACCGAAGAGAAAAGATGTAAGCTGCCCTGCTGAGAAAGGTACTGAGCTGTGTGGCTAACATAGATAAAAATAATGGGCAAACATAAGTTACAAGAGCTAATAAGTAACCTGAGCTAAGGGCCAATCAGTTTATAATCTTATGGAGTCCTCTGTGTGATTTTCTTTGGGGCTTTCCGGCTGTGGGGTATAGGGCAGGACAGAAACCCCAACAAGCAAATTGGCCCTCATGTTATAAAAACTGGGTGGATGATAAACTATATTTCTATTTTTTATAGAATTATAAAGTTTCTGAATTGGAAGGACTACCTGGGTGTGTTGGCACAGGCTTTGGGAGGCAGAAGTTCAAGGTTAGCCTGGGCTAGTAGATCCTACCTTAAAAACAAAGTACATCATGATCAAAAGGGCAGAAAGAACCACAGTTGTCTGCTAGTCCAGTCTGTAATGATGTACAGAGATGTCCGTGCTAGTGGTTCTCAAAGGCAAGCGTGTCCAAATTAGCAGGCTGGCTTGTTAAAACAGTTGAGGCTCTGGAATTTCTGCTCAGTATTGGTGCAAAAACCTGGCTCTAACAAAGAGGATACGAGTTTATTCTGGAACCAAATATGAGTGACCATAGTCTGGGGATATGGATTTAGGTCACCCACCCCAAGTTCCACGTTCTGATGTGGAAAATGTTTCATGATGCTTTTATAGAGACAGAAAATCAAAAACCAGGGCACTTTTCAAGGACATTAGTGGCAGTGGCAGGGAGGAGGGGAGAAATCCCCTGTGGTCCTTGTTGCTAGCCCACCGGTTCTGTTGAGTTCATTCATTCCAAAAGGCTTTAAAATGTCAGTCTGATAGGAGGCTGGACAAAGAAGGGCTATTTGGGGAACCGAAGCTAACCCCAGAGGCGCTGCAAACTGTCTGTTGACCTGCAGCATTCCCAGCTCTACAGTTACTGAAGTTCTAACCTGTCAATCCACCTTGCTCAGGTTTCAGTGTTAAGGCAGGGGCAGCCACTTTCTGGAAGCTTTACATCACTGGCTGAGGGCTTGTCCACCTTGCCCGAAGCCCCAGGTTTGATCCATACATTGTATAAATTAGGTGGGACAGAGGAGGATCAGAAATTCACGGCCAGTCTGGGCTAGAGACTCTGCCTCAAACCAACAGTAATAACAGCAACGAAACATCATAATTGGCCTGGCGTTAGATTATGCCAATGGCTAATCAGTTCACATTCACCGGCAGTCTCTTGGCCACTGAGGAGAATTCACTGAGAGCTGGCTCTGATCCTTAAACAGAGTCTCCAGACATGTTGCTGAGACTACAGTCCATCCGCAACCCTCAATTCTCATGTGGATTCTGGGGTCCATGCTGCTGTAGAGAGATAGTCATCCCATGGAAGAGTTTGTCTGTGAGTCAGTAAACACACTCCCTGACATCACACTTCAACTAGAGTGCCTCTCCTCCATACCTCTCCATCATCCTAGGAGTTTCACCTTCCTTCTCTGGAATTCTCTTCTCTTGTAGCCTGACCACAGACTCATGCTATGGAACTTTCTCCCTTTGGAACTTATAGAGAAGGATGTTCAGTCTGCCTCACAGGCCTGATCTGCCATTAGAGCCCCATCGTGCTGTCTGTCCATCAGTGACACTAGGGATGGACCTTGCCTCACAGCCCTGACTATGCTGGTCTCTGCCTGTCTGCTTACATGTCTACAGCATCAAGAACTCATCTAGTAAATTTCTTAATCAAGCCAGGCGGTGGTGGTGCACACTTTTAATTCCAGCACTCGGGAGGCAGAAGCAGGGGGATCTTTGTGAGTTTGAGGCCAGCCTGGTCTACAGAGCTAGTTCCAGGATAGGCTCCAAAGTTATAGAAAAACCCTGTCTCGAAAAACAAAATTTTAACCTAAAGGACAGTCTGCCTCATTGTAGCCCTTGAAACACATAAGATCTATGCAGCTTCTACCCTTTGGGTGGACCAAGCAGTTGCTTCTCTTCGGCTTCCAGCTGCTGCTGTGATGGGTCCGCCAGAAATGAAAGCTACTCCAAAGAGACACTGTCTCTCAGGTTGAACATCAGGCTATGAGGCAATGGACCCAACAGAAGTAGCCCAGCCTAAGGGGGAGATCTGTCCCCCAGGAAGATTCCACAGGCTTCTAATAAGGTGTCAGACCATCTTACGGGACACCACCAAAGCTCAGACAAGGATGCATCGATGGTGGGCAGAACCACACTTTGATGGGACTGCTTAGAGGCCCATGTCTTTGGCCCTCTATTTATATTATTTTTAAAGGATATATTTGTTTTTATTTCACGTGTATGAGGGTGTGTGTGTGTTTCTCTGTTTGTAGACCACATGTGTACCTGGTTCCTACTGAAGGTCAGAAGAAAGCATCCCTGGAACTGGAGTTATAGCCAGTTGTGAGATTCCAGGTGAGTGCTGGGACCCACACCCAGGTGTTCTATAGGAACAACAACTGTGCTTAACCATGGAACCATCTCTCCAGTCTCTGGGCCCTCTATTTAAACTTAAAGTTCACTTCAGGACCCCAAGGATGAACTTTAAGAGATCACTGGATCTCTTTGTTCCCTTCCCCAATGAATAAAACTCCATTTTCTGAATTTTCATATCAAGTTGGCTGTTTTAACTGACTTCTTGGGGGTACAGGCTGTGAGCCTAAATCTGGTGACACCACTAATAGTGATAGTGGTATCACTATTGTGATACTGTTTGTAAATGGTTCCTTTCCTCCCTCCCTTCCTCTTACCCACCCTCTCTCCCTCCCTCCCTCCCTCCCAACCACTCTCCTTCTCCTCCTCTTTCTCCTCCTCCTCCTCTTCCTCCATCATAAGGTCTCACTACATAGCCTTGGCTGGCCTTGAACTCACAGAGATCTGCCTTCCTCATCTCTAGTGCTGGGATCAAAGACATGCGCCAGCACTGTGGCTCCACATCTTGCACCCCTGTTTCAGTCCCTCTAGGGGTGTATAGCTCATTACCCCAACCTGCTCACCTATTCTTTCTCTTTTTTTTCTGATTAAAGATTATCTTCATACAATATATTTTAATCATGTTTTTCCCTCTCATTCCCAGTTCTTCCCCACCTCCCTACCTGCCAACTTCATGTTCTCTCTCTCTCAAAAAGAAATGAAACAAAAAACAAAAAGTCCAAGAAAAGCAAAATGAAACAAAATATCAACAAAAAAACCATTGCCTTTGCTTTTTGTTGGCCTCCTTCTCCTGAGCATTGGCCTGCCCTGAAATGTGGTTGATATACCTAGTAATAAGACTCCATTAGAGAAAACAGGTTTTCCCTTTGTCTTTGGGTATCAATTGTAGATAGCTCTTGGCTAGGGTTGGGACCCTGTGTCCACTTCCCCCCTCAGTGCTGGGACCTCTGCTTGCTTGAGTCTATGCAGGCTGTGCATGCTACCACAGTCTTCTTCAATCTGGAATACACTGTTTCCTTGGCTCTTATATGTTTCCTTGGTCTGTGATCTTTGGCTCTTATAATCATTCTGCCTCCTCTTCTGCATAGTTCTCAGAGTCCTGAGGAGAGAGGTTTGATGAAGACGTCTGACTTAGGACTGAGTGCTCTAAAGTCTCTCACTCTCTGCATATTGTCCAGCTGTGGGTCTCTGTGTTAATTCCAACCTGCTGCAAGAAGAACCTTCTCTGATGAAGGTTGAGTGAACTGATCAATGGGGTATAGTAGTATGTAATTGGAGTCATTGCATTGCTGTGTTCCCTTAGCAGAATAATAAATAGTATTAGGTTTTCTCCTATGACCATGACCTATTTAGTCTCAGGTTCTAGGCAACTTAGAAGTTTCAGTTTTGAGCTCCATCTCATGGAGTGGGCCTTAAGTCCAATTTTTAAAAGGAGGTTGGTTGCTACCATAACATTTATGCCAATATTGCTCCAGTATGCCTTGCAGGCACGTCGCTGTTGAAGGTTGCAGGATTTGTAGCTTGGTGATATTGATAATTACTTTCCCCTCCAGTAGCACGCAGGGTACTTTTCAGTACCATGAGTACTAGTCAGTAGGGGTGAAGCTTCTAGTTAGGCACCAACTCAACGTCTCCATGTTCAATGATGTAAGTATTTTCTTCAGCAAGAGAGCTTTACCATCAGGGTGTGGACAGCAAGAGAGAGTCACGGCAATAGTGTATGATGTTTGGGAATTTCTATGGGACGCTTTTGGACAAGGACTCAACAACATGTAATTTGTTCCTACTACTGGAAGTTTTACTTGATGGCATAAGATGTTAAGTTGGAGCAATCTCTCCCCTATTATTTGGTGGCTCTAGTAATATTCCTTTTACATGTGTATATATTTTAGAATGCTTCTACAGTAGTAAGTTTCCATACGGTTATTCAAATGGCCTTCTGTTACTTGTCCCTCCCCATACTTCCTCGCATTCCCTCTCTATTCAGTCCTCCTAGTCTAGTTTCCCCTTTGTCTCTCATTCCTTTTTTTGATTTCTTTTTTAAGTTGAGCTATATATTTTTCTCCACTCCCCTTTTTTCCTCTCCCCACCCCTTCTACCTTCTCACATAGTCCCCATGCTCCCAATTTACTCAGAAGATCTTGTCTTTTTCTACTTCCCATGTACATTAGATCCATGTATGTCTCTCTTAGAGTTCTCAAGGTTGTCTAGGTTCTCTGGGATTGTAAAATATAGGCTGGTTTCCTTTGCTTTATGCCTAAAAGCCACTTATGAGTGAGCACATACTCTATTTGTATTTCTGGGTCTGGGTTACCTCACTCAATATGTTTTCCAGTTCCATCCATTTGCCTGAAAATTTCAAGATGTTGTTATTTTTCTGCTGTGTAATACTCCATTGTGTAAATGTACCACATTTTTCTTATCCATTCTTTGGTCAATGGGTTTAGGTTGTTTCTAGGTTCTGGCTATGACAAATAATGCTGCTATGAACATAGATGAGCACATGTCCTTGTGGTATGATTGAGCATCCTTTGGGTATAGAACCAAAAGTGGTATTGCTGGATCTTGAGGTAGATTGTTTCCTAATTTTCTGAGAAATCGCCACACTGAAATCCAAAGTGGCTGTACCAGTTTGCACTCCCACTAGCAATGCAGGAGTATTCCCTTTACTCCACAACCTCTCCAGCATAAGTTGTCATCAGTGGTTTTGATTTTGGTCATTCTTACAGGTGTGAGATAGAATTTCTGAGTTGTTTTGATTTGCATTTCTCTGATGGCTAAGGATGTTGAACATTTCCTTAAGTGTCTTTCAGCCATTTTAGATTCCTCTGTTGAGAGTTCTCTGTTTAGGTCTGTACCCCATTTTTTTTATTGGATTATTTGTTCTTTTGATGACCAGTTTCTTGGGTTCTTTGTATATTTTGGAGATCAGTCCTCTGTCCGATGTGGTGTTGGTGAAGATCTTTTCCCATTCTGTAGGCTACCATTTTGTCTTGTTGACCATGTCCTTTGCTTTACAGAAGTTTCTCAGTTTCAGGATGTCCCATTTATTAATTGTTTCTCTCAATGTCTGTGCTACTGGGGTTATATTTAGGAAGTAGTCTCCTGTGCCAATACATTCAAGTGTACTTCCCACTTTCTCTTCTATGAGGTTCAGTATGGTTGGCTGTATGTTGAGGTCTTTGATCAATTTGGACTTGAGTTTTGTGCACGACAATAGATATCGGTCTATTTTTATTCTTCTACATGTTGATATCATTACACCAGCACCATTCATTGAATATACTTTCTTTTTTCCATTTTATATTTTTTGCTTCTTTGTCAAAAATCAGGTATTCATGGGTGTGTGGATTGATAGCTGGGTCTTTGATTTGGTTCATTGGTCCTCTTGTCTGTTTTTATGCCAATACCAGGCTGTTTTCAGTACTGTAGCTCTGTAGTAGAGTTAGAAGTCAGGAATTGTGATGCCTCAAAAGTTCCTTTATTGTACAGGATTGTTTTGGCTATCCTGGGTTTTTTGTTTTTCCATGTGAAGTTGAGTATTGTTCTTTCAAGGTCTTTGAAGAATTTTTCTGGGATTTTGATGGGCATTGCATTGAATCTGTAGATTGCTTTTGGGATGATTGCCATTTTTACTATGTTAATTCTACCTACCCCAAAGCATAGGGGATATTTCCATTTTCTGGTGTCTTCTTCAATTTCTTTCTTCAAAGATTTAGTGTTCTTGTCATACAGGTCTTCCACTTGTTTGGTTAGAGTTACTTTGAGATATTTTAGCTATTTGTGGCTATTGTGAAAGGTGATGTTTCTCTGATTTCTTTCTCAGCCCATTTATCATCTGTGTACAGGAGGGCTACTGATTTTTTTTTGTTTATCTTGTATCCTGCTAAATTACTGAAGGTGTTTATGTGTTTTAGAAGTTCCTTGGTAGAATTTTGGGGGTCACTTGTGTAAACTATCATATTATCATCAAATAATGAGGATTTGACTTCTTCTTTTCTGATTTGTATCCCTTTGATCTCCTTTTGGTGTCTTATTGCTCAAGCTAGGACCTCAAATACTATATTGACTAGATATGGAGAGAGTGGACAACCTTGTTTTGCTCCTGATTTCAGTGGGATCGCTGTGAGTTTCTTTCCATTTAGTTTGATGTCGGCTGTTGGCTTGCTGTATATTGCCTTTATTATGTTTAGGAATGTTCCTTATATCCCAGCTCTCTCCAAGACCTTTATCAAGAAGGGATATTGTATTTTGTTGAAGGTTTTTTCAGCATCTAATGAGATGATCATGTGTTTTTCTCTTCCAAGTTGTTTATATGGTGAAAACATTGACAGATTTTCGTATGTTGAACCATCCCTGCATCTCTGGGATGAAGCCGACTTGATCGTGGTGGATGATTTTTCTGATGTGTTCTCATATTCGGTTTGTCAGTATTTTATTGAGTTTTTTTTCTTGCATCAATGTTCATGAGTGAAATTGGTCTGTAATTCTCTTTCCTAGTAATGTCTTTGTGTGGTTTGGGTATCAGGGTAATTGTAGCATGATAAAAAGAGTTTGACAATGTTCCTTCTGTTTCTATTGTGTGGAACAATTTGAAGAGTATTGGTATTAGTTCTTTGAAAATCTTGTAGAATTGTGCGCTGAAACCATCAGGCCCTGAGCTTTTTTTGGGTTGGGAGACTTTTGATGACTGTTTCTATTTTTAGCACTTACAGATCTGTTTAATTTGTTTTTCTGGTCTTGATTTAATTTTGGTAAGTATTATTTATCCAGAAAGACGCCCATTTCCTTTAAGTTTCCAAAATTGTGAAGTACAGATTTTCAAAATGTGACCTAATGAATCTCTGAATTTTTTTTCCATGTCTGATAACCTTTGATGAATTTCTCAGTGTTGAAAAACTCTTCCTCAAGTTAACTTCCTAGCCCCCTTGGTCTTCTGAGCATGGGTCCTAATTCTGCTGAGGGCTCATAGGCCGCGTTTGTGCTTGCTTGGTGATTAAGTCTCAAACTCAAGGGTCAGACCGTCTGGGTTTCTGTCCCCCTCAGCACTTCACTGCATGATTTGGGGCAGGTCATCCAAGTTTTCTGAATTTCCCTCACCTTTAGAATTGGTATAATAAAAATGATATTCAGATAATTTAGACAAAGCCTGGGAACCAGTGAGCCTGATCCTCAGCAGGGGAAGTCTTCAGCATGTGTCAGCTATTATAATTACTTCATTTCATTGTTTCCTCTAGAGTTAACCAAATCTCTGAAGAAAGTTAATTATTCTCAGCCTAGGCATAGTATCACACACCTGTAATCTTAGCACTGAGATTATTCAAGTGAATACAAGAGGACCTGGAGTTTGAGGCCAGCATAGGCTATAAAGTGAAATGAACCCCAAACAAAGTAAGAACTTGATCATTCTCCCTAATGTTTCTTCTTTGGAGGTTAAATCTCTCTAGTTCTTTAGATTATGTCCTGTGGTTTTGTTTTCTTCAGAGCTGGGGACTGAACTTCTAGCCTTATGCACAGGAACGTGTTTGAGCCATTGGCACAGCCCAGTGGTTTTAATGTTGTTGTTCCCTTGTAATGCCTGTGTGTTTGCTTGTGCACCTACGCCAAGCAGGGCTCCCACTACCATGTACTGCTTTGATGGTGATGAACAGTTATGGAGGAAGTCCATGGGCTAGACTGGGCAGAGGGGATGTGTAACATGAGGGCCGGCTTGTTGGGGTTTCTGTTCCCGCCCGGTACCCCACAACCGGCAACTCCCAAGGAAAATCAACCACACAGAGATCTCTATAAGTTATAAAGCTGATTGGTCCATTAGGCCAGGCTACTTATTAGCTCTTATAACTTATGTTACCCCATTATCCTTATCTATGTTAGCACATGGCTCCGTACCTTTCCCAGCAGGGCAGGTTACATGCTACCTCTTCAGTGGTCTGCACAGGAACGGTGGTGGGAGTTTCCTCCTCCCTAGCCTTATCCTATTCTCATTGCCCCACCTCTACTTCCTGTCTGGTTGACCCGCCTATACTTCCTGCCTGGCCAATCAGCGTTTTATTAAAATACGATTGACAGAATACAGACAATTCTCCCACACCAGGGATGGAAGAGTCTCCTGGCTCCGGGGGCTGGCAGGAGATGTGACAGTTTCCGTAGAAAAGAGTGACCTGCTACGCTGGCACAGCTTGCTGGAAGGAAACCAATCCTTGGGACCAGAGGGCAATTGCATCAAAGCAGTGCGGGTGTTTCATCCCCACCCCGCCCCCGTTTCTGTTGGCCTGTAGCCCAGAGTTCTCGGTTAGGGAAGACAAGGAGGGAGCCGGGACTGTGTTACTGTAGAGACAAGGTTGGCAGCCTCAGGCTTTTGGGTAGTGGGCTGGCAGAGCAGGCCGTGAAAAGAATGTCTCAGCCTCGTTTCTAATCTCCAGTCTGTACTGAATGGTTCACCAAGAATCTGGGCCTCAAGTTCTGTCCTTTTAAGCTAGAAGGCAGAGCATCTGCCCAATACTGTGGTGTCCTGGACAGTCTGCGCTTTCCTTCTGGACCGCATAGGGTACCAGTTCCCGTTCTAATTAGATCTCTTCACTGAATGGAGACCGGCACGTGGAGGCTGTCTCAGCCCCTTCCACCCCCACTGAATACTTCAAGGTCAGTTGAGTTTTTCCACGATGTCTCAGCCTGGTGGCAGAAGTGGGCACAGTCAGAGTTCTGCCGGAAGGACGAGTGGACTCTGCAGCCCTCACTATTGCAAAGCCGTATTCTGCTGTAAGGATAGACACTTGCTCCTCACCAACTCAGGGCCACACTGTTTCCTCATACCAAGGTAAGAACATGTAAGATCATCCACCTAAGTCTGCTCACTGCCTCCTGAGCCTGGCCCGGCCTACCCTGTGAATACTTTAGGGTACCTCCTCAGGCTCCTTCCAAACTCCGTTCTTAAAGGAGCTGGGGAAACTGGTCTCCCGTGGGTTCTCATCTTCTCGCAAACCAGGAGTCCTAAGCCTCCTGATGCTGAATACCTTGGATTCAGGATTTATTATTTTACTCTCCAGGACTTTTCCTGTGTGATCTTTGTGAAAGGAAAGTCAGTATCCAGTCCAGGGTTCACCGTGAGGGTGAGGGCAGACCCTCGCGCAGTTGGTCCAGAGACTGCACCCAGCTCTCCCAGACCAGACGCCGCAGTCTCAGGCTCCGGAGGAAGTGTGCCCCTAGGGCCCAATGATTTTTTTCCCTAGTACATTAGCCTTTGTGTGTGTGTGTGTGTGTGTGTGTGTGTGTGTGTGTGTGTGTGTGGTTTTGGTTTTTGGAGACAAGATTTCTCTGTAGCTTTGGAGCCTGTCCTGGAACTAGCTCTTGTAGACGAGGCTGGCCTCGAACTCACAGAGATCCACCTGCCTCTGCCTCCCGAGTGCTGGGATTAAAGGCATGTGCCACCACTGCCCAGCCTGCCCAGCCATGAGGAATGGCTTTTTTGAAGGCAAGCCAGAGGTGGGCCACTGTTTCCTGTTCTTTCTCACAGACCCTTTGCCTCTGGTAAGATGGTCCCAGGCTCTCAGTACTTTTCTTGCTGTTCTCTTGTCCCTGCCTAGCCTGTCCCTTTAGGGCAGTGGCTCTCAGCTTGTGGGTCATGACCCCTTTGGGGTCAAATGACCCTTTCATGGGGGTCGCATGTTAGATATTTACATTACGATGTATATGTTACAGTTATGAAGTAACTGGGGGGAGGGGGTCACCACAACATGAGAAACTGTAGTAAAGGGTCGCAGTGTTAGGAAGGCTGAGACCCCTGCTCTAGGGGCTCCTGAGAAACTGGATCTCTAAGATCGAATCCAGGTCACTCACAGTCCCCGTGTCCCTCAGAAAAGTAAGCAGAGACCCTTAAAACCTGTATTTCAAAAGAGTGACATTGGTACGTTCAGGGGCCTAGAACATGGCTATATATATATGTGTGTGTGTGTGTGTGTGTGTGTCTGTGTGTGTGTGTGTGTCTGTGTGTGTGTGTGTGTCTGTGTGTGTGTGTCATATATATACTTGCTCTGTCCCACAGTTTACCTTTGGTGGAAGCAGACTGTGTGTTCTGACCTCTCAGTTGGGTAAAGGGAGAGGAAATGATTATAAATAGTTCTTCATGAGGCTGGAGAGATGGTTTGGCATTTAAGAGCACTGGCTGCTCTTCTAAAAGACCGGAGTTTGATTTCCAGCACCTCCATGTGCCTTACAACTGTCTATATTCCAGTCCCGAGGGATCCAACATCCTCTTCTGGCCTCTGGGGCCTGCACACACGCAGTGCACAGACACACATGCTGGCAAGCACCCACTTTTAGAAAATAAAAAGGAAGAAAAAAAATCTTTCACAGACAACTTACAAGTTTTACCAACTCTTAGCTCTCCAGGGGTCCTCAGGCCTCCACTGGCCTGAAACCTGTTTCCTATAAATACTAGAAAATTCTGGTCAGCAACCACATGGGGCCTCAACATATGCCACGGCAGGGAGGGTGGCGTTGTCCCACGTGCCACCCATCAATCCTCACAGCTGTAAAACATTTATCTCTGTCCTGTATCTGGACCCTGACCTAATAAATTCCCCTGAAGGTATGCAGCCTGCGTGGCCAGCTTCTGTAGATGTTAGCGGAGGCCAGGAACGCACGGAAGCAAAGGTGACTCAGGACAGGGACAGAGGACAGCAGGATCTAAAATGTTCGGGTTGGAGTAAGTTAATGAGCTACTAAAAAGTGATGTGCGACAATCAAATGTTGAAGCTGAAGTAAAAACAGGGGTCTCTCAGGTCCCCCGTGGCCAAGCTGACTCGTGTTGAGGAAAGAACATTCACTGCCTGTCAAAACAGAAGCAGCGGCCTCCAGCTGCCACACCTCTGCGCGCACACGGTGTCCTTGGTTAAATCACTTCATCTCTCTGGGTCTTTGTTTTATGGTCAAAAACTGAGGCATCTCAACATGAATAACAAGAACAGCTTTTTAAAAAATGGGGCAGGGACTCTTAACAGCTGTTTCTGTAAAAAGACATGCCATCAGCCAGGAAGCAGGAGAAAAGCTAATGCTATCGGCGTCAATCATTAGGGAAACGCAAATGAATTGTTACACTCATCAGGATGACAAGTGTCTAAACAATAAACAAACCAACAAGCTAGGTGAAGTGTGTTTGTGAGGATGTGGAGAACCTTTGTGTCGCTGCTGGTGAAGAAGCAGAATGGCACGGCCATTATGGGAAACAGCGTGGGGCTGGTGAGATGGTTCAGTGGGCGGAGGCGTTGGGATTCTGTTCCAGGAGCCCCAGAGTCAAAGGAAGAAACTGATTTCCTAACGCTGTCCTCTGACCTCCACACATGTATACCCACACACAATTAAAAATAACAAAATAAATCTGAAAAAAGTATATTCTTACTAGGCATGATGGCTTTTAAATCCCAGCATTAGGGAGGCAGAGGAAGGTGGATCCCTGTGAGTTAAAGGCCAATCGGGTCTACAGAGCAAGCTGCAAGACAGTCAGCACTGCATAGAGAGACAGTGTCTCAATAACAACAAACAAACAAAGAAACTCTTCTTCTTTCCTAACCTCGTGGTCAAGCACAAATTCAGACAAAACAAGGGATGAGCCATCAGCCCCAGGAAACCAGCCAAGGAACCTGAATCTCAGGGGCCTCCCAGAAATCAGATGAACATCCTAACCACCAGTCAGGCAGCCTCCAACACTCTGCCCTGTGTTCAGATACTATCTAAATGGAACGTTATAATAGTATTAAATATTAATATTAAATGACAGTAAAGTACACATATCAACTTGGCTGAATCTCACAAATACTTGATTGAAAGGAATAAAACATACACACATTTTTGTATGAAAATAGCCTAGCTCCTTTGTCCTCATTTTTTGTCGTGAATCAACTATTTGTATATGTTTGGAGCTTTTTGGGGGCTTTCTAGTTTATTTCATTCTAGTTTATTCATTTGCCTACCTGGTCCCCAAATCATATTGTAGTAAATGCCACCATTTACTACATGGTCTTGGTATCCAGACAAAGAAACTCCTCCCTGAGTACTGGCATTTAAAAACAATTTTACGTCTCTGTGTGTGTGCACGTGCATGCATACGCGCAAACACATGTGCAGGTGTGAGCATGGTATGGCAGGCAAGTGGAGGTCAGAGGACACTCCGTGGGGTTGTTTCTCTCCTTCCATCTTCTGGGTTTCGGGGATTGAACTCTGGTCATCAGGCTTGACTGGAAACTGCTTTTCCTGGCAGAGCCATCTCATTGGCTCCCTTCCTTAGGCTTGTTTTTATTTCTGAAACTGGCTTATCCCGGTTCTACCAGCAAATGAGGGAAATTTCTTTCACTGGAAATGTCAATATCTATCTATCATCTATTTATCATCTATCTATCTATCTATCTATCTATCTATCTATCTATCTATCAATCTATCATCTATCTAGTAGATTTGGAGAGAATTGGCGTCTTTTTGTTTGTTATTCATGGACTTCCAACTCCACAATATTTTAGAGTTTTCCAAATATAACAGAATATCAACCCCAGCTTCCGGGGCATCTGAGCAGAGTCAGGGGACCTGGCCCCAGGACAGTTGCTCCAGTCTTGAGAAGCTTCACTTGCCCACCCTAATAGCTGCAGGACTATTACCAGTCTTTGTACGTGACCCAGTGAGGGTCACGCATTAGGAAATAGTGAAAGGTGTTTTTAGCTTTGTGTTTCCGACCAGGGGCACGGGATACTGAGTTGCCAGTAGGCAGGGTGCCATTCACAGTGTCCCAAACACCACCTTGTACTTCTAGCCCATCCATTTTCATGAATGTTGGTACACTGTGCACTCAGAAGTAAGAGGACTGATTCTTGCAAACATGAAGCAGCACTGTGCCCTGAACGTTTACTAGATCTATATGGCTATATAAGCCATATTTTATCTGGCTATATAAGCCATATTTTATATGGCTATAAAAGTCTTCTTGGAAGCTGGAGAGGTGGCTGAATGGCTAAGAGCACCGGTTACTTTTCCAGAGGACTTGGGTTCAATTCCCAGTACCCACATGGCAGCTCACAACTGTCTTTAACTCCAGACAGTTCCAAGGGATCTGGTGTTCTCTTCCAGACTCCCTGGGAACCAGATATGCATGTGGTACATAGATGCACACTCAGACAAAATACCCATACAAATAAATAAAATTTAAAAAATAAATCTAAAAGAAAACACAAGTCTCTGTCCTTGAGGAACTGATATTCTGACAGGAGGGACAAAGGAATCAAACAACACAATACCCAAATCTGAGGACAAAATGGAGCACAATGAAGAGACCAGGAGGGCAACAAGAAAATGACTGTCTCAGCCCAGATTCTGGGGAGAAAAAAGAAATGTCTTTGGCAAAGTCCTAGTCACAGACCTGCTTTGGATGAGGGGTGGATAGTGGAGGTGCTGGTGGTGCGGGATAATTGTCTGTATTCTGTCAATCATGTTTTAAATAAATGCTGATTGGCCAGGAAGGAAGTATAGGCGGGAAAACCAGACAGGAAGTAGGGGTGGAACAAAGAGAACAGGAGCATTCTGGGAAGCAGGAAGCTCCCTCCACCAGTTCTGCCCAGATCACCGAAGAAGCAAGATGTGAGCTGCCCCGCTGAGAAAGGTACCGAGTCATGTGACTAACATAGATAAGAATAATGGGTTAATATAAGCTACAAGAGCTGATAAGTAGCCTGAGCTAATGGGCCAATCAGTTTTATAATTTATAGAGATCTCTGTGTGATTTTCTTTGGGGCTTACTGGCTGTTGGGGAACTGGGCAGGACAGAAACCTCAACAAGCAGGTCCTGCATGTTACATGCTGGGGTTGAGGATACCTTGCACGAAGTCCTTCCTTAATAGAAGCAGCAAGGTAAGTAGTGAACACAGATTGTAGGTGGAGAATTTCTTTACCTTTCCTTGGGGCAGATGGGTGCTGCCTGAGCGAAGATAAAGCCTCCAGCTCAAGAGAACAAACAAACCAAAGAAGAAACCATTAACAACACATTTAGGATTCAATGTTGTATCTTCTTGATGCCAAAGCCCGGGCTGGGCTAAGGCTCAGGATTAAGAGCATTAGCCTAGCACAGTGAGGCTTTAGGTTCCATGGCCTGGGTTTTGAGAAACAAAGCTCAAAACCACCCCTACATCCTATGTTACAGCCTGTACTCATAGCTTATTACCTGCAGACAAACCAGAGCTTACACTGCACATCCTCAAGGGTGGGCTGCAGGGTGTGTGTGTGTGTGTGTGTGTGTGTGTGTGTGTGTGTGTTAAAGCCCAGCAGATTTAGCTGGGCAGTGGTGGCACACACCTTTAAACCCAGCACTCTGGAGGCAGAGGCAGACAGATCTCTGAGTTCCAGGCTGGCCTGAAAAACAGAGTGAGTTCCAGGACAGCCAAGGATACACAAAGAAACCTTATCTCAAAAAACAAACAATGCCCCCTACCCTCCCACCCCCCAATCCCCCCGCCTTGCCAAGCATATTTAGGATCACCAAATCTTGAAGTTGGAAATGACCCAGGAAATCCCATCTTGTCTCTGTACAACAGAGAACACCTCCTAGTAGAGCAATACATTGTCACCGCCCCCCCCCCCCCCCGCCACTCGCTCAAATACGGCTGGGGAAGGTATGGAAGAGGAGGCAGAAGGCTCTCCCGACCGCAGCACCGCAGGCAGGTCTTATTACCGCTGTAAAGGAGTCATCTAAGAAGACAGGACGGAGTCCAAGGCTGACTCCTCAGTCCTCCTGGGCAGGTGACCCTGGGCAGGATTATTAAATAGATGAATCTCAGCTTTCTTATCTAGAGATGAATATCATGTCACATGATGAGGGCTGAGGAGAGTAGTCAATGTAAGGCCTTGAAGGGCACAGATAACCCTACGAGATCTATAGCTCTAGAGCATCCAGAGCGAAGAACTTTAAATTGTTCTTGCATTACTCAGGTCAGGCTCATTTGTAGGTATGACATCAAAATTTTGTAATTGTTATTGTGTGTGTGGGGGGGGAGGGCCTGCGTTCCACCCATAACACTGTAAGAAAGAGAATTAGCCCAGATCAAACATCTGGAATCTGGCAAGTCAGAGTTTCAACTTGGGGGCTCTGATCCTAAATATACAGCACCCTAATGCTTTGAAAGTTATATTAGCAGTCAAGAGAATATGGCTTAAAGATGGAAGGCAGCTGGGTCTGATGGAGTGGCTCTGATGCTGGCCAGTTTAAACTGTTACCCACTGGCTTAGGTCACACATGGGTTGAGGGCAAAGCCAAGACCCAGGGAGAAAATAATGGCTAGCTCTTCATGAGTGGAGAAAGGTGAGGCCACCGGTTCTCCAGGCTAGGGCCTCCAGGCTAGGGCTTGCCTTGTCTCCTGCTGGGAGCCGTCTCCTGCCCTGGATTAGGAATGTGGGCTGATAATCCAGGTGAGGATGGTTTGTGTGGGTGCGGTTGATAGAGATCAGCTGCGGCCCTGGCTGAGGCACGGCTCCAGCCCACAGGGAAACTTGTGAAAACGCTGTCCACTGCCCAGCCGCCTTCCTGAGAGGCTGCAGAGTGTGGAGAGGAGTTCAGGTATCAGTAGTTGGAGAACAGACATCAGCCAGCGGGAGACAGGAGCCGGGCTTTGCTGCTGCAGACCCCAGCAAGCAGGCAAGTGCAAGACCCCAGGGCACAGTGGGAGGCAGGACCGGTGAACAGGGGCTCTGCCTTCGCTGGGCTTTATTAGCCTGCTGGTGGCTTTCGGGGCAGGAGGTGCAGTGCCCTGCTCTCCGGATGGCCTCAGTGTGGAAGGTGGCTGGTGATGAGCCCCTACTCTGATCCTGGGCTAGGGGCAGTGAAATTCCTACTGGGATTAGGGATTGGCTGGGTATGACCCAGACCTCTGTTCATTGGACAGGACTGGAAAGGCAGAGGCACCTCCTCCCCAGCTGCCCTCCCCACCTCTGCTCCCCACTTTCTGTCCTGAGGGAGCACAGACAAGCCCTCCTACTCCCCACATTGTTAGGCCGGGGTGGGGGCAGGGCTTCTGTTGGTCAAGGGATCTTGAGGGTTTCCAGCTGGCAGGGAGCAGGACAGAGGTCGCTTGAACTCAGACCACACGTCCCTGTTAAATACATCAGCTTTTAAATCAATCTTTGACCAAAGTCCAGTAAGTTCCAAGACTAGTAGTGTTAGCAGCAGAGAGAATTCCTAGTGGCCCGGTGGCTCCTTCTCTCATAGGTAAGAAATGGCTTCTGGAACCAGCCGCCTGGCCTGGAGATCCTCTTTCCCTTTTCTTTTTTCCTAGCAAGTGACTACAGGGAGGGCTTGAGGCCCTTGGTGGTGGCAGGAGGGCAGGTGAAGGGGTGCGGACTGTTTCCTGTGGTTTCACAGCTTTTTCTGCTGGGGCTGTGAGGGCTAGTTAGGCTCTCCTCATAAAGGTGAGCTGCTCACTCTCCTTGGATTGTACGAGATGGGGTGATGGGGGGTTGAGGAGTGTTGTATAAGATGCACAGCCAAGAGAGAGACCACAGACCTCATAGGCCCCAGGAAGTTTTTTCCTGAGACCACTGCCCAAGCCTTTTGGGTGTAAGGGCAGCTAGCCCTTAAACTTCCTGGCTAGTCAAAATAAATGCCGCCTCTCTACCTCCCAGGCCAGTGCTTAACCCTTAACCATGAGGAAAGCCACGGATTCCTGGGCTAGTTGAGTGGAAATTCAGGTCCCTCAATCTCCCTTTGGGGCATCTCTCAATCTCTGTGTCTTGGGTGAACCTGAAATGTCTCTTGTTATTCTGAAGTTCTCCCGGATTCTTCTGTGTGTAGGCATTTGGGGAGGAACTCATTTCCGGAGCATCAGGATCTTTACCTAGGGGCCCACTAGTTCTGAAGATTGCTGGTCTATAACTATATTTATAAAGACTCTCACGGGGGCTTTGATGTAGAAAGTGTCATCCTGTATCCATAAGTGACAGGGCCCTGACTGCTTCAGGCCACAGTTTGACTAGTCTTTCCTGTCCAAACAAATCAGGGACTTTGAATTTGTGTGTTATGACCGAGCACACTGTTCTCATACTTGACTCTTGTGTAGTCTCTGCCGTATGGGCTTGTTGTTGCTGTTGTGTGTCCTAGACCACTTGGTAGGCAGCTGCTGCTCACCCGAGGGAGAGAGCACAGGTCTGGGAAACCAGGGGCTAAGGTCTTAGATCATTTATCACAGGTCATTAGATACATGCCTTGCCTCAATTTTGCTATTTGTTGAAGGAAAATCGGGTACCATTTCCAAAGGGTTGTTCTGAAAATAAAATTAGAAATGTGAATGTGTCTGAGGGACTTGACAGTCCAAATCTAAGATGCCTACTCTTCGGACGAGTGTATCTAGCTGTGCCATGGAGTAGCGGGAAGCGGCATCCATGCGGTTTGCTGGAGACCGTGTATGAGTCTTTTGGTGTCACTGAGTCTGTTTTCTCAAGGCCTTTCCCATATAAGGGGATCCGTTCTTTGAAGGTGGGCTCCTTGTGACTCGAGGAAGAATTCAAACGTTATCTTCCAAGAAGGACTTCCGAAATCCAGCCTCCCTCCGTCTCGTCACGATCTTGCGTTACTCTATAGCACCCGTCGTCTGAAATCATCGCTACCTGCAGTGTTCCCAGTTCTTGGGACAGTTCCTGACTCAGAATAGATGCTTACATGTTTGGGTGGAGGGAAGGGAGCTGGGTCAGGGGTTGTTTTCGTCAGCTATTCCTGGGGAGAGGAGGCTGAGGAACTTGGACTTCCTGTCAGGCTGTCTGACCGTGGAAATGGACCTCTCCACTCACAACTTAGTTTAAACGGCTCATGGCTTTGCATAGGTGGGCAAGAGGAGATGGAGGTAGCCAGGATTCCCTCAAGCTCTTCAGCAACTCCTTTCCTTGGTTCTTCAGGAGAGACCACCACCCAGCTCTTCTTGCCCAGTTGGCATTCTAGACAAGTGCTTAAGAGCATGGTGGTGGTGCACACCTTTAATCTCAGCACTTGGGAGGTAGATCTCCGAGTTCGAGGCCAGCCTGGTCCACAGAGTGAGTTCCAGGACAGCCAGGGCTGCACAGAGAAACCCCTGTCTCAGGTGCAGGGAGTGAAGAATGCAGGCATTGGGACTGGAAGCCTGGGTTCCAGGTGCGACGTGGGTGTTACTCTGAGCCTCTGTTTCTTTCTCACATGAGTATTGGGGGGGGGCCCAGTTCTTAACTGTGAGGAAAGTTAAATGCTCAATGCATCTTACACGCCCCATCATGATGTCTTTAGTTCCCCTGTTCTGTGTGCGGTTCCAGAGAACTCAGGACGCCCGGCAGTAACGAGAGGTTTGTAATAGGGAAGGATGATGTCTTGCCTACTGAATAGCTGCTGTGAGGTTTCTCTATGCTTGAAACACCAATACTGGAGCCTGGGCCAGAAACAGATAGCTGTATTTATGAAGCTGGGTGGAACCACAGAAACCAAAAGTTAAAAACAAACAAACAAACAGAACAACAGAAACATCTTTTCCCACACCTGCAACCCAAACAGGACTAGCTCATGGGATTCCCACCAGCGGTACGGAATACCTATAGAGCATGAAAATACCACCAGGAGCTTGCCTACTCCACAGGCAGCTTGTCTTGATGGGGATGCTGATGCAAACAACCGAAATGGCATCTATAATCTTTGTGGCTGAGTCCAAGGTGCTTCACTGCCTATCCTGACCCGTTTTCTGTCTTTCATCCTGAATACACACGGAGGTGATTCTGAAACATTCGCTGTTCCGTGAAGACATGTGTGCTCTCCCGCCTGGAGACTTCTTGCTCCTCCCACTCTACCTACAAGATCCCAAAGCACAGCGTAGCCTCTGAGGCTGGGAAGCAAAGGAGTCCAGACCTCACATCAGAGTTTAGGCTCGGCATATCTAGCCAGGTGAAACCAACGTAGCCATCTGGAGTCTCCCCCACTCCATGAGAAATGACTTGTTAAGTTTCATCCCGTATTCAGAAGTAGCAAGTAACTCTAGAAAGGACTCGATACATGCTTAACAATAGCACATTTTCACTCTTAGCCACTGTATCGGCGCTAGTAGGTGTGTTTTGTGACTCTCTCCACTGGATTCTGGGCTCTCTGGAGGTAGGACAATGTCTTGCCTAATTTCAGTTGAGCCTGACACCTGCTTCATTGTGGGGGCTAAATGTACCTTGATGGAAGTAAAGAGGGTGCTTAAAGAGGAGGGGTGACCTACAGAATGTGTTAGTCATGCAAGGATTTGAATGTTGACCTGGACCCGGGAAGGTCCTGAATTCATCCGCCTGGAAAAAATGTTTAGTTAGCACCTCCTATAAATGGGTAGTCAGCATTGGGGAAGGGAACCCAGGCAGAGCCTGTGGCGTGAGCAAAGGGCAGGCTGGGTGTGGGTGGTCATGCAAAGACCAGGTTTGTATTTCCTAAGGAGCAACGGAGGGTAGTGAGGTACCTAGAACCTGGGTCCTCTGAAGGAGCAACACATGCTTGATGCCCCAGCAGGAATCTCTACTTTTGAAGACTGGTCAGAAAGTTTATCTAGAGGCAGGAGGACTCCACTAATAGATCAGGCATATGGAAAATGTAAGTGGGTAGAAAAGCAAGTTTTAGGGACTGGGTAGTGTGCTCACCTGGCATACACTAGCCCCTGGACCTGGTCCCCAGTGCCACATAAACCAGGTGTGGCTGTGCACACCTGTGGCTGCTAGTCAGGAGAAGCAGAAGAGTCTGCAGCTGAAGGTAAGGTTTAAGACTGGGCTGTGTGAGATCCTGCACCAAGACAAGCGTGGCGCTGTTTTGGGGGGAAACCCTCATTGCAGCTGACCTCCAGGAGGCCTTCGCTGTTTCGGGTCCCATCAACAGTGTGAGCGCATCCTCTCTTGTGTTCTCACAATTTTAACTCCAGCTCTCTCCCAGCCCCTGAAACCCTTAGGTAAGCAATTAAATTGTGGAGAGCAATGAACTCCCAGACTGGAGTCCTACCATACAGTACAAAATATCATTTATGGAGCCTGCGGTAGGGAGGATACTAGGTACCGGCGATCAAATGACCTTTGGTAAAAGAAATTTTATTCTTTATCATAAAAGGGAGATAAAAATTGCTCACCAGGCCTGTCATCACTATTATCTAGATAATTCTCCATGGAATGCCTCCATGAATTCTTTGCATTTTAAATCTATCCCCAGCTGAGACCCGGACAGCGACTGTCACAATGGGAAGGGGCAGTTAGCAAATCTGTGTTTAGGGCCTCATTTTCCCCTCTGTTTTGGGACTAGTCATGTAAATATACTTGACCTGTTGAATTTCCATAGGTGTTGCTTTTCAATGCAGGAGCCTTGGTGGCCTAAGATCTGCCACCTGCACCAAAATCTTAAACTGTGCTCTAGGTGAGTGGCTTTCGAAGGATGAAATCAAAGCACTTTTGTATCTTGCTTGCCAGAGATCCTCTTCTCAGTGTCAGCTGAGCTACAGTACGCCGCCTTCCTCTTTCTTTAAAGTTTGCTTATGTTTCGTGTATGGGCGTTCTGCCTGCATGTATGCGCCTGCACTGCGTATGTGCCCGGTTGCCCACGGGACTCAGAAGACGTTAATTGAATGCAGATGGTTGTGAGTCATCATGTGGGTGCTGGGACTGAACTCGGGTCCTCTGCAAGAACAGCAGGTGCTGTTAACTGCTGAGCCATCTCTCCAGCCCCACAGCATGATTGCATTTAATGTTTAATGTCGTTAGCAGAAGCAGTCTGTGCGAGGCTTTGCCACAGAGGGATGTGGTTGTCTGGGCGGGAAGCCCTTTGCCAGGGTTGACCACATCGGGAATTCACAGCCTGTCTGCAATTTTGGACTTAACCCCCACATGCTCCACCAACTATATTTTTTCTAACTGAAGTCTGGCGACCTCTGCTTTTTCAGGTCACATAGGTGTGTGTGGATGCAGGACGAGTAACCTTCTTCTCAGGTACGAGTGGGCTGCTGCACCCGGTTAAACTTCCAGGGAGTGTTAGTTCCCTTCTCACTGAAGTGCACAGGTTTTCTAACAGTCGTGGAGGCCAGTGAAGGTGAGTCAGGGCTAGATTCGATGTGGCCAGATAGGCCCTGCTTCCCCCACCCGCTTCTGCCTCAGTGAAGTGGACAATTGGTTCCATCATGCTTCTGTCCTGGGTTATATAATGGAGGACCCTTCCACAGGCTCAGTGACCAGGTTAAACATTACTCACCAGCTGACCTGTGAGCCCTTATCTTTCAGTAAAACTGCTTCCCGAAGCAGGTGTTTATATAGGTGCTGTCATTCCTGAGCCCATTGCTGACCGCAGACCACATTTTCCTACCTATAGGCGGAGTTCCTGTTGATCCTACGTCCTTTATCAAATCTTTGGAAATTTGATGTTTTCTGGTTGAGTGGACCTGGTCCCTGAGTACTCCCTGGTGACCATGATCCACACGAGGCCCAGATAGCAGTGTATAAGGTAGGGTTTCGCTCACTCCAGCTCCTCCATCCTTTGGCTCTGCAGGTCCCTGGTTGTTGGCTTCCACTTTGAGCTCATGGGTTCTGGCTTCAGCTCAGCCTGGAGGCTCTGCTGGAGCCTTTGATACATAGACTCACAGATACTCCCGGGTCAGGGCGAGTCTCAGCGTAGTTATCTGAGTGGTTCATTGGGAACAGAGGCATCTGCTCTTCCCAGCAGCTAAGGTTAGCTTTGCAGAGACTGTCAGGAGAGAATAGGAGAACTTCTGGCTGTGCCAGATGATCACGGTGCCTGCGCATTCTTCAGTCCCTACTCGCCTCCACCAGCAAATGCCATTGTGTCGGGTGTCGGGTCTCCCACTAGAGGTCAGGACTAATGGCTCCTGTGGCGCGGGTGTCCTTGCTCTAGACTCTATGCTCCGGAGATTTTAACATCCATCTGGAGCATCACTGTCTCCATCAAGGGGTACCATCATCTTCACCTACATCCTCACTGTTAGCAAGGGGTTACCTGGGATTCAAAACTAGGTAGATCTAGGTTTAACGCTGGTCCTTCCTAATGTGCTTTACCCGGAGTAGAATGTCATGTGGAGGTGGAGAGAAAAGCACACATTATTAGCTCTGCAGGGCTGTGGCTGTGGGCTCCCTGGACAGGAGCTAGTCTGTTTGAAGGGACCTTCATGACCTCTTAACTCTCCTACCCCAAGTTTGGTGTCTGTATTTGGGCATTTCTGGCTTGTTCCTTAGGTTCCCCAAATGGGTACAAATTAAGAGTTCCCTGTTGAAGCTGTGTGTTGCCTTTAAGGCCAGCAGTTGGGAAGCAGGTACATGCAGGTGGATCACTAAGTCAAGGACAGCCTAGACTACACAGGGAGGTCCTGTCTCCGAAAAGGTTCCCTGTTGAATTGAAAATACATTCAATCCTTTCCCCCGACTAACCACTGACTAGAAGAAAAAAAAAAACAAAACAGTTGAATCCCTTAAATAACCAACAACAAGTTGATTCCTTGGAAAAGAATGATGGTGCTGGGACTTAGGGAACATCCATTTCTGGGCTTTCCTACCTGTGCCTTGAGGCGGAGTGGGGCTGGCTTTTCTGTTTCCAAAAACCTTAGGGAAGAGGATTTGGTCATTTGTCCTGGACATCTCCTTAATTCACTTAGAGCATACTGCCTTAGGTTGCCCTTCCTCCCCATCTTCCTGCTCCCACTTTCCTGGTTCTTCCTCACTCCTAGTTCACATTGGTTCTGCACTCTACCACCCTACTCTGGGCTGATCCTCAGTCTAGAATCCTCACCAGCCAGCCTCCTGCTTTTCAATGTCAAACCCCAGCTAGGGTGAAAGGTACTCTCAGTCTGTCATTTTTCTTTACGCGGGTGGCCATGTCCAAGAACCCCGGCATAATAAGCTCATGCTGCATTGCTGGCCCGCACCCCCATCCCTTTCTTGCTCTTGGTGTCCATTATGGTGAAAACGCCAATGCTCACCTAACTGCATTTTCTGTATAGGATACATGATTAATTAAATCTGTTTCCTGATTCCCTACAGTGAAGTAATACTGCTTGTGACATTCCAGACATGGTTGCACAGGCTGCCAGCCCACGGGCTCTGTTTGGTTGGGTTTTCCATGTTCTTAAAAGTTGGAGACGGATGCAAACTCTTTAAAAACGGGAGCAACTGGGGCTGGAGAGATGGATCACCGGTTAAGAGCACTGACTGCTCATCCAGAGAATCTGAGTTCAATTCCCAGCACCCACACGGCGGCTCACAGCCACCTGTATATGCAGTCGCAGGGGATCTGACACCCACTTCTGGCCTTCAAGAACACTGCATGAGGGGGCTGGAGAGATGGCTCAGCAGTTAAGAGCATTGCCTGTTCTTCCAAAGGTCCTGAGTTAATTCCCAGCAACCACATGGTGGTTCACAACCATCTCTAATGGAGTCTGGTGCCCTCTTCTGGCCTGCAGACATACACACAGACAAAATATTGTATACAAAATAAATAAATAAAATTAAAAAAAAAGAACATGGCATACAGACACACGTGCAGGCAGAACACCCTTCCATATAAAAATAAAAAATTAAAAAAATACATTTGAGAAAAGTGGGAGCACTTGGTTGAACATGGCGGCACACGCCTTCAATCCCAGTTCTAGAAAGGCAGGGACAAGCAGGTCTTTGAATTAAAGGTCAGCCTGGTCTACACAGTGAGTTTTAGGCTAGCCAAGGCTACATGAGACTTTGTCTCAGAACAACAGCGACAACGAAAGGGAGCAAGTGTCAGCTTCTTGTCCCAGCTGCCATTTTCCCGCTCTGAGACATGTCTGTGCCTCTGTTGTTCAGTACCCTCTTGCTTCCCTGGCCTTTTGGTGTCTGAGCTTGGTGGCCTTCCCTGGTTTTGTTCTTGACATCATTTGGCATTGATATGTGTCTTAGGTTGGAATGCCTCTCGGGATGGCACCATAGCCTGGGCTTTCTGCTGATTTTTTGCTAGGAATTCCCTGAGGCTTTACCCTAATCTCTCTTCCTGCCACCGTCTCCCCATGGGGCTTCACTTGGAACACCCACGCAGACTGCCCTGGAGGAGGACTCTGGTTCCAGTCGCCAGAGCTACCGGAGCTGTGCCCTCTGATTTAAACCCACCGCAACCGACCTTGCTATCCCGTTCCTCAGTTGTACTATTGTATTTCTCTGAAACAAGGTCTCACGATGCAGCTCAGGCCGGCCACAAACACTCATGCTCTTCCTAATAAGACTTCCAAACATGGCGATTGCAACTGTGTGTCACCATGCCTGTCGAAAACTGTGCCATGCTGGTGTCCCTTGAGTCATCCCTCAGGAGGCAGGTGCCAGGGCTGCTGTAATAGAATTTTACAGAGTGTCATTTTCTTGATGGTCTAGAGACCAGAAGAATAAGACAAAGATGCTGTTAGGGTTGGGCCCTCTGAGGCCCCTGTCCTCAGCTTTCATAATGGCCACCTCGTTGTATCTTCACGTGATCTTTTTTTTTTTTTTCCCCAGTGCGAGGTCATCCCCAGCATCTCACCCTAGTGACAGCAGTCCTACCAGATTTGTCTCCTCCTCATGACCTGGTTTAACTTTAGTTGCCCCTTTAACATCATGGTTGACATTCAGGTTCAGAGGCAGGGCCCCCATTCAGTCCATACTGGAAAGGGAGCCTCTAGCTGGGAGGTAGGAGCAAATATCATAGTTAATTAGTAGAATAAACTGGGTAGGGCAAGAAATTCAAGGCAAGTTATAAAAACTGGACCCTCGTGGAGAAGCAGCCAGGCTAGGCAGGACTGGAGAGCACCAGCGTGAGAGCCAGCAGGGAGCAGGGGAGAAGTGTGTGGCCAGAGTACCACCTACTTCATTTCTGCAGCTCCTGCTTGCAAGCTGTCCTGGCAGGGGACACATTGTGTCACCTCACTGTTGTTGCACCTGCTCTGTCTGATGCCATCTCAGCATGGAGAAATACGAAGGGACAGGGTTGAATGAATGCAACCGATTGCCAACCGATTGCTTAGAGCGCCATGTTTGGTCCGCCACCCTCCCCTTTCTGTGATTCTGTTGTCACAGTTTCTAGGCCAAGGCAGGCCCTTATCACCTCTGTGATCACTGCGACAGCTTCCTCCTGGCCTGCCTCCAGGGTGTCTGCTCCAGTCCACTCCACCAATTGTTCCTGAGCCCAACTCTAACCTTATTGTCCCTCTGTTTAAACACACCGAGTGGGCCCTGTGCCACCAGGCCATGGCCAGATACCATGGGCTGGACGTGAAGTTCTTCCATGTCTCCCACCAGCAAGCTCCCTTTGGTTTGATTTTGAGCTCTTCCTCAAGCATGCCCACGGACTTTTCCATGGCCTGGTAGCCATACCATTCTGAAGTAGTCCTTAATTTGTCCCAAGATGTAGCTCTTACACATGTATACTTTGTAGTGGTAAAGTTTTCTTTTTTCTTTTCCTTTTATTTCATGTGTATGGTTATTTTGCCTGCATATATGTCTATGTGCCACATGCATGTCTGGAGCCCATGAACACCAGGAGAGAGTGTCAGATCACCTGGAACTGGAGCTACAGGCAGTTGTGAGCCATCATGTGGGTGCTGGGAATTGAACCCCAGCTCCTCTGCGTGCAAAGCCAGTGAGTGCTCTGAACTCCTGAGTCATCTCTCCAGCCTCTGGGAATTATCTATCAGCCATTTCCCATAACTTAACCGACCCCTAAGTCCCTTGAGAACTGGAGGCTTTATATGTTAGTATAGGGACATGGTGCGAACGCATGACCTGGGTGTGGGGTAAGTGAGCTCTCTTGATTTTTAGTGGAAAACTGAAGGGGTTACATTCACCATTCTAGACAGACATCCCCTGCCTGAGCACGCTGACTGGAGGAGCTTTATGGAGGGGAAAGAAAGAGACTGGGATGTCGCAAGAAGCTGAGGCAGGGCTACAGTGGTCAGTTTTCCTTGGGCTGGCTAGGTTTCTCAGACTTGAGTGCAGCTGGGTGAGGGAGGAACAGTGTCCTTAGTTCCCCCTGCGGGTCTTAATATATAACCCCAGGTAGTGTGAAATGCCCTATACAGACCAGGTGGCCTTCAGCTCAGAGTTCTGCCTGCCTCTGCCTCCTGAGTGCTGGGATTAAAGGTGTCCCCAGCAAAGCCTGGCTAGCTCTTAAGGAAGTGAGGTTTGGGGGCAGCATCAGAGTTCTATCAAAATCCAGAGGTTAAACGTAAGTTTTCAACGGTTTGATTTTATGTCTGCCTGACTCAGAACAGCACGGAACTGTCGAGGGGGGAGGAAGACAACAGACAGGGACCGGAGGGTGCCTGCTCCAGCCACTGTGATCAGGCACTCACTTTAGACAGAGCTGGATCTTGAGGACCCTTAGGGTGACCAAGAGTCTCTCGTAGCCAGACTGTCACCAGGGCTTCTTCAGGGAGTAAAGGTGAGCTCTGGGTAATGTTAATAGTTCATCCAAGCATGACATTCTTCTGTGACCCAGGAGAACTGTCCTTGAGGGGAAAGGAGTCAAGTACCCCGTGGGGTGATTTCAAAGACTAGTTTTCAATGTATGCCTCAAAGTCTGTGCCCAAAGATGTGACGAGGGGACTAAGTATCTATTTTTATGGCTCTGTGCAGGTGATATGCAGGTGAATCTAAGGGACAGCTAGGATTGAGATCCAATTTGTGGGTGGCCGTGAACACCGAGATGGTACCCCATACCTGTCACTGAACCATTTAATCTTGTGTGTGTGACTTTTTTCCTTGTATGTCCGTCTGTGTGTGAACCACACGCATGCCTGATGTCCTTGGAGGCCAGAAGAGGGCATCAGATCCCCTGGAACAGGAGTTGCAGATGGTGTGAGCTGCCATGTTGGTGCTGGGAACCGAACCCTGGTCTTCTGGGAGAGCAGCCGTGCTCTTCACCACTGGGGCTTCTCTCTAGCCCGGCACTGGTCTTCACAGGCATGATTTATTACCATTAGTGACATCTGATGGCTGTTGGGTTTATATTGCTTTGATTGGCCTGTCTCTCACACAGATGGAGGCAGCTGGCACATTTGGGCGGGGTTGGACAACTCCCCTGTCTCTCACAAAGTGAAGGTAGTCAGCACATTTGGGTGAGGCTGGACAACTCCCAGGGGTGAGAAGAGGATGCTCTGACTCTTGATCTTACATCTCTAGGGTTTGCTACTTATACTTAGCTCCTTCCTTGGTAGAGCTTGGGCCTTGGGTTTGAACCTGAGTACTGCCACCAACAAAAGATCGCCAGTGGTGGTGCTCGCCTTTAATCCCAGCACATGGGAGGCAGAGGCTCAAAGGAATTAGACAAAAAATAGATTTTCCTTTTTTTTTTTCTTTTTTTGAGGCAGAGCCCCTCACTGGTCTGGAGCAGGCTGGCTGACTGATGAACGCCAGGATTCTGCCTGTTTCCACCTTCCCAGCTCTGGGGTTGCAAATGTTTGCTATCATATCAGCATGTCCCAGGTGTCTTAGGGGTTCTATTGCTGTTATTGCTGCAAAGAGACATCATGTGAGAGGCAACGCTCTCTCTCTCTCTCTCTCTCTCTCTCTCTCTCTCTCTCGCCTTATGTCTAAAAGTCACTTATGAGTGAGTACATATAATATTTTGTCTTTCTGGGTCTGGGTTACCTCACTCAATATGATGTTTTCTAGACCCATCCGTTTGCCCAGAAATTTCAATACTTCATTTTTTTCTGCTGTGTAGTACTCCTTTGTGTAAATGCATCACATTTTCCTTATTTGTTCTTCGGCTGAGGGGCATTTAGGTTGTTTCCAGGTTCTGGCTATGACAAACAATGCTGCTATGAACATGATTGAGCACATGTCCTTGTGGTATGGTTGAGCATACCCAAAAGTGGTATTGCTGGATCTTGAGGTCGGTTGTTTCCTAATTTTCTGAGAAATCGTCACACTGAAATCCAAAGTGGCTGTACCAGTTTGCACTCCTACCAGAAATGGAGGAGTGTTCCCTTTCCCCCACATCCTCTCCAGCATAAGTTGTCATCAGTGTTTTTGATCTTGGCCATTCTTACAGGTGTAAGATGGAATCTCAGAGTTGTTTTCATTTGCATTTCTCTAATGACAAAAGATGTTGAGCATTTCCTTAAGTGTCATTCAGCCATTTTAGATTCTCTGTTTAGGTATGTACCCTATTCTTATTGGATTATTTGTTTTTTTGATGACCAATTTCTTGAGTTCTTTGTTTATTTTGGAGATCAGACCTCTGTTCAATGTGGGGTTGGTGAAGATCTTTTCCCATTCTGTAGGCTGTCATTTTGTCTTTTTGACTGTGTCCTTTGCTTTATAGAAGCTTCTCCGTTTCAGGAAGTCCAATTTATTAGCTGTTTCTCCCAGTGTCTGTGCTGCTGGGGTTATATTTAGGAAGTGGTCTCCTGTGCCAATGCATTCAAGTGTACTTCCCACTTTCTCTTCTATGAGGTTCAGTGTGCCTGGCTTTATGTTGAGGTCTTTGATCTATTTGGACTTGAGTTTTGTGCATGGTAATAGACATGGATCTATTTTCATTCTTCTACATGTTGATATCCAGTTCCGTCAGCACCATTCATTGAATATACTTTCCTTTTACCATCTTATATTTTTTGCTTCTTTGTCAAAAATCAGGTGTTCATAGGTGTGTGGATTGATATTTGGGTCTTTGATCCAGTTCCATTGGTCCTCCTGTCTGTTCTTATGCCAATACCAGGCTGTTTTCAGTACTGTAGCTCTGTAGTAGAGTTAGAAGTCAGGAATTGTGATGCCTCCAGAAGTTCCTTTATGTACAGGATTGTTTTGGCTATCCTGGGTTTTTTGCTTTTCCATATGAAGTTGAGTACCATTCTTTCAAGGTCTGTGAAGAATTTTGTTGGGATTTAGATGGACATTTAATCTGTAGATTGCTTTTGATAAGATTGCCATTTTTAGGGCTGGAGAGATGGCTCAGCGGTTAAGAGCATTGCCTGTTCTTCCAAAGGTCCTGAGTTCAATTCCCAGCAACCACATGGTGGCTCACAGCCATCTCTAATGGAGTCTGGTGCCCTCTTCTGGCCTACAGGCAGACACACAGACAGAATATTGTATACATAATAAATAAATATATTAAAAAACATTAAAAAAATTGCCATTTTTACTATGTTAATTCTACCTACCCAAGAGCATGAGAGATCTTTCCATTTTCTGGTATCTTCTTCAATTTTTTTCTTCAAAGATTTAAAATTCTTGTCATATAGGTCTTCCACTTGTTTGGTTAGAGATACTCCAAGATATTTTATATTATTTGTGACTATCGTGAAAGGTGATGTTTCTCTGATTTCTTTCTCAGCCCATTTATCATCTGTGTACAGGAGGGCTACTGATTTTTCGAGTCTATCTTGTATTCTGCTACGTTACTGAAGGTGTTTATGTGTTGTAGAAGTTCCTTGGTAGAATTTTTGGGGTGGCTTATGTAAACAATCATATCATCAGCAAATAGCGAGTGTTTGACTTCTTCTTTTCCAATTTGTATCCCATTGATCTCCTTTTGGTGTTTTATTGCTCAAGCTAGGACCTCAAGAACTATATTGAATAGATATGGAGAGAGTGGACAACCTTGTTTTGTTCCTGATTTCAGTGGGATCGCTGTGAGTTTCTCTCCATTTAGTTTGATGTCAGCTGTTGGCTTGCTGTATATTGCCTTTATTATGTTTAGATATCCCTGCTTTCTCCAAGACCTTTATCATGACGGAATGTTGTATTTTGTTGGAGGTTTTTTTTCAGCATCTAATGAGATGATTATATTTGTTTGTTTTTTTCATTTTGTTTATATGTTGGATTACATTGATAGATTTTTGTATGTTGAACCATACCTGCATCTCTGGGATGAGACCAACTTCATGATTTTTCTGATGTGTTCTTGTATTCAGTTTGCCAGTATTTTATTAAGTATTTTTACATCAATGTTCATGAGGGAGATTTGTCTGTAATTCACTTTCCTAGTAATGTCTTTGCATGGTTTGGGTATCAGGGTAATTGTAGCATCGTAAAAAGAGTTTGTCAATGTTCCTTCTGTTCCTATTTGTGTAACAATTTGAGGAGTGTTGGTATTAGTTCTTCTTTGAAAATCTTGTAAAATTCTGCGCTGAACCCATCTGGTCCTGGGCTTTTTTTGGTTGGGAGACTTTTGATTAACTGTTTCTATTTTTAGCACTTATAGGTCTGTTTAATTTGCTTATCTGGTCTTCATTTAATTCTGGTAAGTATTATTTATCCAGAAAGTTGTCCATTTCCTTTAAGTTTTCCAATTTTGTGGAGTACATGTTTTTGAAATATGACCTAATGATTCTCTGGATTTTCTCCGTGTCTGATGTTATGTCCCCATTTTTATTTCTGATTTTGTTAATTTCAACATTCTTTTTTTTTTCTTTTTTATTTTCTGCCCAGCTCCTAATTTCAACATTCTTTCTCTGCCTTTTGGTTAGTTTGGATAAAGGTTTGTCTATTTTGTTGACTTTTTTTTCAAAGAGCCAACTCTTTGTCTCATTGATTCTTTGTATTGTTTTCTTTGTTTCTATTTTGATTTCAGCTCTCAATTTGATTATTTCCTGCCATCTAGTCCCCTTGGGTGAGTTTGCTTCTTTTTGTTCTAGAGTTTTCAGGTGTTCTGTTAATTAACTAGTGTGGGATTTTTCAGCTTCTTTATGTAGGCACTTAGAGCTATGAACTTTCCTCTTTTTTTTTTTTATATATTTATTTATTGATTATGTATACAACATTCTCTCTCTATTTACACCTGCAGGCCAGACGAGGGCACCAGAACTCATTAAAGATGGTTGTGAGCCACCATGTGGTTGCTGGGAATTGAACTCAGGACCTTTGGAAGAGCAGGCAATGCTCTTAACCGCTGAGCCATTTCTCCAGCTCGAACTTTCCTCTTAACACTGTTTTTATCGTGTCCCATAAATTTGGGTATGTTATATGGTAATTTTCATTGAATTTTTGGAAGACTTTAATTTCTTTCTTTATTTTTTTTTCTTGGCCCATTGATGATTCAGGTGAGCATTGTTCAATTTCAATGTGTTTGTGGGCTTTCTGGAATTAAAGTTGTTGCATTCTAATTTTAAGTTATGGTGATCCGATAAGATACATGGGGTTATTCCAATTTTTTTTTTTTTTGTATTTTTGAGGTTTACTTTGTTACCAAGCGTGTTGGTCAATTTTTGAGAAGGTACCATGAGGTACTGAGAGGAAGGTATATTCTTTTATGTTTGGGTAGAATGTTCTATAAATGCCTGTTAAGTCCATTTGAGTCAGAACATCTGTAATTCCCTTATTTCTCTGTTAATTTTCTATCTGACTAATCTGTCCAGTCTTGAGAGTGGGGTACTGAAGTCTCCCACTATTAGTGTGTGGGGTTTAATATATGATTTAAGCTTTAGAAGTGTTTCTTTGACATATGAGGGTGCCCTTGTATTTGGGGCATAGATGTTCAGTGTTGAGATTTCCTCTTGATGGCTTTTTCCTGTGATTAATATGAAATGTCCTTCTTTGTCTCTTTTGATTGATTTTAGTTTGAAGTTGATTTTGTTAGATATTAGAATAGCTACACCAGCTTGTTTCTTAGGTCCATTTGATTGGATTTTTTTTTTTTCTTAATGCTTTACTCTAAGGTGATGTCTGTCTTTGAGGTTGAGGTGTGTTTCTGGTATGCAGCAGAAGGATGGATTCTGTTTCTGTATCTAATCTTTTAGCCTGTGTCTTTTTAGAGGTGAGTTGAGTCCATTTATATAAGGGATATTAATGACCAATGATTGCTATCTCCTGTTAACTTAGTTTTTGTTGTTGATGATGTTATTGTGTGTGTGTTTTTCCGTTCTTTGTGATTTGCTGCTGTGAGATCATCTATTGTCTGTGTGGTTGGGGATGTAGCCAACTTCCTTTCGGTTGGAGTTTTCCTTCTAGTACTTTGTGTAGGGCTGGATTTGTGGCTACATATTGGTTACATCTTGGTGTAGGAGGGTCTTCTTTCTGTGTGTTGCTTTCATTGGTCAAATAAAGAAACTACCTTGGTTTTTTGATCGGGCAAAATTTAGATAGGTGGAGTAGACTGAACAGGGTGCTGGGAGAAAGAAAGCAGAGTCAGGCAGATGCCATGGCTCTCCTCTCTGAGATGGACGCTGGTTAGACTCATGCCTGTAAGCCACAGTCAAGTGCCAATACACATTAATGGAGATGGGTTAAACTAATATGTGAGAGTTAGCCAATAAGAGGTTAGAACTAATGGGTATGGCAGTGTTTAAATAAATACAGTTTCTGTGTAATTATTTCAGATGTAAACAAGCCAGGTAGCCAGGCACAGGGAAGTGGCCCGCCGCTCCTCCTTTTTACTACGACATCTCATTTTGTCATGGATATCTTGTTTTGTTCTTCTATGATGATTAAAAGTTTTGCTGGATATAGTAATCTGGGCTGGCATCTATGGTCTCTTAATATCAGAAGGCATAATACTTGACCTTCTGGCTTTCATTGTTTCCATTGAGAAGTTAGGTGTAATTCTGATAGGTCTGCTTTTGTATGTTACTTGGCCTTTTTCTTTTACAGGTCTTAATATTCTTTCTTTATTCTGTATATTTAGTGTCTTGCTTATTATGTGGCAAGGGGACTTTTTTTTCCAGTCTACTTGGTATTCTTTAAGCTTCTTGTATCTTCATAGGCATATCTTTCTTTAGGTCGGGAAAGTTTTCTTCTATGACTTTGTTAAATATGTTTTCTGTGCTTTTGAGTTGAACTTCTTCTCCTTCTATCCTTATTATTCTTAGATTTGATCTTTTTATGGTGTCCCATATTTCCTGGATATTTTGGGTTAAGCTTTTGTTAGATTTAATATTTTCTTTGACTAATGAGTCTATTTCCTCTATTGTATCTTCAGCACTTGAGATTCTCTCTTCCATCTCTTGTATTCTGCTGTTTATGCTTGCATTTGTGATTCATGATCATTTTCTCATAATTTCCTTTTCTATAATTCCCTCAATTTGTGTTTTCTTTATTGTCTCTATTTCATTTTCACGTCTTGAATAGTTTCTTTCATCTGTTTAATTGCTTTTTCTTGGTTTTCTTTAAGGGATTTGTTGATTTCTTTCAATTTTTTGTTTGCCTTTTCCTCCATTTCTTTGAGGGAAATTTTCATTTGTTCTTTAAGGGCCTCAAACGTTCTCCTAAAGTTATTTTTTAGGCCATTCTCTTCTGTTCCATCTATATATTTGGTTCTTACTGTTTTAGGGCTACTAGTTTTTGTTGGTGTCATGTTGATCTTTGGGATGTTGAATGTGTTCTTACCTTGTCAATCCTTCTTTTTTTCTGACTGGTGTAGTTGGGGCTGTGTCTCTGGTGACCAATCTTCCAGGTGCCAGTGAATCCAAGGCTCAGATGGTTGCTCCTCATGGTGCAGTCAGGGCCATGGTTCCAGTTACACCTGAGGTCACTAGCTGTTCACGGAGGTTGTTCTGTGCTGGGGAGGGGGTAGCCCTGCAATCCCAGGGCTGTTTGGGCCTTCTCCCAGGAAGGTTGCTTGGTTGGGGCTGCTCCCACTGAGGTTGCTGCCTTGGGCCTGTTCTGGCAGAGGTCACTGACTCAGACCTGCCCCTGCGGAGGTCCATGGCTAGAACCTGTTCCCGCTGAGGTCTCTGGCTTGGGCCTGTTCTGTGGTGGCTCCCTTGTACCTGTTCCTGTGGAGGTCACTGCCTGGATCCTGCTCTTGAGGAAGTCACTGTCCCCACAGCAACTCTTATAAAGGAAAGCATTTAATTATGGCTGCCTTACAGTTCAGAGGTTCAGTCTGTTATCATCATGGAGGGGAGCATGGTGGCATGCAGGCAGACACAGTGCTGGAGAAGGAGCTGAGAATTCTACATCTGGACCGGCAGGCAGCAGGAAGAGATAGTGAACCACTGAACCTGGGCTTGAGCTTCTGAGACCTGAAAGCCCACCCCGTAGTAATATGCTTCCTCTAACAAAATCACCCCTAACAAGGCCACACCTCCTAATACTGCTACTCTCCATGGACCAAGCATTCAGACACTTGAGTCTTTGGGGGTCATTCCTATTCAAATCACCATACCAGAGAGCAAACTCATGTCCTCATGCTTGAAAAACAAGAGCCAACATTCAGTTCTGAGCCCTTTTGTGACCTGACTCTTTTTGTTGTTGTTTGTTTGTTTGTATTTTTTTTTAAGACAGAGTTTCTCTGTGTAACAGCTGTCCTGGAACTAGTTCTGTTTACCAGGCTAGCCTCAAACTCACAGAGAGGCTCTTGCGCTTTTGAGCCTGAAATGTTTCCGGGAATCCCACATTCTGTCTCTGTCTGGAGCACAGTCTGTGTTCCTGTCAGGTTTCCACTTGAGCTAAGATTTTCAAATCCTTTCAGGAGATCATGCAGCTGATGTTTAAAGGGCTCTTTCCCCACTTTGGTCTGGGTTGGCTCATGCACATTCAAGCCTATGACATTTCTTGGTAGGACATTTCCACCCACATGAAACATTATCTTGGAACAGAGGCTTCAGATGGACTTTTGCATGGAGCAGTCTGACAGGACAGACAGGCCTTCCCACAAACCCACTCCCAGCAGGAACAGTGATAACAGTCCCTTACCTTCCTCCAAAGAGTCCTCAGCTTCCAGCCTCAGACACATGAACTGAGGCCAACTAAGCTGGACCTGCTGGTTGTTGGGGCCTGCCTTGGGCTCGGGAACTGTCTTCTGGCCCTGTCAGTGACTGCTTTTCTGTGGGAAAAGCCTAGTAGTTTGAATCCTTTCTACTCTGACCCCTGGCAGAAGAGCCTCCTAACGCATCTGTGTTCATTTTCTCGCCTTCCTAACGTGCAAAATGCTCTGAGCTTTTCTTCTGGACCTCGGTGTATCATTCATTCTTGAGAGGAAGAATCCAATTGTTTGGAAGAAAATGAAGTCTGAAGGTGAGAGTAATGCTATCAGAAAGAGTGATGGACAAACACCTCTGTGCCTTTACTGTCTGCTTGGCCAGGGCCTGGTTCTTGCTGTCTGCCTGATCAGGGCCTTGGTTCTTACTGTCTGCCTGATCAGGGCCTTGGTTCTTACTGTCTGCCTGATCAGGGCCTTGGTTCTTACTGTCTGCCTGATCAGGGCCTTGGTTCTTACTGTCTGCCTGATCAGGGCCTTGGTTCTTGCTGTCTGCCTGACCAGGGCCTTGGTTCTTGCTGTCTGCCTGGCCAGGGCCTTGGTTCTTGCTGTCTGCCTGACCAGGGCCTTCGTTCTTGCTGTCTGCTTAGCCAGTGCCTTGGTTCTTGCTGTCTGCCTGGCCAGGGCCTTCGTTCTTGCTGTCTGCCTGGCCAGGGACTTTATTGTTTTTCCACACAAAAACAACTTGGTTACCAAGAATTGACTTTCCCGTGTCAGTTCAGACAGGTTCGTGGCTTCCTGTCATCGCCAGTATTTTGATAATTGGAAACAGAGCTGCTTTGGGATATTCTAGATATCTCTAAGTCTTCACTAATTACCTACACGTTCACCATCAAGGCCTGGTCCTCAGATTTCCTCATCAAGAAGTAGATGAACTGGGGGTTGAAGAAACAAGAAACAGATCCTTGTGCGCAGTGTCCTAGTTAGGTCAAAGCTCAGAGTCCAGACATCTTCAGGAAGCAGCAACACAGGACCGAGGACCTGACAGGATGTGGACTAGATAGAAACAGGAATGGAGGTGGAACAATGGAGCTAAACTGAATTGACTCTCTTAAATACTGTAACGGAAAGAGGTTTTGCCCAGAGGGTCCCATGTAAGACCAGGAATTTGGAATTTGGGGTGGCTTGATTGGGGTGATGGTATCCACTAATCTTTGTGGGGGGCACCTGCTGATGGAGGGGCCAGCACTAATCTGTTAGTGACTGGATCATTGTAATGGCAGGCATGACAGGAAGTGGACAGAAGCGCTGACCTCTCCCTGTAGGCATGATGACATTTCAGAGTTGCTGTTGCTCTGAACTGGCTCTAACCCTGACTGTAGCCATAGCTGTGGGAAAGAAAGGTGACCTCGTGCACCCGAGTCTCTTCAAAGCGTCAGCCACAGGTCTCACTGTTCTCAGACTGGCTGTTAGAAACTGAACAGTTGCCCAAACCAGACACAGCTTGAGATTGGGCCAAGTAAGAGTCAACTCATATCTTTTTGGCCTATCAGGCCTTTGGGTCTCCAGGGAAATGGGAAAACATCCCCCAGTGGGGAGGGATTTCACATGTTCTCTTTGGCCTGCAGAGGAAGAAAGGAGGGATCCTGTGGTGACCAACCCAGGGTGTGAGACAGCTGAGTTTTAAGGTAGATGCCTTAAAAAGCAAACATTCATCTGTCGACCAAAAACACAGCCGCTTCTTTTGACGAACACACAGAACCCAGCACCCTTTATTCTGGTTGAACAGGCGCATTCTGAATCGGAAGCCTGTGGATGAGGCTGCCCACTGTTTACCTGGAGGAACGAAGAGGGACGACGGATGCCTTCAAGGCCTTCCAGCCGTGTGGCGCTGAAAACTGACGAGGTCTAGAGAGGCGCTTGCGTGTGGTGGGAAACAGGTGGTGTGCGCAGGCTGAGCAGACCAAGCAGCTCAAAAGTCAAAGTCAGAACAAGACCGGAGGTGGGCAAGTGAGGAGAGCCGGCTGGTGCTGGCTGCGCTTGGCCCCTTCCTCCCTGAGGGGCCCTTTTCCGGGCTGTGCCTTTGATGTGAAGAGCAGCTGTGCTCTCCTAAGGTGTGAGGACGGCCACTGCTACCCGCGGCTTCACTTTTCTCTCCTCCAGGTGCCTGATGGGGCCATTTCTTGGGCTTTTCTGACCACAGAAAATTTCACACTCAGCTTTGCAGAGAGAGAAGGGCAAGCCTGAGGCACTGAGCCACAGGGGGTGGGGGCTCTTCCTGTCTGCTTCTTCTGCCCTGCTCTGTGGGTCTAACGGCATCCTGAGTGGCCACAGCAAGGCCTCCAGGGAGCCTGCAAACATACTGTGGCCTGTTCGTCATTCTGCTCCTCCATGTCCTGTCCTTCCAGAGCAAAGGGACGTGCTCACAGGCAGGAGCTGTGCCCTGAAGACAACTGAAGGAGCTGGCTGCAGCCACCTCGGCCCTTTGCTTCGTATGCCAGCCTTTGGCTGGGCTGCCCCCACTCCCACTTTGCTCTGAAAGCACAGGGCTGAGTGGGAGGCCTTGGAGCCCCTAGCAGTTGGCCCACGTCCTTTAGCAGTGAGGACCCAACCATTGTTCACACATTGTTCCTTTTCTCCTCTGGTTGACCCAGGCTCTTCCCTGTAGCAGCAAAACAGGAGGAGCAGGATGGGTGGAGACAGATAATATGGCCTTGGTGTGGGGGGAGGAGAGCCCTTAGTCTGCCATTGGCATCTTTTCTTGGGTGCCCTTCCTCTGACTAGAAACTTCGGGACCACCTATGGCCATTTTTGTCCCTTCCTCCCAATCTCATTTACTATATCATAGTTTCAGGTGTATAAGTCATGTCTTTTGATCATGTCTCCTGGTTACCCTCCTGTCCTCTGCTGCTGAACCCCTACTTCCCAAGACCCTCTTTCACATGTTTTTGTTGTGTGCCCCAATTGTGTTTGCACCAGCCAGGGGTGCACCATCTTTGCTATTGCATTACTAACACAATTAGCAGGTCTGAGGCCTGGCTTCTCTTCTCTCCCCTTCTCTTCCTCTCCCATCTCTCCCCCTCTCCGTCCCTCCCTCCCTCTCCGTCCCTCCCTCCCTCTCCGTCCCTCCCTCCCTCTCCCCCTCCTCCCTCCCTCCCTCCCTCCCTCCCTCCCTCCCTCCCTCCCTCCCTCCCTCCCTCCCTCCCTCCTTTCTTTCTTTCTTTCTTTCTTTCTTTCTTTCTTTCTTTCTTTCTTTCTTTCTTTCTTTCTTTCTTTCTTTCTGTTGTTTGAAGTCTGCCTTGCCCTGTCCTGCCTCACCCAATTTCCACTAGCCCTGTTCTTCTTGGGAATTCATTTCTCCATGGAGCTGGTCTTCTTTCTCCCTAGCCCATTCCTTCCCAAAGTCCCTTCCTTGTACCATCCTGTATCTCTTAGCTCTTGACATACACCACATTTTTGTAGATTGAGACTGCACCTTTGTTCCCCAGCTGCCCAGACCCGAATAATCACACAGAAACTCTATTAATTACAGCACTGTTTGGCCAATGTCTTAGGCTTCTTACTGGCTAGCTCTCACTATTAAATTAACCCATTGCTATTAATCTGTGCAGGCCACAGGGTTGTGGCTTACTGGTGCGACATGCTACTCCTTCAGCAGCTACATGTCGTCGCTTCGATTCTGCCTGTTCTCTTTATATATATCTGGATTTCTCACCTGGCTTGACTTTGCTGAGCCATTGACTGAAATAACTTTATTCATCAACCAATAAAAGCAACACATATTCAGGAGGACACCCCCGCAGAACATTTTGTTTTAAAAATATAATTATGAAAAAGCTATTTTCCTAGATTTGAGAGGCAGCATGTAGTTCCTCTTGTTCACGGGCTAGAAGCTGACAGACTCATCGGATAATGTGAGTGCAGGTGTGCTTCTCGGAGGTGGCCGTGGGCAGAGCACAGGTGTGAGAGTGTCTTAAGGAAACTTCCGGGGGCTGGGCAGACAGACCTGTTCGTTAAAGTGCTGCTGTGTGAGCTCCTCAGGGACAGGAGTTTGGATCCCCATAAACTCTGTAAAAGGCTGTGGTGTGTCCGCAGTCCTCATGCTGAAGACGCAGAGACGGAAGACGGCTGGACCTGCTGGCCAGCTACTACAGTCAGAGCTGTGTGCTCTGGGTTCATTGAGAGAATCTCTCAATCAATAAGGTGGGGAGGGATTGAGAAAGACACCTGACAAGACTTCTGATTTCTACACATATGTGCACACACACACACACACACACACACCACCACCACCACCACCACCACCAACAACAACAATAACAACAGCCCCAGCACATGCCCAAAGGAAGTCTACTATTCTGTCTGGTAATTAAAATAAGGTAGACTTGGCTTCCTAAACCTTCTGGATCACACGTTTTCAGACTGAAGCTCTTTGGAACGGGGACAAAGGTGAGTTTGGTTGGAGTTATCGAAGCTAAAGCTCCTGTGGGAAGTACTCGGTTGAACACATGGGTCCGAAACACAAGTGGAAAGCCACTCTTGGGGAATGTGTTTGGAAATCATGAGCACGATCTGCGCAAAGGTTCCCTGGAGCCCCAGCGTTGCTACACCGCGCACAACAGAACAGGACCGGACAAGCAAAGACATGGGTTTCACACTCCAACCGGATTTCCTTGTCTGTGGATTTACCCATTTGCTTTTCATCACAGAAATGGCCTCCGCCTTCAACCCCAGAGAGTGTAAACTGTCCAAACAAGAAGGGCAGAACTATGGCTTCTTCCTGCGCATTGAGAAGGACACGGATGGCCACCTGGTCCGGGTGATTGAGAAGGGGAGCCCAGCGGAGAAGGCAGGGCTCCTGGACGGGGACAGAGTTCTCAGGATCAACGGGGTCTTTGTCGACAAGGAAGAACATGCACAGGTGAATGGACACTTGGGGTTCTGACACCTCTTGGGCTCCACATCTCTCTGCACTCTGATTTGGGGGATCAGTGGAGCTTGATTCTCCTCTGGATGCCACTGGCAAGAATCTATCATAGTTCATGGTGGGCAGTCTAGTTGCTTATGATGAACTAAGACCTGGAGAAAGTAATATGTGGCCAGCCTGATGACCCAAGGGGTTCCAATCCCTGGGACCTGCGTGGTGGAAGGAGAGAACTGATTTCCTGGGCCCTATTATAAAACTGATCAATCAATTAAAAACTGTTACTATGTAACAGTGTCGGGTCAAATATGCATAGCCTGTTTGCTGCACGCTAGACAGTTTTCTCTGAATAAGCTATACCCCTCAGCACAAGCCTGTGAGGCGTGTGTGATTGCACAGATGAGGCAGCCACGTGCAGGTGACTTAGCTTCTTCACATTCGTGCAGTGACTATACGGGAGGGGGGCCTTGCCCCACTTCACGACCATTCCCCTTTTGCTGCACCATGCCACCCCTAGACCCGAGAAGCCCCGCTGTGCTCTTTTAACCTCCCTAATGCCGAGACCTTTTAACACTGTTCCTCATGTTGTGCTGTCCCCAACCATAAAATTATGTTGATTGCTGATTCATAACTGTAGTTTTGCTACTGTGATGAACTGTAAATATCTAATACATGATATTACCTCTGGGAAAGTGTTGTTCAATCCCTCAAAGGGGGTCACAACCCACAGGTTGAGAACCACTGCACTAGAGCACTCATCTCTGGGAAAGACCAGTCCTTGTAAGGACTTCATAGATTTCCACGGTGCCAGGGCCCGGTCTAATCCTCCTGTGTGTGTGTGTGTGTGTGTGTGTGTGCGTGTGTGCGTGTGTGTGTGTGTGTGCGTGTGTGCGTGTGTGTGTGTGTGTGCGTGTGTGTGTATACATATACATATACATATACATATACATATACATATACATATATATATATACACACTTTCATATATATTGGGAGTGTTGGGGTCAAGGTGTCTGGTACTCCTCTGCTTAGGGTATGGGTATCAGGTCAGCCGCCAGACCTTTAGGGGCATGTGATGCACATCCTCCTCCTGCAGGTGATGGGGGCAGGAGGGTGGTGATCAGGACATGGTATCCTTTGACCACTTCCCCTCTCTTTGAAGGTGGTGGATCTGGTGAGAAAGAGTGGGAATTCCGTGACTCTGCTCGTCCTGGATGGAGACTCCTATGAGAAGGCTGTAAAAACACAGGTGGACCTGAAAGAATTGGACCAAAGCCAGAAGGAGCCGGCTTTGAACGATAAGAAACCAGGCCCTGTGATGAACGGGGCGGTGGAGACGTGCACCCAGCCACGGCTCTGCTACCTGGTGAAGGAGGGCAACAGCTTTGGCTTCTCTCTGAAAACCGTCCAAGGTGAGCTTGGGGTGGGCTGAGCAATAGCCTTCCGGAAGATGATGCTGTTCCTGACTGTCTCTCTGCAGTTGCTATGAATGCCCACAGCAATGCCAGTCTCTTCCTTCATCTCCAGCATGAATCCTTTCTCTGCAGCTGTACAGAGAGAGATCTGGACTTTTGACAGCAACAAGGGCTGAGAGGAGAGCCTGGGCACCCTCTCCCTAGTGCTTGCCAGGCTGGCCCTGAGGCCGGGGTTCTAGGGCTTGGTGCCTCTTCATTGTTTTGTTTCACATTCCCTTGGTTTTCAAGACAGGGTTTCTCTATGTAACAGCCTTGACTGTCCTGGAACTCACGCTGTAGACCAGGCTGGCCTCGAACTCACAGAGCTCTGCCTGCCCCTGCCTCCTGAGTACAGGGTTAAAGGTGTGCACCGCTACCGCCTGGCTTCCTTGTTCTTTTCTGGCTTCCTTAGGAGAAGATGGAGGGGACGAGGTTTCTCAGTTACCTATGAGTGAGACCGATATCTCTTTTCATGGCCCAGAGAAGCCAAGTGGTCATTCACTTAGTCAAAAAACAAATTTGAGCATCTGTTGCCATGTTACAACCCCAGGGCTGCTGTGGAAACCCTGCCCTCTCAGTCAAAGTCCAGTCTCAGTTGTCTCAAGCTGTGTCCTGACCTATGCTGCAAAGGACACACTTGAGAATCCCTGGTCCTCGGGAAGTCCTAGAGGCCCTGTTTCTGCGGTTTCAGAGGGACATACCATGCTGCATTGTTGCCCGGAGTTCTTTAGTGTTTGTTTACCCCTGGGAAACTGGCCAGAATCAGGAGTCATGCTAGCTGGCTGGCCCCATCTTTAACTGTTGAATAGAAGTGGTTGGTAGGTTCAGAAAAGATCCTGAGACATAAATGTCTTTCAGAAACTAGCTTTATTACAAGAAAGGGCCATGAGGTGAGTGTTTGCTGATCACCTAAAGCTAGTGTTGCCCCTGCCCACACTCTCTCTGGGACTGGAGAGGACTGATGGCCGGTCGTGTTTGGTGGAAGATAGAGGAGAAGAGCATTTGACAGTTTAAAATGGTTTTCAGAGGTCACATGACCTCTAGCAAGAGATAGAAATTAAAGCCACGAGAGACAGTCCTCACATCTGGACTATTAGACCCAGTGGTGTTGAGGGTCAGAGAACCTTGACATTTCTTAGAAATATATTAGTGGTAAAATAGTGTTAAAGAAAAGCAGGGGACTGGTGAGCTGGCTCAGTAGGTAAAGGTGCTGGCTGCCCAGCCTGATGACCTGGGCTTAATCCCCAGAGTCCCCTTGGTGAAGGAGAAGACCAACACTGACCTCCACATGCATGGTATGGTGTATATACGTGTGTATGTGTGTGTATGTGTATGTGTGTTCATCCACAGACACAGATAAAAAGTCAAAATTCAGTCTACTCAGGTGGCGCTTGCACTGGCGCCTGCAGCAAGGCAGTTTGTCAGCTGTGTGGAGAGAAGGTTTTCTTCAGGACAAACTAAGATAATGGTGGCTGTAAAAGAAACCAAGCAGCAGTTGGTTTGGAGAGGAAGCTGACAATTGCCTTCAGGACTCAAATTTACTAGAGTGAGAGAGGGCATTGAGGCCGTGATGGGGCCTAGGGGCAGGAGGGGAAACACCGGATGACATAATATGTGGAGAGTCAAACATGGTTGGGTCTTAAAGGGAAGGGCAGGCTTTCCCTTAAAGCCTGAAGAGAGGGAGAATGAATGGATGAGTGAATGAACGAGATGAGAAAATGAATGAATGAAAGAGATGAGAAAATGAATGAATGAGTGAAAGAGATGAGAAAATGAATGAATGAGTGAATGAACGGGATGAGAAAATGAATGAATGAATGAACGAGATGAGAAAATGAATGAGTGAATGAACATGAGAAGGATGTTGGGGGTGGGGCTAGAGCAGCCTCTTTTTAGAGCTCACTTTTAGAGCTATCTCTGAGCCCAGAACAAAGGAAAGGTCTGGCTTTTTATTACCTTTTAGGGGTGGTCAGGAGTTTCCCATCATGGAATTTAGTTCAGTATAGCTATGTGTGACCAGGAACATGGAGGACCCAGGTACCATAAGGCTAGAGCTGGCGAGTCCCGTCACAGGTGCTTCTAACTGTTCCAGAGGGAGCCGCAGGGAGGCGTGATCTGATCCTTGGTCCGAAGGTGCCATCCTTGTGTTCTAATGGACGATATGGGAGCCATTAAGTGCTCGAGGAAGCTGAGCTGATGGTCCTCCTACTCCTTACAACTAACGCGTGTGGCCGCATAAAGCTGCCCCTAGAACAGGTGGAAACGCTGGCGTCTAGAAGAGTTCCTAGCACTTCTTTGGGTTGGCACCTAAGCCACACATGCGATCCTTTTCCTCGTCCTCCTTCCTTCGACCCAGCAGCCGCCAAGGTTTATGGACGCCAGCAGTACGTGATGGTTCTGTCGAAAGGGGATCTCATCCTACAGATGCAAAGATAAGCGTTTGGAGCTGTCGTTTCTGGTTCAAGATGCCAATGCCAGACATTTATTTTTAAGATTTCCATTGGTGTGTGTGTGTGTGTGTGTGTGTGTGTGTGTGTGTGTGTACGCACGCGCATGCCATGCTAAATGGGGTGGGGATCAAGGGACAGCATGCAGGAGCTCTGGTCTTCCACTTGGGGGACCTGGGAATTGAACCCAGGTTGTCAGACTTGGCGCAGAGGGTGATGGCAGCTGATGCCATCTCACCAGCTTGTCACTGGGAGTCCCGCCTTTCCTTAAGTCGGGCTGAGACTTGCTCTTCACACCAACAGCACTGGGTAGCAGCAGTGCCCAGCTTTGTGCTGGGAGCTGTAACTGAGTTGATGCGATCTGAGTCCGCTCTGAAGTCAGGGATCCAGAGGGAACTCTTCATTGCCAGATGTGTAGTTTTTCTGTGCAACTGAATCTCTCTCCAACTCTCTTCAGGTAAAAAGGGTGTGTACCTGACTGACATAACACCCCAAGGAGTGGCCATGAAGGCGGGTGTCCTGGCCAACGACCACTTGATTGAAGTAAATGGAGAAAACGTAGAGAACGCCAGCCACGAGGAAGCGGTGGCAAAGGTAATCCAAAGGGCGCATTTCTCACCTCTGGTGCTAACAGGGCTCTGTCCTCCCCTTTTGTTTCCATTTTTACATTTGCTTGTAGCAACTGCATGTGAAAGTAATAGAAACTTCCAGAAATAGACAGTTCATAAGTTCAAATAACTATTACTACAATACAGTGTGATAATGGACTTATTATTTATTGTTAGTCACCGTGTCCAACTTGTAAGCTCAACTATCATGGATTAATGTGCAGAGGCAGAAACAGCCCAGATGAGGCCTGGTATTGTTTGCCCTCTGTGGATGGTTGTGTCGTTCAGTGACTGACGGGTGTACTGCACAAAGATGGATCTGCTAGGTGCCTTCTGGATGGTGGTGTGGGTGGCAAGGGACGGATTTCATCACTACTCAAAACAAAATACAGTGCTAAGCTTTTTAGCGATTTCTGAAGTCTCCATTTAGCATTTCTATCCTGTGGGCGGTCATGGGTATCAAACTGTACCTGCCAGGTATTGGAAGGCCCACAGAGTGCTGGCACCGGAGCAGGGCTCTCTTGTTGAGGTCAAGATGGAATCTTGAAAACCGACCAACCTCTCAGTAGGATGATCTGACAGAGTTGACCCTTATTTCTTTTCTAAAATGCCATTCCATCCTTCTCACCCACACATCTTTCTGGGCTCTGAGAATTTGGGCTCCCACTTGAGTTCAGTTAACATCTGTGCGGTTGGATGGTTTCCTTCCCAGTAGGTGGATAAATACCAGTCAGGCTTGGGGAGCAACTCAAACATCCGTGCTCAGGCGTGTACCCCGAGCTTTCCACGCTGCAAGGCAGCCTTCCTGCCAGCGTGGTTTGTGGCGGCCCCTGCCCCTCATCTGTGTGCACTTCTGCAGGTGAAGAAGGCAGGGAGCCGTGTCGTGTTCCTCCTCGTGGACGAGGAGACCGCCAAGTGTCACAGTGAGCAGAAGACACAGTTCAAGAGGGAAACAGCCAGTTTGAAACTGCTGCCCCATCAGCCCCGGGTGGTGGTGATCCAGAAGGGAAGCAATGGCTACGGATTCTACCTGAGGGCCAGCCCTGAACAGAAAGGTGAGACACAGGACAGCAGACCAAGTCCCGAAGCCCTCCTCTTCAGTGCTGGGCCATCAAGCTCCTGCCCCACAGGGGAGCTGCCGGGGAGTAGCAGGCAGAGCTCCCATTGTCCCAGGTGGCTTGATACTGGAGTCTCAGTTTCTGTAATGAGTAGTCAGGCAGAATTTAGGATCTGGATAGACTGGCGGGACTAACTTGGCTCTCTGAAAGAAATCTTAATTCAGAGCATTTGCTGATTCCTGGGGTGTAAACACCCCAACGTTTTGTGACCTCACGTTGCCAACATGACCTTCAGTGGAAGGTTGAGCAGTTTGCACAGAATCGGCCTCGGGAACTTCCTTCAGGAATCTCATGCTGGGAAAAGAGAAAGTTTAAGTTTTGGGGGTGGGGGGCCCCAGAAGGAATTCACAACTTATCAGACCACCTTGCAGAAGAGGACAGGATGGACCAGTGGTGGTGGGGTCTTAACCTGACTTTAGAACCCTGAAGATAGACTTGAAGGGGTCTCTAGATCCCTTTGTCCTTACCAAGGTAGCTACATTGAATAAGTCTCCCCTTTCTGCTATTAATTCGGCTGTTTTGGTCAGCTTATGGGGGGTAGTGGCTGAATTTTTGCTGGTTGGGGCACAGTCTATGACCCCCAATTAGGGCTACTAAAATGCCAGCCCGGTTCAAAGGCTGGAAGCCTTTGCTTCTTCACCTGCCTCCCTGCTTTCGCTCAGGGTCTCCCTGTGGACAGACTGACCTTGAACTTGGGACCTTCCTGCTTCCACCTCCCTAGTCCTGGCCCCTTTCCCTTCCGTGACTCACTGCTGGATATGGATTGTGGTTGTAAGTGTGCCCGCTGAGTTTCTAGGAGTTTCTTTGCCTGTCACTTTGTCCAAAGTAACCATTCAGGTACTTTTAGTAAAGGCTGGGTTCTCAGTCTTTTAAGATCTTCTCATTGTTTGAGGCTCAGCTGGGTCCAGGAACAGGCCAGAGAGTAGATTTGTGGGCCCCTGCCGTGCAGAGAGGTGGTAGGAGTTTGATTCAGCATGCCTTTTATACCTATGTTTTCAGGCCTGGGATCCAGCAGAAATTCCAGAACTTATTGTTTGGAGACTTTTCTGGTAACTTTTCTTTGTGTGGGGAGGGTAGGCCAAGTCATCAAGGACATAGAGTCTGGGAGCCCGGCAGAGGCAGCTGGCTTGAGGAACAATGACTTGGTGGTGGCTGTCAACGGAGAGTCTGTGGAAGCCCTGGATCACGACAGCGTGGTGGAAATGATTAAGAAGGGCGGAGAGCAAACTACACTGTTGGTGGTGGACAAAGAGGCAGACAGCATCTATAGACTGGTAAGTTAGTTCATGCATTAAGGCTGGGTCCCTTCACTCACGCCCCCCGCGCCCCAACTTTGAGCTGAGTTACTGTTCTTCAGCCTGGAAGGGGCATAACAACCATTAAGATCAAATTGTGGCTCACATTGGTAGTGACGTGAGTTTTAAATGAGTTAAATTCCTGGACTAAAATTTTGAATTTGTAAATTAGCTGAAGAATTACTAAGAACATGAATCTGAAACTGGACAGAGGTAGCCTGGATGTTTCCAAGCTGGCACAGACATAAATGGATTTATTTGGTTTTAGATTCATTTTTATGTGTGAGTCTGCATGTGTGTATACACATGTGCATGCATGCACATGGTTAGAAGAGGGTGTCAGATCTCCTGGAGTTGGAGTTACAGGAGGTTGCAAGCACTGGGAACTGAACTTGGGTCCTCTGTAAGAGGTGAGCGCTCCTAACTGCTGAGCCGTTTCTCCAGCCCTGCTTTGGGGATGTGATATTTCTGGTCAGCAAGCTTCCTCTGTCTTGAGTAAAGATCTAGAAAGTTTATTAGTTTGTTGTTGATGATGATGCAAAACCACAGCTCTCACCTCAGAAGGAATAGGAATTTATTTTGGAGTTAAATTGGAGTGGCCATGGTGCAAGAACATAGATTTAGGTTACCCCAAGTCCCACCATGCTCCAACATGGGGACAATTTAATGGAGTTTTTATAGTAACAGAACAAAGAAAGATATAATAAACCAAGGCCTAAAAATACATTTGTGGAAACAGAGGCAGGTTACAGCGAGGCAGAGGCCCCAGACACCATGTGACAGCAGGTAGCCCTTTGGTTGACGAAGGACAGGTTTTATTGATACACTCCACCTGGCTTATCAGAATGTTAGAGGTGGGCTAGAGATCACCCTAGAGAAATCAGGCTCCGAACCTGCGGCCTCCCAACACCTCTGCAGTGCTGGACGCTCTGATCACTGGAGACATAGCTGCCATCCGGGGGTTCTCACCCACACTGTCCTTGGTAAACATAGTAGAAACTGGCTCACCTTGAACAAGCCGATGAAGAGCCCCACTCCCTCTTCGTATTATGCCAGCTGTTTGCAGGTGGTGAGGCTTTTAAAAAAAATTGTTCTCATAACTTTTAAATTATGTGCAGATGTGTGGCTGTGTGTGGGCATGCGTACAGAAGAACAGAGTCCAGAAGACAGTGTGGGATCCCCTGGAGGGGGAGTTACAGGCAACTGTGAGCCGTCGGATGTGGGTGCTGGGAACCAGGCTTGGGTCCTTTGCAAGAGTGGCATGAGCTCTCCACCACTGAATATCTCCACCCCCAATGTTAATGTTTTATGCTACTCTATCATGAGGACTGGGGTTCAGTCTAGTTTAGCAGATGTCTGGGGTCCAAGTGCCATCTGTCTTGCTGAATGTTGGTCACAGGGATAAATAGTCATCTTCTGTGTGTTACACAGTAACAGAAGTTCCTCAGGGCCGCGGCATAGGGAGGAAGAGTTTGGGTGGTGCTGCTGACCTCTTTTTAGTGTTTGGAAACTAAACTTAGACATCCAGCTTAGAAGAGACTCGCCAGTATCGGAACTCAAGTTCTCAGAGTCAATTCACCAGACCATATATGTTCTCTTCAATCTTGATTAGGTTTTTTTTTTTTTTATTCATTATGTATACAATATTCTGTCTGTGTGTATGCTGCAGGCCAGAAGAGGGCACCAGACCCCATTACAGATGGTTGTGAGCCACCATGTGGTTGCTGGGAATTGAACTCAGGACCTTTTGGAAGAGCAGGCAATGCTCTTAACCTCTGAGCCATCTCTCCAGCCCCTTGATTAGGTTTTTCAAGATACTTTTGTAAACAAGATTAAAGATTTAATTGGATGGTAGAAAAAAAGAATGGATCTGTTAGCTCGCTGAATAATCACACCTAGAGAATCTCTGGTATTGGGAGAATGTCAGCCGTGGCACACATACATCCCAACTGATTACACTGGGATGGAGACATGTTTAATGTATTCCCCGAGGAGTTAGAGGAATGCTGGACAACTGACAGGAGGATGTGATTAACATTCAGAATATCCAGCCTGGGGCTGGGGCGATAGCTCAGTCCAAAGTCCTCACCTAGGATGAGGATCTGAGTTTGCTCTCCAGTGCCTCTGTAACAAAGCCGGGTGTGGTGGTGTGGGCTGTAATCCTAGTGCTGGAGAGGTGGGGACAGGAGGATTCCTGAGCCCAGGGGCTGGCCAGTCTAGCCTAATGGGGGAGTGCCAGGCCACTGAGAGAGCCGGTCACAGAAGAGGCAAGGTGGAAGGACACCCAAGGTTGTGTGTGTCCCTGCACACCCAGGAACACACACCCTCCTATTCAGATTAGGAAGAATAAAAACAAAGACAGAACCGAGATGGTTTTAAAGTATTATTCTAACTTGAAAGTAAATTGAATAGGAAATGTCGAGAACATATTTCGTATCCAGAAAGCTTCTCCCCCACCATCCCCAAACAATTTAAGATTACATTAATTGGCTTCTCGAGGTAGTCAGACCAGCCATGGAAACACCAGCAGTGGGATTAAGGGGGAGCCGTCCTGAGCTCCAGCTTTCTTGGTTTGTAAGGGACCATGAAGGGTAGGGAAAGGACTAATTTAGCTGCTCCTTAGTCCATGTGAATGTTGCACATGTATGGTCGCTGAATTCATAGCGTCCAGTTCTGAGAACCTGTTCTGATAAAGTTCTGCCACCAAAAAGGTGATGACGGAGGAGACAGGACACTGGGGTTCGAGGAGAGGGAGATCGCAGGCAGAAACACGCATTACTACCCAGCCCAAATACATGTTTGTTCCTCTTTTTTCTTTCTTTTCTTTTTTAATAAATAAAGAAAAGAATTTGAAAGGCTATTTCCATGACCTAAGCTCCAAGGAGCTATTTAAGAACAACTGTAGTTGTTAGAAATGGGAACAAACTTAACTTCTGCAAGCCACGGTTTTGATGTCTGTAAGCTGATGATTTCCTTGTAATTCCCGAGGGGGAAAAACTGTATGATAGAATGATGGAACTTTCCGGGTTCAGTCTGCCCACTCTCCAAGGTGGGCTTCATGGGCTGGTGTGGGGGTGGGGTGGCTCTCTGAGACACAGTGGTGAATGAGTGAGACACTTCTAACAATTCCTGGTGGGCCTCACGAGTTCTCAAAAGGATGGATAAAGCCTTCCTGCTGCTGCTTTCATGCTGAGTGCTGACACCAGCAGCCATTCCCACGCAGGGGTAATGAGTCACCGCCTTCCAGCCTCCAAGGCGGGCTGTCAACATCACTGAGGGGGGGAATGGGGCTGAGCAGCCGGGTACCCGGCTTCTAAGGTGATGAGGGCAGGAAGGCAGATCATATTCTCGCTAAGCTCCTACAGTAGTGAGGTGGACAGTGTTCCTCCCACATTGATTAGTAAATGTTCTGGACACCTGCTGAACTCAATTTAACTGCTGAGCAGGTCCATAGCACACCCAAATCTAGCCCCTCAATCAGGCGAAATCCTCAGCCAGCTAACTCTATTAAAATACAAATTAAAAAAAAATCAAGATGGGGATTTAGCTCAATTGTTAAAGTGCTTGCCCCAAAAGGGCGAGGACTTTGATCCCCAGGACTTGTGCTAAAATGCTGAGCTTGGCACAGTGCCTGGGAGGCAAAGATAACTCCTGGGGATGCTTGGCAGGCCAGGCTAAACTACTGGATGAGCGGCAGGCCAAAAAAACCTGTCTCAAGTTGGCAGGTGTTCCTGGGGATACCTAGGCATGGGAAGCAGGAAAGTACCAGAGCAAACTGGAACACAGGCATCAGGGGTGCGCCTGCTCAAGCATCCAGTTCCTTTCCTGTTCTCTCTGTATTCAAGGCCATCATATTGTGGCTGTGACAGTGGGAGGGACCAGAAGTATTTAGGAACAGGCAGAAGCTTGGTGGGAGAGAAGTGCTAAGATAATTACAATAAACAGCCAAGTAAGTTGAGCATAACTGAAGCCAGCACTAGAGCTGGCACGCAGCTGAGGATGGAATCCATCATTGCCACCGTATGTGGTCACCTCTCCATTATTAGTGTGTGGAGCTGGCCTTTTCTGATGGCTTTGTGTCTTCAGTTGGCCACAAAAATGTTCTGTCTTTTGGTTTTATTGAGACATGGTTTCTCTGTGTAGCCCTGGCTGTCCTAGACCTCACTCTGTAGACCAGGCTGGCCTCGAACTCAGAGACTCACCTGTCTCTGCCTCCCAAGTGCTGGGATTAAAGGTGTGCGCCACCACCGCCCACTACCTTTTAGGTTCTATAGCGTGCTTAAAGACAGTTTCACTGAAGGGCAAAGGAGGGCTGCTTGGAGCAGCCTCATAAGTGTCCCCATGTGAGTGTAGGTGGTGTTTTGTGATTGGCCTGCTTTGGTGGAGTTAAGCTAGCAATTCTGTTAGATAAGCTTGCGGTTTGGTACAGAACCCTATACTGTTCCTATCTTATGCACCTGTATGTGTCTATACACATGTTTCTACTTCTCTGGCTGTGGTGGAGAATCTTCGGAGTCTACGATCGAAGAACAGACATGGATGACACCCTGTGTATTAAGCCAACACGGTTGATGAAGTGTAACTACTCATATATTTTTTCCCCCTTCTTTTCAAAAGGCTCGTTTTTCTCCCCTGCTCTACTGCCAAAGCCAAGAACTGCCTAACGGTTCTGTCAGGGAAGCTCCAGCTCCAGTCCCTGCTCCTCTGGAGGCCACGAGCTCAGATGCCACAGAGGATGCGGGAGATTACAAGCCCAAGCTCTGTAGGCTGATCAAAGTGGACGACAGCTATGGCTTCCACCTTAACACCATTCAGGGTCGGCCAGGCTCCTTTGTCAAAGAGGTACGGTAACTGGTCCTGGCAGCGGGTAGACACGGCCAGTTAGGGTCAGCACATCCAGGGCAAGCCATGAGTTGACACGCTAGTTGCGGTCACATTCCCCACCTCGGGGAGTGCGACCTGTCTGCTTTTGTGCATGTGTCAAGGTGCCCGTACCCTGCAGGAGTGGCAGTGAGACCACTGCAGCTCTCAAGTTAGGGAGGGCAGTTATGATTCATGGTGGTGTGACCCTGACAGGTCTCTTGGTGGGTGGGAGATTGCAGCGGGTGGGAGGCAGACAGATGCATGCACCGTGCGGAGAGAGCTTGCGTGGAGAGTTGATTTAGTAGGTACTGGGAGAGGTTTAACGGTAAGGGAATTATGGAAGGAAGAGAGAAAAAGAGATAGAGAGAGACAGAGGAAAGAAGGGGGTAAGGGAGAGGCACAGATCAGCTTGCCTTGGCAGGGAAAGGGGGAGATTGGGGTAGGCAGAGTTTATCTCTTAAAGGGACAGGCTATCCATGTGACAGGCCAGGCCAGCAGATTTATAATTATAACAGGGGCCTAATGCCTTCAACCCAAAGATGTTCAGTATGGTGCTCGACCAGTGTGGAGTAGAGGCGACATCCTCACCCATGTTTGGAACTGACACTCACAGGTGCAGAAGGGTGGCCCGGCTGACAAGGCTGGGCTGGAGGATGAGGACATCATCATTGAAGTGAATGGGGAGAGTGTGCAAGACGAGCCCTACGAGAGGGTGGTGGACAGGATCAAGGGCAGCAGCGAGCACATCACCCTCTTGGTCTGTGGAAAGAAGGCCTACGACTACTTCCGAGCTAAGAAAATTCCCATCGTTTCCTCCATGGCTGACCCCCTGGTTGCTAGCCCTGGTGGCGAAGGAGAAACGGCGGCGGCAGCGGAGTCCCAGCCTGACTCCCACACAGCAAAAGAGCGAGTGAGTGGCGACTTGCTTCCCCGGGACACAGTCCCCCAAAGTAACACGGGGTAGTCAACCTGTCAGGGTTCTGTGAGGAGAGGAGGCTGTACGAGGACACATCTGTTGTCCTCTTAGACATGTGCCCTCAGTATGGAGCGCAGGCTGGTCTAGAACTCAGTCTCCTTGTCTTGGCCTCCCGTGTGCTGGGATTGTGGCTTGTGAAGTTATTTTCTGGGCATGCGGTTGGCAAGCCATTGATGAAGCTTTTATCAGGAACATGACAGAGACCACCAAAAGAACCCTACTGGATTCTGTAGAGCCAGCTCTGGCTCTGCCACACACTGGGATTTCCTGGCCCTGTGCTTTAGCTTTATAGAACAGGGCTATGTGTACAGCCGTTTTCAGAATGAAGTGTTCGGACAGCATCTGGCTCACAGCGAGTGAAAACAGAGGTGGCTGGGGCAGTATTAAGTGGCAGGATTTACAATTATTTTTGTCAGAATTTTTTCTAGTCAATTTTTTTCCTTTATAGATGAACTTGGGATTTAAAAATGAACTGACATCCAAGTTTATAAAAGGAAATTTATGGTAGTCGGGCTTCTGATGAAAATCTCTCTGCGCTGTCCTTCCCACTGTATTATTCTACTGATTGGTACTGTCAATCATAGCACTATAGTGTCCTATAGAAAACCGGTTGCATGTATACATAGATATAAACACACACACACACACACACACACACACACACATATATATGACAACGACTTTGCACTGAATAGTAACAGTTTGCATTAAAAAGGAAGCCAAGAATAGATGCCAACTCATGCCTTCTAGAAGTGCACGGCTCTCCTCCCTGCCTTAGACATGCAGTCTAGCGCACGCCACGCTTCCCTGCTGCCCACACCCTCAGGTGTAAACCCTTGGTTTTCTCTTACACAGACTTACAGCACAGCCTCGCTTTCTTCTTCCAATTCTGAAGACACAGAGATGTGATGAGAAGGAATGATGGTTTTGGCTGCTGGATTTCTTCCACGTCTAGGAACTGCCTTTCCAAGGAAGGAGCTCTCTGCTGACCCAGTTAGACCTTTGGAATCACTTGTCCCATGTGACTGTCTGCTGTTGGAAGGGCTGCTCAACCTAGCTAGAGGGAGCCGCCAGGTTCTTTATATGTGAAATCTTCCAAAGCGCAAATTCCCACCGCTGTTGATGAAAGCTCTTCTGTATGCTTCTTGAGCACTGGAGCTATTCGTTTGTGTGTGAGTGCGGCTAATTAAAGGGTCAAGCAGACGTCCCGTGAGAGGCATGCTTCTGTAGCAATGCTGTGCCTAAGCAGCTTTAGATTAGCAAAGTGCTATTCGAGTTGCTTGTGACTTCCCTGCTGGCTAACAGGATCTGAATTTGAACAATGCCTTTGTTCTCTATAAACATTTCATGCTTTTCCATTTGCTTCTAGAAGCCCCAAATGGCAAAATAAATGCTATGACCTTAGTAATAAAAGGAGACTTCCAGGCAATACATTTCAGAATTGTCTTATACTGCATTGAGTATTAAAACACCACCACCTTCCTTCTATAAACGGAGAGCTTGTGTTCCAGGACAGGACAGGGCTTGTTGCAGCTCACAGCAGCCCAGTGTCTCATCCCACAAGAGAGGAAAGGACCCGAGACCCCACCACTGATCAGTGTAGGACAGCCACGCTTCACTGATCAGTGTAGGACAGCCACTCTTCACTGATTTAAAGGAAAATAACACATGGCACACCTGAATCTTCTGGTAAAATTCCTTTTCCAGAAAAGAACAGACAATCTTTGGGTATTTTTTTTCTGGGTAAAGTCGGGTGGGGAGGGAGAGACGTATTCACATTAGACCACAATAACACAGCACACCAAGCTGGGACTGAAAAGTAAACCCAAGGCCACAGTGTTACAAACTCTGATTTTACTAAATTTTTCAAAGGAAGGCACCTGAGGAGCACCAGGGTCTCCTCCGGCCCTGACCCTCACCCTCCTCATTCACACAGCCTCAGACCCACACAGGCTCCCTGCCGAATGCTGTGGCGGGGGAGGGGGGATTGCTCCCTCCTGTACCTCAGTCTAAGTCACTTAGGACTCCAGGATCGCAGGAGGATGGCGCAGGAGGATGGCGCAGGAGGATGGCGCAGGAGGACGGCGTGTGCTGGAGGCAGACTAAACCGCCCCAGCAGCTCCTCTGCGTAAAGGATTTAAGACCCTGGTAGCGCCCACTGTGTCTCCTTTTCTCACAGTTTGCAGTGGGTCTCAGTTCAGGGTGCCATATGTTTCTCTGGTGCCTGCTTGTGAGCCAGATAGAGGAACAGGATACTGGAGAGGGCACTGACGAGGAAGATGACATCAAACCAGCGGTGATAGAAGTTGAACTGGAGTTCTCCCAGGACTTCTGTGATTATGGTGCGGTATTCTGGGGGCATGCTCATTCGGATCAGCAGCACGGAAGAGACGAAGTACATGCCCTGCAAAGTTGAGTCAATTAATTCAGAAGCTACTCGGTGTTTCCAGGGACAAGCCAGAGCAAACTTTAATACTGTTTTTAAAATTTACTGGATTTGGAGAGACTACAGTGGTTAAGACTGGCTGTTTTTCAGAGGATCTTGGTTTGATTCCTAGCACCCGCCCGGGGCGGCTCACCATCTGTACCTCTAGTCCAAGGGGCCTGAACGCCCTCTTCTGGCTTCTATGGGCACCAGGCACACACATGATATATATACATACATGTAGGCAAAACACCCATATACATAAATGAATGAAAATTCTTAAATGATTTGTGTATACAGGTGTGCGTCTTCCTCATGTGCACGTGGGTGTGTGGGTTTGCGTCTTCCTCAGTGTGTACATAGGTGTGTGGGTGTGCGTCTTCCTCGTGTGCACATAGGTGTGTGGGTGTGCGTCTTCCTCAGTGTGTACATAGGTGTGTGGGTGTGCATCTTCCTCGTGTGCATCTGATCAGAGGACAACTTGCCAGAGTTGGTTCTCCTTCTACCACGTGGGTCTGGGTACAGAACTCAGGTCATCAGGCCTGTAGGCAACCATGACGACCCACTACTGAACAAGCCATCGTACAGGCCCAACTGAGACAGTTTAAACATTTCTGAGCTGGAGATGGCTCAGCGGTGACATGTGCACCTGCTTTTGCAGATAACCGAAGTATGGTTCCTAGCACACACGTCAGGTGCCTTACAACTGCCTAGTGCAACTGGACTAAGGTATACATACAAATACATATCCTCCCCAACAGAACAAAACCCACACATTTCTAAGCTGGCTGTGGTGGTGCATGTCTGAAATCCCAGCACTTGGGAAGGAGAAACAGATCAGGAGTTCAAGACTACCCTTCACTATGTAGAAGACTTGAGGCCAGCAAGGACTACACGAGACTGTCTCAAAGACCCTCCCCAACAAAATCACATTTCTGGCATTTTACAGTCCTGGGCACACAGGAAGATCAGTACACTCACCATTATCTGTGCTAACAGCAGGACGATGACGTTGGAGGACTTACTGCTGGAGATGGCATAGAAGAACTGTGGAGAGAGGGAGGGGTGCGTGAACAGCATGCTACACGGTTAGCCTTTAATAGCTTCTGTTTCCCGGCACAAAAACACAGCCAGTTCAGAGGTTAAGGCTACAGAGAGGGACTAAAATACCAGAGAAACCAGTTTCCCCCTGAGATGTTTGGTGGTTTTATGTGTGAAACAACAAAGTAATCCTCACTGTTAAATTTCAGAAACTCTAATGCCTTCGACATCACAACACTAAACCACAATTTTGGGCCACTCCAAGTATGCAGCTGCTGAGCTCTCCTTGGACTGTGCTAGATCCTGGGAGTCCCTTCCTCTCAGTTTCTCTCTCAGTGTTTGGACCTTCTACCAGAGAGGATCCACTTCTCACCACCACGTGGTCTTCTTATGTTGCTCAGAAAAGAGCTGAGTGTTCTTATCTTCCTCACCGTGACTTCCAATCATTCTAACCCTGAGTGTCTGACTGGCGTTTTCCCTAAGTACCTGCTGAATACCATGTGCCAGGTTTGGCTATGGGTGATGACAGCTATAAGGGATCCCTGATCTCTATGACCGCTGGAATGGCCTGTGGCTGGCAGATGACGCCTTACCTTACCCACACCTTGCAGACAAGTTTAATAGTCTCTTTATTTTTCTGGATGTCCTCTGAGTTGTTCAAGACTAGTGTGCAGGACCTAACTCAGAAGGCATGTAATTAAATAAGGATCTAAACACTGTGGTGCACCATACCTTGGTCAGAGTGATCAGCAGTCCTCGGATGGATGTGACAATGATTATTCCAACCAGAATGAAGGAAATATGCTGGGACCAGAACTTGACCTGCCATCAGAACAGGAAGTGCAGCAGGACATTAGTTCCAGGCACAGCCGAGAGCCATGTAAACTCTGATTACTTGTGTGACCATGAGAATGAATTCCATTAGGTTCCTCTTGGCTTGTTCTGAAGTAAATACTTACAGGTGGTAGGTGCTTATGGGAAGACTGCATTGGATCCCTTTATTAGCAGGCTTAGTCAAGTCTTAAGGGTACAGAGAAGCGAGGGAAAAAAAAAACACTAATCAGAAACCCCACAGTGATGAGAGGGTCCTACTGTGAGACCCACAGCTGGTAAGAGGGTCCTACTGTGAGGCCCACAGCTGATGAGAGGGTCCTACTGTGAGGCCCACAGTGATGAGAGGGTCCTACTGTGAGACCCACAGTGATGAGAGGGTCCTATTGTGAGACCTACAGTGATGAGAGGGTCCTACTGTGAGGCCCACAGTGATGAGAGGGTCCTACTGTGAGGTGTGCAGGAGGGATTACTGGAAATGAACTCAGTAGCACCCTGATTGTTTTCAGTGCTGTGAATGAAGCAGTGCTGATCACACAAGGCTTCCAGGAGTAAAGAGCAAAGACACTACAGTAAGACTACACAGGTAGGTTCTTAGAGAGTTTCACTTGAACCACACAATGGAGCTCTTTTTCTTGTACTGCTTGACAGGGAGAAGCAGTTTTGGGAACTGTTCTTGACTCTGTTCTCTGGTATATGAGGCCGAGGCCCTTCCTATGTGTAAAAGGCTTGTTATTATTTGAAAGCAAGAACATGGAGGAGTAGACAAAATCAGGCTGGAACAGATAAGTGAGCAGCCTCAGAGCGCCTACTTCTCAAAGTGTAGCCCAGGAAAGACAACATTTGTTTCTGAGACAGGATTTCACTGTGTAGCCTTGCCTAGCCTAGCCCAGAACTTGCTATGTAGACCGGGTTGGCCTTGAATTCAGAGATTTACCTGCCTCTGCCTCCCTAGTGCCACCGCTTCCAGCAAGTCTGGAAAGCCAAGTGAAATTTAAATGAGAAAATCACACAGGAATCAGTAATAAGGCACATGGACCACTGGAATTCCATATGACCCGAAGGAAGAGATTCCTTGGTCTGTCACAAGCAGAAAGAATACTGTCACAAGTAGTTAAGCTACTGTTAAAAATGTGTTCTTTAGTGGTTGGGGAAATGGCTCAGTGGGTCAGGGTGCTTGCTGTAACAGCAACAGGACTTGAGCTGAAATTCCAAACTCTCGTGTAAGAGCCAGGGATGGCTGTGTGTGTCTTAACAACAGCACTGGGAGTCAGGGACAGGCAGACCCTGTACGGCTGAAATGTCAAGCCCCAGTTCAGTCAGGGAGGACTAGCCACAGCATCCTCCTCTGCCCCAGTGAGGGCTGCGAATCTGCAGCCAACCTGTGCTACACAGGGAGACCCTCCCTAAAAGGAACAAAAGCATCCTTGGCGTTGCCTCTTCAGGACTGCAGCTCAGTGCGCTTGCTCATTTTATCTAGCAGATCCTGAGATGAGGGACGTGCTATGCGGAGATGGAGGACCAACGGCAACACACACCCCTCACCCAGGCTCAGAGGAAGCTTAGCAGTCCACACAGGACAATGAAATGTGACAGCGGTCTTACTGTCAGCCTGAATGATGTCATCTAGAAACCACGTTATACTATGAATAAAGACATTGAACTTGAGATAAGGTGTGTGTATGCCTGGTCTTATGAAATAGGGAGAAAAGAAAAAAAAAATCCCTAACTTTGTGCATAGGTAACAATTTGACTTTAGTCCAAGGCCCACCTGACTCGACTGACAAAGGTCGCTTCTTACAGTAGAAACCACTTCAGCACTATTTCAGCACACTAATTAGCTGTTAATTTTCTACCAGGAGATCAAAGGTGAGTTGAGAGCGTGGAGAGCTCGCTGAGTATCACAGAAAAGATCTGAATACTTGGTGGAGAGAAACCGGCAAAGTGGTAGCTGGCTGTGGGCAGGCCGAGGAGGCCCTGTAGCAGCAGGTGGCACCCAGGTCACTGTTATGGCTTTACAGTAGAAAGCTAAATCGGACCATTTACAAATGTGCCAGGTGAGCTGTCAACACACAGACAGAAGGACCCAAGTTCAGGGGTTAAAACCTGAGTGTCAAGCTACGGCTGGATGGAGCAGCAGGAACCAAACCAGGGTCTAGAACGGCTCTTACGTCAAATTGGATCCCTAGGTAATTCACGGTGATCTCAATGCCTCTGGTGACAGGGTCAGTCTTCCCAACTCGATCAAGAACAATATTGATGGTTGCCTGCAGAGACAGAGCTGTATGTCAGAAGACCTTTCACCACTGTCTCAAAGAGTGACACAAGCCCCGAAGGTCCAGGGAGCAAAGTCTCTTGCCACCAAACCTGACCACTTAAACTTGATCCCTGGGATTCACATGGTGGGAGCGAGAGCTGACGCCTGTTAGTTGTCCTCTGATCACCACACATGTCCATGTCACATGTGCTCTAACACACACACACAAATATAATTTAAAGGTTTTTAATAAAAAATATTCCACATGAATTAATGAACATATCTTACAGGTTGATGTTTCCTAAAACACATTTTAATCCTTCTTCCAATCTAATGCATGAGCAGGAAATCTATTTTGTCTGCTCACACACAGGCAAATGAGTCTCTAGCCCATATTTATTTTCTGTAAAGAGTCAGGGGCAATAAAGCACATGTGTTCTATGATTCCGAGGTCAGAAGCTAACGTCTGGCAAACGAAGTTAGAGTAAGAACCAAGCACTGCCAGGGTCGTTTGCTGAGGCAATTCTGTGAGTGCTCTCAGAGCTACGGCAGGAGGAGCACAGCTGTGAGGGACACCAGCTGACAAACGAGAGCGCGCGGCTGACAGACACCTGATTCATCCCAGCTGCGGCAGCTGAAAGACCAGGAGGGCAGGAAGAGGTGGGACAGATGCCAAGCCAAGCGCCACGTTAAACCCAACCACCAACAACACCACTAAACGTAAGGAGTCTAAATTGTGGGTCAGCACACTCAACCCCTGTAGCATGACAGCAGCCATGACAGTAAAGCACTGGGCTTGGCTCTGTGCCAATATAATCTTATTTACAAAGGCAAAGCAGAGCTGGGTTTGCCCGAGGACCATAGACTGTTAATCTCTGGTTTAAACCCACCAGTGAAATGCCAGACGGTCAAATTGAATTAAAAAAAAAAAATCAAAACCTGATCCCTGTATATGTCGTCCATAAGAAACTCACTTTAAATATGAAGACACAATTAGGTCAAAGGTAAAAGGATGGGAGGAGATACATCCCAGCAGCACCAGTTCAAAGAAGGCAGTGTCTCTGTTAATATCACATAAGGACTTCACAGCAGAAACGTTGCCAGGGTGGTGTCAGAAGGGTCATTTTATAATCATGTGGTAGTGCCCTTGCACACTGCGTAGGTGTGCGAAGTTAAATCCTCTAAACCAAAGACTTAACTGTGTGACTCTGGTCATAAAATACCAGCAGAGGGGAACCCAACACAACCGGGGCACGGGGACTGGAGCAGACATGCCGCCTGACTGCTAGTGAACCTGGGACTTCTTTCGGGTTTAATAAAAATGTTCAGTACTTGACTGAGGTAATGGTTCTGGTTTGGTAGAAATGTTCAAAGCTGACTATGGTGATAGTTGTACAACTCTGAAAACATCAACAGCTACCGGGTTACACTTGCTTCTCAGGCTTGACAACACGAGTTCAATCCCCAGACCCGCACAGAGGTGGGAAGAGAGGACGGCCTCAAAGTTGTCCTCTGACCTCCACAGGTGCGCCTGGGCAAGCAACTCCCTTAAGAACGAAGTTTAAAAGTGAAGCATGTGTCTGTCACATTAGTCAGATGCCCCACCCTAATGTGTCTGCCTAAGAGAAAAGAGTGCATATGTCCACACACAGTCTTGTATGTGTGTGTTCACGGCACCACATGTGACACCCCCAAACAGGAAACAACCAGATATCTACTATTGGAGAATGGGTTTGCAAACTGTGGCACAGCCACACCACAGAATCCTGCTCAGCAGTAAGAAGGAACAAATTACTGTTCACACAGTAAACTGCCATATTCCAACAATCAGGCTGAAGATAGAAAACAAACAAAAGCAAGGCAGAAAAAGTACGCGCACTGTCTGGTTACATCCATATAAACACCTAGAAAATATAGACTAATACACTGTGACAGAAAAAAAGACTAGCCGCCGCCTCAGGACTGGAGATGGGAGGGAGCATTCTGGGTGTGCACGGAAATTTGACCATGATGGGTTTTCTCTATCGGAACAGAATAGCAGCTATGGTACAGATGTACCTGGTGTCAAAACTTACCAAACTGTGCATTTTTAAAATGCACATAGCTCGGTACATGCCTATTGCAGCTGAATGCAGCTGCTGAACAGGTGGCATGCTCCCTAGAGGCTGCAGCTCTGGAAGGATCGAGGACCGCAGCTCTGCCTTCTCTCCCAGGATGCATCAGACTCTAGAGCGTCCTGTGAGTGTGACTGACTCTAGCCCCCACTCACCCGCACTGATCAAAATGAGCTAACGGGCTGACAAAGCTGTTCTTTGTACAAACCGCCCCAGCAGGAAACTCACCCAACCAGACCAGGACATTAGCCTTCTCACTACAACCACAGGACATGCGTGGACACTACAGCTAAGTCAGAGGCAGAGAAATCAATACACAACGGATAAATCAGATCACTGAGGGACAGCCAGACTGGCAAGGACAGAAAACAAGTATGACCGACAGAAGCACATCTTAGAATTATTTGTACTTAAGTTTTAGGTGCGCATTATAAAACTGGCAAGTAGCTTCTATTCTGAGTTGAAAACTGGAGTTGAGGTGAAATAATCGAGTGCTCACAGGCATTATGGAAGAGTATAAAATAAGGAACGGAAGCACCCCCTTTTCTAAGCCCTCCTAGGAGGGGGGACAGAAGGGCGGTGTGACAGTGATGTTTGGTCCAATGTGCAACTGCGCTCAGTGTTATCAGTCAAGGCCATCTAAGGCCTGCCACTCCCTGAAAGTCACCAAACTCTGACCATTAAAAACACCATTGCTGAGACAGTTCAGGGAGAAAGTGCTTACCACTTGCAAGCCTGAGGACCCAGGTCTGAGCCCTAGACCGGGCCCTGCTCCACCCCTAGCTGGACATGACAGTCTGAATCTGTAACCCTTGTAGTCCTCTGCCAAGACAGGAGGTAGAGTCAGAGAACTGCCTGAAGTCCGTGGGCCAGCTGGCCGGGAGTGCTCAGCTAGCGGGGAGGGCTCAGCTGGCCGGGAGTGCTCAGCTGGCCGGGAGGGCTCAGCTTAGAAGAGACTCTGCTCCAACAAAGTGGAAGGAGAGAACTGACTCCCCAGAGCATCCTCTGGCCTCTACACATGAACCTGCACTCAGCATAAACTTTATTATTACTAATAAACACTAACAAACAACAGAAATAATACATAGAAAATATTAGCAAAATCAATAATAAATAAAAATGATAAATAAATCCTATAATATACGTACCATAAAAATTTTCCAGACACAGTAAATAGAGAAAAAGTAACCCAGGAAATTGAAATACTTCCCCTTGAATGTTTTGGAGTATTCAATTCTTTCCTGGGAAAACAAAACACAAAACATGGTTTTGACAAGAGGCAAACATTCCAACAAAAGCATTCCCAAGCCTGCGACTCACTGTTGAGGCTGAGTCAAATGGTACACACGGTAGCAACAGTCAGTGACGTTACCAGGGGCAACCTGGGCTGGGCACTACCTGTCAGCCAGAGCTCCACAACCCTTGGGAGATATGGTCTAGGCCCTTCATCTTACAGATGGGAAACTGAGTCCTAGAGGTTAAACAACTTGCCCAGGGTCAGGCGGTGAGTGGGCTCAGGCCGTGCTGGCAACCCTCGGCCCTTAGAGCCACCCTGGAAGCGGCCCTCAGAGAAGCTTAGGATCGTTTGCAACCTTAAGTCTGTGTATTTCAACCACCCTGCATTTTCGGTGTGCCTTGGGAAGTCCCAGTAACACAGGCACCCATCACTCTTGTGACGGGGCTAATTTGTGAGGCAGGAAGAAGAACTGCGGCGGCCATCTTTATCCCTGGCCAGAGCAGGAAGTGGAAGGGGCCAGCCTCAGGGGTATTGAAGTCTCCCCTATCCCTCCAATTCTTTTGTTGCAAGGGTTCCAGGAATGATTTTGCCATCCCAGGAGAGATTTCCTACACATAAGCCCTCTTATCTAACGCCACTCAGCTTACTCAGGAGCACTGCCTGTTCACAGAGGACTCTGACAAGCCAGGAGGTCTTATCCTCTCTTCAACCGTGTGGTAGAACCATAGCTGTACCCTTGCTCTGTACCTTAGTAGCATACAGGTCAGCTGTTTCCAGGAAAAGCTGCCTGCTTAGTTCTTCCAGAGCATCTACTTCCTGTTGAATAAGAGTCAGATCTGGTGGAAAGTGGGCATCAAGGGTTAAACCACTGAGAAACTTCAGAAAACAGTGGAAGGAAAGGGCTCGCTTTGACTGTTCTAGAGGGCGGACGCTGGGAACTGCCAGTGTCTGGAATTTCCCACCTCAGCCAGTAGTGCTCCAGAGTAGTGCTCCAGCTCGACAGTGGGGGTGAAGGAGCACCCAGACATCTGGTTTCTCAGACAGATGCTCTCCTGAGCTTGGTGTTTGCTCAATCCCTGAGGCCTCAAATGGAGCACAGCACCAAGACCTATGATGCAGCAACTCTATGCCATCTGAGCAGTCTGTGCTGGGAGTGCGTGGCTCAGTGGCACGGAGTCACCAGGCTGGCTTTCCTCACTGCCTTCTTTAGCTCTTCCAGAAGCTACCTTCTTTACCCCCCACATTCCCACAGGACAGTTGCTACCCATCTCCCAGACAAGGAAAGAGGCTCCAATCATACACCCAGGCATGGCTGCTAGGGCCACTCGCCTCCAGGTGGGCCTGCCCTTTCCACCGCCAGATGTTGTCTTCCACACCTGGGGAGCAGTGTCACTGTTAAAGAAACAGGCGCCCAGAGAGCTAACGCCACCTTCATAAGCTTGTTAACATATTTATTAACCTACACTTTGGTTTTTCTGAGTTTTAAAGTAATGAAGATATTAAGTCCTTCATTACTTTAAGATATAAAGATAGTAATTCAAAGCTTCCTTCCTTTGTGAAATCAAAAGTGCCCTTTCGTTCCCCCCCTCACCAGGGGCTACTAGCAAGGCCTACGGCCCTCAAAGAAAGAGTGGAACAGTCACAGTCTGTCTCCCTTGAGAAGGGAGAGAGTTCCTTGAGGTTCGACTCATTGTTCTATCACTTAGCACTGTCTAGAAACAGACACAAAACAAATGCTTCAGGATTGCTTTTCTTTTTTAAAAACAAATTGATTTTACTTTTAGTTATTTGTATGGGGGAGGTGGGGTATGCCTATGAGCGCAGGTGCCCTCAGAAGGCAGAGCTGGGGGATCTCCCCAGAAACACAGTTCCAGGTGGCTATGGGTCACCTGATGTGGGTGCTAGAAACTGAACCCAAGCCTCTGCAAGAGCAGTGCACTGTCTTAGCCACGGAGCCATCTCTCCAGACCTGATTACTCGCTTTCTTTCTGCCACAGTCGCCTGGCTTCCTGTCTGGTTCTTATCTGCAGCCACATCAGAACCGTGTGGCACGGTCTATCTCAACGGCCTGCATGGGTAAGAAATGGACCCCTGCCACCACATGAATGCACCACCCGCTGCTGCAGGGAGCCACTGTGCTCTGTGGTCTTGCAGCAATGTGACACGGAACAGCAGAGCAGAACAAGTTATGGAGGTGAGAACACGGTTCCGCTCCTACATTTGCCACAAACCTCTCCGGGGCTGTTCTCATGTGTAAAATGGCAAGAATGACCTTCCAGGTCCCCTCCAGCTCAGAGGCTGCCTCTGTGGTTAGGTACCCAGGTACTTCCTATGCCCAGTGCTGGCTAGACAGGACCCTGACGCATCGGGCTCCCTAGAGGGGTCTGACCTAGCACTAGGCTTTTTCTGCCCCTGGTGCAGAGAGGAGAAAAGTCAGAGGGGATAAAGGATACTTTCGCTTCCTGGGGCTGATGCAGTCACGCTCTTCAGCATGCCCCAGAGTCCTGACGGCTTGTTTTGCACCTCCCCCCTCTGGAACATGGTTCTCCGTGCCACGGCCATCCTGAAAAGAGGAAAGCAGAGGCTGAGTGAAGAAGTGTGCCTCAGCCTCGTCCTATCCACCTTTCCACGCCACAGTTGTGTGTCTGCTGCTTCAGGACTTACGAGGGAGAGGACACTCCCAGCGGTGATGTGGCTTGGTCCAGAGGCACAGAATGTGGAGGAAGCAATATCTAAGGACCAGCTCTGCCACTTGAAAGCTGGAAGACCTACAGCTTCCTTCCCCACTCTGGATGGTTGTACAGACTAATAACAGCCAGCCTCGTCCTCGCTGTATGTTAGTATCAATTAAGGAACAAAAGACAGCTAACAGATCTAGATACAGAACCAGGCAGAGGAGGACAAAAGGAAAGGCCGATGACAGAGAGGAAAAAGGAAGATCACATAAACAGGGCCTCATGGCTCTCTGAGTCCACCTCTTTCCATGACTGTTACCCAAGCCACGGCTGGATGAAGTGACATAATGACACCACTCCCTCCACCCCTCCTCATCTGTGGAGGACTCGGTGGCCCAGTGCCAGCTGCCGGCAAGTTCTAATCTGCTCAGAGGCAATAAGAACAAGGTCCCGTGAGATCAGAAAACATACAAACGATTGCAGAGTACAACGGGCCCAAAGTCAGCCAGGGTGGATCTAGTATAGATAGGAAGGAGGCCACAGAGAAATTCAGGGAGGACATTTCCGGGTGACGAGAGGTAAAAATGGTGAGGAGAAGGCACTGGCATTGGTTTCACGTCTGGGACTCCTACAAATGGCACCAGGGGATCAAGGGCTAGGTGGCATTTCTGTGGGCTAAATTTTTAAAGTCTCAGGTAAAAGGCCATTCACAACAATGGCTGCTGGAAGAGCTTCCTCCTCAGCGAGCTCTGCCTGGGTGCTGGAAGAATGAACTAGCCCAAGCTTGGGCTTTCTGCCTTTCCTGACATATTCTCCACAACTTGGCATGCTGGGAAGACATAAAAAGGAACCAGCGAAGGCTTAGACCCACGATTCGTCAGCTCTAATGGGAGCGTGGGACTGGGCTCTGCAGTTCACAGTTTACTTGGGCTCAGCACCTGGGGTGAGCGGCAAGGCAGCTGGAAGAGGGAGCACAGAAGCCATTTCTGTTGTCCCTTCAACATGGAAAGCTGTGCTGTGGCGCTGGCTGCCTATGTGAAGGTGACGGACACCATGCTGTGCACTCTCAGCAGACAGACAAACGGAATAACCAGACGTGAAAGTTGGCTGTAGGCAGACAGGTACCCCCAGTTTTAGACAATTCACTTCTACTTTTGGTTTTAATCACCTAATTCTAATCCCATTTTGCTCTTGGCAAATAAGTTGCAGACAAAAATAAACATACACTTAAGAAGAGAAGGTGAACAGGATCAAACTTTCTGAGATGTGCTTTTCCAATGTATTTGAACAAACACACAAGCACCGTAGCCATTTTTACCTTCAGATTTCCCACTGCCTCCCTTTGTAAGGTCATCTTGTAACAAGAAAGAAGCTATTTACTATGGGTCAGATGCCGTTTAAAAATTCCTCATAGGAAAACCATAAGCAGGTAGGTGGCTGAGGTCTGGCACAAGCATGAATGAGAAGATTCTGAAAAATGTCTACTCCGTTCTTTAGAGAATATCAAACACATCATGAAAATCCACATCATCCTTGTTATGTGCAGGGCCATGCTAATTCTGCCCACTCCAATTTTAGCACACGTGTTGTTGATGCAAGCACTCTACCCTACTTTATGTCACCCTATTGTTTTACAGTTCCCATTTCTAGTTCAGCCATTACTTCTCTTTAGTTAAAAAATTTTATTATTTGTGTGTATATCCTTCAAGTATGTGGGTTTGAGGATGGAATCATATCACCAGGTTTAGTGGCAAACACTTTTACTTGCTGAACAATCTCACTAGCCCATCAGAACTCTGAATTTTAGAAATAACATACACTCATATATGGTTTAAGTATGGGGCTATCGACACTCAAACACTTATGAATACAACATCTCCATCACTAAAGGATCTGCCCTTGGAGAGTCCACAACTCACCTACTACCAATTCCTCAGCTCCTGGAAATGTCCTCCAATTCTTCAGTTTTGTCATTTCTGGAACGTGCATATGACTAGGATGGAGCAGTGTCTGTCCTATGGAGAATGGCCTTCCTCGTGACTAGGATGGAGCAGTGTCTGTCCTATGGAGAACGGCCTTCCTTCCACTAAGCAAAGGTCCTGTAGGTTTGTTGAGGTTCTTGTGTGCACTGAAGTCTGTTCATTCTTACTTCTAAATAGCCGTCCGCAGTATGGCTATTACTAGTGTTTTTAATCACTCACCCATGAAAAGTTATCTCTAGCTTGGGCTTTCTATGAATAAAGCTGCTAAAAACAATGCTATGCTCATTTCTGTGTCCTTATTTCTGTGTGAACACCTAATACAATTTCTGGATTTGGATTCTGGAATATTTAGGCTTTTTTTTTTTTAAAAAAGAGAACTAGATTATATTCTAGTTACTCTACCACCCTACATTTGTACCAGGAACTTATGTAAGTCCTGTTTTCTATATCCTTACCAACTAGCATTCTGTGTCATCACCATTAAAACATGTTCATTTGTCTGTGTATGTGAGTAGATCTGTGTGTATGTGTGCATGTGAGTGGATCTGTGTATATGTGAGCGGGTCTGTGTGTGTGTGTGCATGTGAGTGGGTCTGTGTGTGTGTGTGCGTGCATGTGAGTGGGTCTGTGTGTGTGTGTGTGCATTTGAGTGGGTCTGTGTGTATGTGCGTGTGTGTGCATGTGAGTGGGTCTGTGTGTGTGTGCGTGTGTGTGCATGTGAGTGGGTCTGTGTGTATGTGTGTGTGTGCATGTGAGTGGGTCTGTGTGTATGTGCGTGTGTGTGCATGTGAGTGGGTCTGTGTGTATGTGTGTGTGTGTTCATGTAAGTGGATCTATGTGTATGTGTGTTCATGTGAGTGGATCTATGTGTATGTGTGCACGTGTGTCTGTTTGTATGTGTGTGTGTGTGTGCATGTGAGTGTATCTGTGTGTCTGTGTATCTGTGTGTCTGTGAATGTGAGTATGTCTGTGGGGTCCAGAAGAGGCGTCAGATCCCCGGAGCTGGAGGTACGGGTGGTTATAAGCTGAGGTGGTGATGGGACTCAAGCATGGATTCTATGCAATTACAGATGTGCTCTTAGTTGCTGGGCCACCTCTCCAGCCCACTGTCACCAAATTTTATCTGAGTCATCCTAACTGCGCAGTAGCCTTACCATTTTAACTGCATGTCCATAGAGGTTACTACTATGTCACTGCCACCATGCTGACATAATGGCATGCAGATGTTAGTTGCCCGCGTTCTGACTGTACTGTTGTTTTTAATGTGAACTTTGGGAGTCTTTCCTCAAACACTTTCTCCCTGCCTGTAGCTTTTCTTTCCTTCTTTTTCACACAGTCCTCTGTTTTTGTTGTATGGACTGTATTTTAGGGGCTAAGTATTAGAATTTTTGCCTATCTCTAGATCGCAAAGATTTCCCCCTAAACGTTTTGCTGTTTTATACTGTACATCTAAGTCCAAGGTCTGTTTTGAATTCATTTTTCTACATATTGTGAAACTTAGATTTTGGTTTTACCAGAGGAGGGAAAGGCTGTGGGTTGTCTCAGAATCCTTTGGTAAAATACCTGCCTCCATTGAACTTTTTCTGAATCTGCATTTTTGTAGTAACTTCTTACTATGTCCACTAATTAATATCATATTTTCCTTTATTCCTTTGAATGGATCTATGCTAACTGTGTTCAAGTCTTAGCCTAACTTTCATCGTCTGGGCCCATATGAAGTTATTGCCTATTTTGTAGCTGAAATGCTCAGTTTCATTCCTTCAGAGCTGAGTTAAGACTTTTTGATGGAGACTTGCTCTGGTAGATATGTGTGCCTGTGGGAGCGCCCCGCCTCCACCCTGCCCCCAGTACTGTAAGTTCCGGCTGAAGTCCACAGCGCTTGCTAAGGACATCAGACAAATTCTGTAGCCACACTTGAGGACTCTCTGTGGCTCCTCTCCGTACAGCCTCCTAAACTTCAGATCATCAGTCCTGAGTTCTGCCTTCTCATATGTCACGCCTGAAGGCTTTCCCTTTCTGTCATCCAAGTGTGTGCCCAGCCTGCACAAACCTCAGGCAGCCATTCAGGCAGAGAAAACTTGCAAATCTAGGAAGTGTGTGACTATCAGTGACAAGCTTCTTGGGCTCTTTGGAGATTTCTGTGTATGTACTGTTGAGTGGCCAGGCAGGACCTGGTGGAACCGACATTTAAATTATGGAGCGTGGCCCCTCTAGCATCCCTGGTTCCAACACTGCACTCTCATTTTCCAGTTATTATGCTAATACGAACTCCACAGAACACACTCAGACAATAAAGTCAGAAGCTTCTAGCAGTTACTTGATGCTCTTCTTAATTTTATTGTTTTAACCAGTGTTCATTTACCAGTGACTTCAACTACCCATCTTAAGACTCCCTGCAAAAGCAACTGCTTGACTCCCACTGTCAGTCCTGGAAGTTCTCTGGACGACAGACTTAAAGCATTGAGGGCTGGTGCTTAAGTTTCACTTGGATGCATTTTGTCCCCATCCGGGTCAGTCTAGCGGCACCTGACTCCAGACAGTGGCTAAGATCTTTCCTGCCTTGTTCCATGTCTCCCCCACCCCATCTTGTCCACACTAGATACTGTTCTTGCAGGCCATTGTGCCGTGCTCCCCCACTGCTAAATCTACAGTGGCTTCTGGTCACCGCTCCTCCCTGGCTACAGGTATTTGCCAAAAGGTTATTCTACATTGTAATAAGTGGCCCAGTCCAGTGTTGTTGGCCGTTTTCATGTCCCTTAGCTCCAGTGGGAGAAGCTGGGAGGCCAATTCCTCTGAGAACCTGTTTGGTTAAGTGATTCTTACAGGATCCAAACTGCCCCTGATCCAGACCAGACAGGTTATAGAAGAACTGGATAACAATGCGCTTGAGTCAGAGCCAATTCCCAACCACAACTAGTATAAGACAGGTGAGGGTCCGTCTACAACTGCCCGAGGTTTGATTCTATCTTAAATATCTTTTAAGTGTCTTTTCGTTAACAGATTATCACAAAAGGGGAAATAACCTTGGGGAACAAAATAATATAATTCATATTTATGTATGTATGTATGTATGTATGTATATTTCACTATCAAATAGTCTTTATTTTTTACATTTCCATAGATTTATGTATGAAATATAAGTGACATGTATGTAAGTAAAGTAAGTGTACAGTCACATGTCTACCTTTCACACTTCAGTAAAGACATGTAAGACAGGGACAAGCATTACTCAGTGAGCTGGAGCCATCCTTGTCATTCTGATGTTTACTGCTGTCTCCTCCACTATGGCTTCCCTGACGTGACTGTGGCTCAAAACACAGAAATGTGCTGAAGGAAGGAAGATGAAACACAAAACTACTTGTCAATTCAAAACTTACTACTGGTCACATGTGGATAATGGCTTTAATAAAGACAGCAGCCTAAGAAGCTTCATGAATGTGTGGTATAGTGCCTAGCAGAGACTGTTTCCTAAAGATAAAAATAAACGAGCTTATGGAAACCAAGTGATTATTCTAGATTATCAATAAGCTCAATATTTGCTTTTGCTAGGTATGACCACTCTTCTTAGAAGCTGCACGAATCCTTATGCATCTCCTTTCTGTTGTACATGTGTGACAGGGCTCTGCCACATGGGCCATTGCCATCTCCTTTCTGTTGTGCATGTGTGACAGGGCTCTGCCACATGGGCCATTGCCATCTCCTTTCTGTTGTGCATGTGTGACAGGGCTCTGCCACATGGGCCATGCTCACTAATGCACACTTTGTACCCTTCTCAGGCTCTGAATTCCTGATTCTCCTGCCTCTGTCTCACAAGTGTTGGGATTACATGCATGTGCCAATGCACTTGGCTTATTTCTTCTTTTTTTTCTGTATGAGGAAACACAGGCACAATGACACAGTGCCTAATCAAGGTATGACAGAAGATTCAAATGCAGATAGTTTGATTCCGAGAGCTTTGCAGGCCCACTACAACACAAATTTTTATAAATATGCCACTCTGAGAACACGTATGGCAGAAGTATTCTTTTGGGCAATTTTTATGCAACTTTTTGGTGTGTGTGTGTGTGTATTTCCTCATACTGCATTCCACTGTAGACTCTCAGTGAATATAATTCAGA